>NC_081559.1:50290208-50416163 GCF_022355385.1 Mustela nigripes
AATGGGATTTACCACTTGGAGTACTCTACATGGGATTTACCACTCGGAGTATTCTACATGGGATTTACCACTCGCCGGAGCGGCCAATACCATAACAGTGTTCAAGAAAGAGTCCGTCCTTCCCTCCTTATTTCTGTCTGGCTTCTGAAATAGTAGCAGTCTGAGAGGAAAGTCAGTTATATCCAACATAGAAGTTGCTGTAATTTGTCTGCCATGGCGTGGATTCTCCCCTTTTCTTGATTTCTCCACTCCCAAAGCTGGTGACCTTTGACTTCAGTGATACCTAGTCCTCTCCACTGCATACAGTTGTGCTTGACACAGGAGGAAATAGACTATATACTTCAGGGAAGAGAGTGAGTTCGTGGGAGCAGGAGACTAGTATGAAAATACAGAGTGGAAAACAGAAAGCAGAAAGGACCAGTGGTCAGAGATAAGGAAATGGTAGGATAATAACATTCATTTCAGGAGGAAGGCTTCAGACTGGCCTCTCTTGACATTTTACATATTAAAGGCTTAGTAATTGATGATTGTCAAAATTCATGATTCTGAGGCAATAGAATGGTCCTGGCATTAGCTGAATGAGAAGCAATTGAGCACAAAATGATCTGTAGGTGAATAGTGCTCATCTGACAAATGCCTCTGGTCTGGGGACAATTCATAATCATTGTCCTTCAAATATGGGTCTCACATTAAAGAAAGAGATTCTATATAAAACAATATGAGGCCTCCCACACGAGGATGGATAAGATCTGAAAGACAGTCCTTTTTGGAGATTGCAATCTAGGAAGTCAAGAGTGTCTCCTCCAGAGTTGCCATGGCAACGTCTCCCTCTTTTGACACAAAGGAAGATAGAGGTCATGTTGGTGGGCTGGTTAAATGTTGTTCTGATCATGTCTTTTATTTCCATGGGGGAAAAGAGAAAAAGGCAATAGGCAGGAAGAAAAAATAAGAATAGAAAATAAAATAAAAGAGATAAAGGAATTCCTGTGAGTGATTTTCCAAATAGGTTTTGTTATCAAAGGATTCATATTAATTCAGTTGGGTTTAAAGTCTAATAAGGATCCAAAATGAAATCTCTGACACTTGAAGGTATAATGTGTTCAAGCACAAGATGATGCAATGGCTACTTTTGTATCAGGGAGAGGAACTTTAAACTGGATGACTAGGAAGAGAAGAGGCTACAAAAGCCATCACTTAAGATTTAGACCAAGTGAAGGAAGAGGTTTTCCTTAAATTAATACAGTTTCTTTTGATGATTTCTACTCACTTTTTAAACCCACACTTTAGAATTATATAAAACCCCCCATTAAATTAGATAATGGGATAAGACCAGCTCCTATGAGGAAGATAGAACCACAGAGGTAATTTAACAGAGTTCAATATAGAGAACTAGTTGCAAGTTCAATGCCCAGAATAAAGCAAAGGTGTTGGAAAAGCAAAAGAGTAAAGAGGACCTTTGTGCTGTGTTTATTTTGCAGATACACACTTGCATATGCATACACATACAATAAAGGACAGAGAGGAAATCTAAAGACTAGCAAACATGGGATTTACATCTTGAGGGGTCAAAGCGAGAAGGTAGTGGCATAGGACTCCGCAGGTGCCTGGCTGTTGGTGGAGCAGTAACCATGGGGAGGGCAGATTGGCAGGAGTTAAGACCCCAGAAGAGATAAGCCGCTGCTGGAAATGCCATCCAAATCAAACAATCTTTAGTTTTCTAGTCTTCCAGCAGTGCCCCCCCCCCCGTTGGCTACACATAACAAGCATTATTCAAGGGAGCCTGGGAAGTTCAGTTGCATGGATCAGCCTCCTGTGATGTAGAGCAGAGGAAGGGTGCCCAGTGGGTCTTAGAGAGAGGTAAATAAATCAGCAAAGAAAGTGTGGGAATGTGAGAGAGGCTAGCATTATGGACTAGGGAAAACTCTGGATTTTACAGTACTTGAGAAGAAATGCTCATGTATTATTTCACAGTGTGTACCATATTAGACATTTTATTTAGAGATTTGAGATCTTCCTTAAAAGGCCAGGACCTTGGATTTGAAGGTTGTCACTTTCTATAGCATATAATCAAAGACAACATCATTCAAGTTAGGGCAACTCTTTTTAGTATCAAAATGAGATTTACTGGGATAATAAATTTAGAAAATGAAATGAATTTCTTCCCTGATTAACTATTTGCACATGTAAATTATTGAAAATAAATATACACAAACTTCAATTCAGTTTTAAGAACTTACAGAAAAGTGATTGTGGGGGCGCCTGGTGGCCTTCAGCTCAGGTCATGATCCTAGAGTCCTGGGATGGAGCCCCACGTTGGGCTTTCTGTTCAGCAGGGAGTCTGCTTCCTCCTCTCTCTCCGCCTGCCTCTCTGCCTACTTGTGATCTCTGTCTGTCAAATAAATAAATAAAATCTTAAGAAAAGAAAAAAGAAAAGTGATTTCAGTTGAGCTTCAAGGAAAAAAACCAGTAGAATGTTGATAATAGCTCTGTGCTGGAATAGGGATGTCTAGAATGTTGGGATAGATGTATGCTAGAAAAGATGGATATCTTCCTGGCGCAACTAATGCTCTGGGTCAAAACCAGAGCCAGACAAAAGGTAAAGTGGTGAAGGCAAAATTTACTTAGGAACCCTTGCAAGAGGGAAGAGTCATTGCCGTATAGAACTGTGCTCCATTTCTAACACGACACAGACAATGGGTAGGATAGCCAAGAACCAGGATAGAGATCAGTGGATAGAAACTTACTAAGAGGAAACAGCAAGGTTAGGGAAATTCTGGCAAAACTGACTTGACAGGATTCTTGGTGAAGGCAGGCCAGGGTGATGAGATGTTGAGGATGCTGGATCAGGAAGTTGATCAGATATCATGCAGGGGTGGATTTTCACTAAATTGATCAGAAGTATTTTTGGTAAAATTGACTAAGTGTGCCATGGTTGGGTCTAGCCAAAAAAGAGCTTAGAGGAGCCTGACCAAAGTTTGGTTAAGGACAGAATCTTGTCCTCTGTTAGAAAAAATTTCATTATGTAGAAACAAAATCTACCTTCTGGAGTTTTCCTCCCTCATTTTGAGTTCTGCAGTCAAGGTTCATGGAGAGCAAGAGTAATCTCTTTGCTCTGTGACATTCTTTTACATGTTAAAAGATAGAAGGCAAACACTCCTGACCTTGACCTTTTTCAGGTTAAACATCTCTAGATTCTTCACAGATTCCTTCACTGACTATTCTGGTTGGTCTCTCTACCACACTTTTTAAGGTTGTATACTTGAGACAAACGCGAGGCTCACTTATTTAGAAGCTGCATCACATTCCCACATTCCCTAATGATGGAGAGGTTCAATCTCTGTCACTCAGGGTAATTTGTAACTTTGTTACTTCAACCAGTCTGGCTTTATATTTGTTAGTGTTCTCTATTAGACTGAGCATGAAAATCAGGGATCGTGCCTTAACCATTTATCAGACCTTCCACAATGCTTAGTTAGGATAATGTGTGTAAATACAGGGTAGCAGTAGGTAGCCTATAGAAGGAACCCAACCAGCTACCCACTGAAGGTCTTGATTCCATGTTCTACCCACAGCTCTTGTACCCTTCCACATCTTTTCCTCATGCAGTACCCTCTTGCCTGGAATGGTCTTTCCTTCTTATCTTTATGGAGAACTCTTTCTCCTTCAAGATTCAGCTCAAGTATTACCCATCATCCCTAGTTATCCTTGGCCTTCCCAACCCTAGAAATCTGACCCTCCAAAAGCAGAATACATTTCTTCCTGACTTGTATGCCTGTGGCATAAAATTCATTCTCTGTTGTTTAGAAAGAACCTTTGGTTTTGGAGTCATTCAGGTTTATGTTTGAATTCAGTTCCATTATGACTTATGGTCTTACAAATCTACTTTGTCTTCTTAGGGCTACTGAGTATTTTGTTTTGTTTTAGTATGACATTTAGGATAATATTTATTTTACTTGGTTCTTAAAGGGTTAACTAAAATAAACACCATTGAGAAATTTGCCCAAAGCCTGGCACATAGTAGGCACTCAATTTTTATCTATCATCATGGCATTTATATCCTTGTATTTTAGTTTTGTAGGCAGCTGTCTACCTGCTGGGTTTTAATTGAGTCTTATTTTGTATGCCCAGAATAAAGCTAAAAACATTTACCAAATAAAATGTTTTTCTTTTTATTATACAACTACTTCCACAATGCTGAATACTTTACATTGGCATTATCCAGTCTGGTAGCCACTAGCCACATATGGCTAGTTATATTTAAAATAAAGTTAAATACAATTAAAATTCATTTCTTCAGTCAAACAATATTCGTAAGTGGCTGGCGGTTACTATATTGGACAGTGCAGATTTAGAACATTTCCATCATCACAGAAAGTTCTTTTGGACAATGCTGCTCTAGATTGTAATAGAACTGCTGCAAACTCAACGTAATATTTCCAGCTTGGTTGGTGATCTCCTCCACCATTGTGGATCCTGTATTTCTAACAGCCCAACTGTGGTTCCCTTATACTTTTGGGCAGTGAAATCATCAAGTGATTCATGTAGAATCCACAATCAGCTAAATTCCCAAGTACTTTGATTTTTTTTTTTTTATTAGGTTCCTTCATAATATTTTGGAAGTATTGATTATGTCAAACGTTGGCAACTTCTTTTGTAAGGGGCCAGATACTAAATATTTTAGGCTTTGGAGGCCATACAGTCCGTGTGGCAGCTACCCAACACTGGAGCTGTGGCATGAAAGCAGGAACAGACTCCATGTAACAGAGTGGCCATGACTGTTTTATTGCAAAGCAGGCTGGGGGCAGTAGTTTGCAACCCCTGCTCTATTTTCACAGACGTCACTGCTTCTCCTGGGGTGACAAAGCCAGTCTCTCCATACGCCTTCCCTTTCCTTCCATTTAGATCAAAATAAGCCTATCTCTAAACATTCTTTTTTATCCCCCCCCAGGTTGAAGAGAATCCAATCTCAATTGGTACTGGAGGCCCTTTTTCTCAAAGATTTAATCAGAATTCCGAAGGTTGACACAACCCCCAGAGAAGAAGGAAATACTAAGAAGAACTAACCCCAAAGGATCATTGTATGCCAGGCATTGTGCAAACATGTTCCACAAATGAACTCATTTAGACCTCACGACAACCTACTTCACTGATGGGGAAACTGAGGTACAGAGAAATTGAGTAGTTCACCCAGGCTCACACCTGTAAGTGACTCAAACCTAGACAGTCTCCCTGATCAGGCCCCACACCAAAGCTTTGATTCCAGGCTGTCCCTGTGTCTTCACCCTAACCTTTGACCACCCCCCCCAAATCTTTTTTAATCAGAAAGCTCTTTCTTTCTCTTTTTGTAGCTCCCAAAGGCCCTCCTCCAACCTATCTCCCCTGTTTGACAAGAGAAAGGGGAACAGTTGCCTTGTAGCAGCTTCCTGTGCTCCGCAAAAATCCATTCTTGTTGGTAGGGTCATGGGATATAGCGTCTGTCCCTGCACTTGGCTTGTCAGCAGCATTTGACATGGCTGTCACTCTTTCCTTCCTGAAATCTTGGGGCAACACATCTGGCTTTCCTCCCTCCGCCCTCTCAGGCCAGTCTTTCTCAGTGTGTTTGAAACTTTGTCTTTTTAACCTTTAAACACTGACCTTTTCTAGACGTACTTTTCTCCTTACTTTATACACTCTCTGGGTGACCTCATAACCCTAGTGCTGTAATACTATTTGCATGAATTTGGTCCCTACGTCATTATCTCTAGAACTTCCTGAGAACAAATCTTACCAACCACAAAGGCCACTTGTGAACCTGTGTCCATCTGTGTGTATGAACAGATACAGCTCGGCATTTCTCAAACAGTTATTCTCTTTCTTAAGCCTGCTGTTTCTCTTATACTTTTTCCGCTGAATAGATTTCCAAGCTAGAAGTCTGTATGTCATCTGATTTCTCCTCTGACAGCATACCAATGATCGAGTCCCAGAAATCTCAATTTACTTCAGGAATCACTTTCAAATCCACTACTTCTCACTCTCCAAAACTGCCCCTTGCTGGCTTGCTCACCTGTATTACTGCAAGCATCTCACAAGGGGCCTTCCTTCCATCAGCCTGGTTCCTCTTTCAGAGCCCACTCCTCAGCCTGAGCAGTTTCCTGGGATACGAATTAAATCTTTCTGTTTTCCTGCTTCAGCGAAATCTTCAGTGGTTCCCTGCTGCTGTTAGAATTAAGTGTGAATTTCTTCAGTTGGTCAACAAGACCCTTCCTGATCCTGGTCCCACTTATCTCTCCAGTACGTCACCACACGCTCCTCCCTGTGCTGTGCTGTGCTCTGGCCATACTGACCACCCACCCTGCCCTTGGAGTCTTTACATGGGCTCTTTTCTCAGTGTTTCCCTTCCCTTTTGGCTTCCTGGTTAACTCCTGCCCATTCCACGGCTTCCTCTGGGGATACAGACCTGTGATTGGTTGTGGCTTCCTCTACAGAGCCTTTTGTGACTTCTGGAAAACCTTCTCTGGTCCCCTGAATCAGGGTTAGGTGTCTCCTGTCTGCTCTCAAAGCACTTTGTACTTAGTCCTATTCAGCATCTGTTATGAGGCTGCAATTGCCATAGGTTGCATGTCTTTCCCATAGATCAAGCTTTGTGAAAGTGGGGCAGGTCAATTTTTTCTGTTGTGGTAGCTCTAGTGCCTTGTACGGTGCCTCATAGAAGCTTTATAACTATTGATAGAAAAAGATGATCAAGGAAAGAAAGTTAGGAATAGGGGCTTGGGAGTAAAAAATATCCTTGGGCTTAACTCCCTTCTTTGCTAATACTAGTCATATGACCAGTGCCACTTGCTAGCTATCTGATCTATGCTGACTTCCCACAGCCTCAGTTTTCTCATCTGGAGCATGGGAATGATAATGAAACCAAATACATGGGGCTAGTTTCATGCTTCATGCAAAGCAATTAGCCCAGTGACTAGAACGTGGTAATTGCTCAATAAATGTCACTGTCAGTAATACTGTCCTTGCAGGGCATACACAGTCCAGAGCCAGACTGCCTGGATTCAAATTTTGGCTTTACCTTCTACTAGACATGAGAACTTGGACAAATTGCTTAACCTCTCTGTGCCTCAACTTCCACATCTTTATTTCATTTTTATTTTAAAAATATTTCTTTAAAAAAAAAAAGATTTTATTTATTTGAGAGAGAGAGAGAGAGAACCAGCAGGGTTCAGGGCAGAGGGAGAGGGGGAAGAAGACTCTCCCCTTGGGCAGGGAGCCTGATGCCGAGCTTGATCCCAGGACCCCGTGATCATGACCTGAGCTGAAGGCAGAGGCTTAACCACTGAGCCCCTCAGGTGTTCCAATTCCCACATCTTCAAAATGGGAAAGTAACAGAATATGCTTCCAGGGATCGTTGTGAAGGCTAAGTGAGTTAATGCACATGACATGCTTAGAAGAGAGCCTGTGACAAAGATTCTTTTCCTGACTAACTTTGAGTAGGGATCTTCTGAGCTCTTTGCCTGACTCAACATGACCCTTGGGGCTCCCATCTCCCTGCTTGCAGACTCTAGTTTTTTCAAGAATCCTATCAAGTCGGTTTAGCCAGATGACCCCATCCTTGATACCTGATGACTCTTGATACCTGATGGATTCCTCAACCCCACCCTCTCCAGGTGATGGCCTGCCTACAGCAGAAGTCCTGTGAGGTGACCTCTCCACTATTCTTGGCTGTTCATCCCCACTCTCTCCTTGTTGTATTTGGAATTGAGCCCAGTTCTTTAGGGAGATTTCCTTCTTCCTTTTGGAATAGTCCGGAATAAAAATCTGTTTTTAGTGTTTTAACTGTTGCCAGGCCCTGGTATTTCTTTGACAACTGACACACAGTCAGGGTGGTAATTTTCAAATCATTATTATTGCCTGTATAAAAAGGAAACTGCCCTTACCAAAAGGAGAGTATAAAGCTTACTTTTCTGTCCTAGCTGCTTTCTGGAAGGGGAAGAAAGATAATAGGAGTTGATCATGTATTCCAGATGAAAAGTAAAACACTGTAACTCTTTCAGACATCAGGCTCATTCAGTGCTTTGGAGTGGATGATCATAAAAATCCAGATTTTTTCCACAAAGCAGATTAAAGATGGATTTGTGACTAAACCTTCACTTTTTCTGGGATTTTCTGGTATTATGCATTTTAAAATGCTGTATTTTGCAAAGCTATGGTATCACATGGCTAAAATTATTTATAAGTAAGTTCACTGGCTGTGAAATCATTTTTGATGTTTTATATGCCCAAAGAAGATGCTGATAGGTTGCTGTTAATATGTGATTTTTCAAATTTATAGTAACACTTTCTCTTTCTGAATTTCTGCTATCCCTTGTCCTTCATGGCATGAAGCAGCATATACAATGCAGTTGTAGTCCTTTATCTCAACTTTCAGAAAACAGAACTTTCATGTCGGTTTTGGAAGTTTTCAAGGAATGTGTTTTTTATGAGAGGCTAAGAGCTTGGGGTGATTTAATACAAAAATAAACAGATAGCAGGGGGAAGTCACATAACGATGCCACAGTTTTGTAAATAGCAAATAGCTTTTCTACAGTTAGAAGCAGCATGCTTCATGGTAGTCCTCACTGAGGAAGCCGGGAGCCTGAGACCCCCTGAGTCTTCCAGGTGAGGATAAGCGGGGGAGCCCAGGAGGTCAATGTTTCCAAGAAGCTGGATAACCCCCAAGCTCTGCGTTGTTAGCCTGGAGGAAAACTGTCTCTAGGAGAAGGAATTGTCATTGAAACTAGGTTAAACTTGTGTACATACAGTGATTCTATTTTTATCTCCTTACACTAATTGAAACCTGTTTTTTCTCGGATAATATTTCCTTTCCACCTTTTTCTAAGAGAAGATACTTGTTAGGCCACAACTCTCTGTGGGTCTCCTGCATTTCTGCATGCCTTGTGAATAGAGGCACTGGCTGCCTTTGTTCAAGACTGTTGTTTCAAGGATATTTGTAGAACAAACAGCTATGGACGATACAGTGTCTCCCTTCAGAACAAAGTGCAGCCATGTTTACTCCCATAAAACCTTCAGTTTCCTGAAGCTTGGGGTTCCTCTCCTCTATGTTCAACCCACAGAGTATGCAGATGCAGATGTTGTCCTTTTCCTGGCTGCGTAAAAAGCTCCCCAAATGGTACAGAAAATGTTAGAATTCTGGCTATGGCTATTGCTATAAAACTATATATATATATATATATATAGAGAGAGAGAGAGAGAGAGAGAGAGTCTTGTGTCTTCTGCCAGGGCCATGAAGCTGTGGCAAGCTAATTTGCCACTTTCAAGTAGGATTCAATGTCAGAACCTTCAACATTCTTGACAATGCTGTTTTCCCATTCTATTCCCAAAAAAGGAGTTCTATATATTCTTTGCCCTACATTAGTAATTTCTTATTTTGAAGTTCCTTTATACCATCTTTCTCTTATTCCTCATCTTGTCACCTATAAACCACATATAGATTTTCTCTTGCCATCAATGGTTTCATGTGTTGCCTAGCTCCCCTCTCTGTTTTCTTCATCACCCACTCTGAGGCAGCTCCCCTGGGACTATCTTCATACTTCCTTCCCAACTTCTCAAGTGCTTCAGCTCGAGTGGCTGCCATTTTTTGAAAACTGCCTACTTGCCTGGTTTGACTCCCACCTCATCAGAACTGCTTTGCCTGCATGTGCTCAGGTTCTGAAATTTCCTTCTCTGACCACAGCCTCTTGTCTTTTCCCTCTTTTATGCCATCACTCATCCTTAACTTGCTTGCTGTCCTCATGTTTTTTTTTTTTTTCCCAGTCCTTTCACAGACTTCCCTCAATTTCCCGTTACTTAATATTGTTAATGCATTGGTTGAGGAAATGGAATGTACTATATTCTGTGCTATGCAAACATTTATTTCTCAAGGAATTATAGGACTAGGTACTATTATTATCTTGATTCTACAGATTAAAATTTTGAGGCTTAGAGATGAAATATAATTCCCACGTTTTCAGAGGGAGCAAGTGAAACTAGCTATAAAATCTCAAATCTTAACTTCTCTAGGCATCAGTTTCCACGTCTTCAAGTGAAGACTTTTCTGTGTACATTTAGGCTACTTAGGAGGGGGAAATGTAACTATTATTGTAAAATTCTTAGCATGTTTCTGAAGTTTAATGAATCTTCAATAAATAGCAACTGTCTCTGTTATGTCACTAACATGATGTTTGATACATAGCGATTTGTGTCTGACTTCCATCCCCAACTTCTTCTTTACTAAATGTGATGTTGCATATTGTGGTTTTCCATTTACGTTTTGGACAGATACGTTCCTTTCTCCTTGGTCTTCTCTCCTATCCATTCTATCCAGGTGCTGCAACTTCATGTTCATTACAAAAACTCAAATAATATAAATATCTAGAGAGTAAAACACGGAAGTTTCTTTCCTCTCTGGCATCTCGTCTTAGAACACTCGCTGCTTTTCCTGGGTGTAAATGGTGGAGCATGTGTTGTTACAGAGCTTTTCCTTCGCATTTGTATCCAACCAACAAACAACATCCAGGATTTGCTTTAAAAAAAAAAAAAAGGTAATCCTAAATTCTTAATCTGCATTTTGATTTTCTTGTTACAAATCTTCATCTGGGAGAATGGAGAGCAGAAAGTTAAAATGCAGCCTGTGCGAAAGTATACTCATGCCTCTTCCCAAACAACACCTACTCCCGACTTCCATGTCTCCTGCAGGCACTACTGTTCTCCCAGCCCTTGTGGATCGGAATCTTCGTGTCTTTGACCTCTCCCTCTCCTTCATCCTCCACCACATCAGATTGTTTGCCAAGTTGTATAAATTCCAGCTCTACAATGTCTTTTCTGTCCTTTCTCTTAAATTCTTTGCCTGACGTTTTTTGGATCACACTGATAATGTGATTCAGACCACCAATTTATATAAGAATTGCATTATAGTTCAGTTTTTTAGGGAAGATTTTTTTTCTTTCCTAGACCTGTGCCAAGCTTTTGACTCATGCTTGTTCTTTCATTCTGTATTTCCCCATCATACTTTATTTTCATTTTATTACTCTTTCTGTTTCTGCTAGTACAATAGAAGCTCCTCAAGGGCAGAGGCCACATTGCTTTCTTTCAGCATCCTAACAGACTTGCAATCTTGGACATTTATTTTTCTTTTTCAGTGCAAAACCAAACAATGATGCTTTGTGCTCTTGGTGTTTTGAACTTGATTTGATGAAGTATGGGAATTTCCCCACCTCTGGTGTCTTCCTGCCTTAACCATTCTACACACACAACAAGCCATTTCAATCTTGCAATTCAGCACCTGTCATGTCACTCTTTTGTTCAAATTATTTGTTGGTTCCACTCTGATTATTGGGGGGGAAAATATATATATATATTTCTTCCCTGGGTGTCAAGGGTCTCTATGACTCCAAGGCTGAATGATTCTAAAATATCTTTCTGGTTTATCTACTCCCAATGTCATTCCCGAAGATCTAGAAAAACTAGGCTATCCACATTCCTCCCACTTCCTGCCATTCAAGTTTTCATAGTCTTCGTTTTCCAGGTTTGTTGTCTTCCTCAGACTCTATTGTCTGGACCCTTGACTTTATTGCCATGTGCTGAAAATCTAACCATATTCAAAGCTTCATTCATATTATGTCTTTCCGTAACGTGGTGGAGAATCACATATACCTTTTTTTTCCCAGCTAAATGGGACTTTGTCTCATTGCCTGCCAGACCATACGCTCACTCAGCAGTGGCTCTATCTTGTTCATCTCTGTACCTCCTACGGTATCTTGCACGAGACATGAATATTTGGAAGATTATGTAGATTTGGAGTTAAACAAATTACTTTGGGGCCTGTTTCTGGAGGGAAAATATAGGAACAATTATAATCATCTTCAATGTTAAATAATGAATTTTTAATCCATATAATACTTATTTACTGGATAGACACTCTGTGTTGGATACTGTGCTAGGCACTGAAATGTTATAGAAATCTTTACTTTTGGTCTCAAAAAGTTTAAATGGAATAGAGAAATCATGTAATAAACAATTCAAATAGTGATAGAAGAAATACAGAGTGTGGTGAGGATACACAACTGAGGAGTCTGACCTGTCTATAAGGGATGGAGGAAGTGACCATCTGAAGAATGTGCGGGGTCTAGCCAGAAGGCAATGGGGTGGAGGGTGCCAGATTATTTTATACAGAGAAAATAGTAAGTGGTGGTTTTGTGGTTAGAAGGCCCACAAAAGAAGTTTGGTAGTGCTGGTGCAGGGTAGGGAGACAGACAAGAGACATACTGAAGAGATCTGAGCACAAAAGGTTTTGCAAACTATGCTAAGGAGTGTGAACTTCTCCCTGAAAGACAGAAAGAAGCCATTGAAAGATTTTAAAACAGGGAATGACTTGATCAATTATGATTTAGGTTTTCATTTGGTGTGGAAGATGGAGATAAAAGAAATTTAGGGAGATGTATTAAAAGTCTGCTTTAGGAATCCAAGCAAGGAGGGGAGAGAGATAAAATAGAGAATATGAATTAGCGAATGGTGGTGATGGCTTAAACTAGGTATATGGCTGTGCAGACTTGAAAAAGGTTTGGGAGTTTGTACAATGGACTAGCTCAGAACTCTGGATCTCTGGATTCTGTCTTCATATTTTCTAGCTGAACACCTTGGCAACTTACCTAATGTCTTTAAGCTTTAGTTTCCTCATCCCTAAAAATGGCAATATTAGTTATTCTTACTTTAAAGGATCAAATTAGATAATGCATATAAAATCTCCTTGCACAATGCTTGTTATATAGTAAGAACTCAATAAACAATTACATGTTATTTTTAGAATCAACATAGTTCGTTAACTGGGAATGGTGAGGGTGGAGGAGGAGATAATAATGTTACTCAAATTATGGCTTCCTTACCCAGTGGATAGTGGTGCCATTCACTGAAATTTGGAAGCAGATGTTGAGGAGGGAGATGATATGTTGAATGAAGATTTAGAAATTTGCATTTGTAGGTCTGGAATTCAGTCGAGGGATTTGAAATTCACCTACATAAGACTTGAAAAAAAAATGTCAGGATTCTATTTCCTCACATCCCATTTACTCCACAGTTCATGTTGCTTTTGTCCCCTCTAGTCTTTGGGAAGTGGAAGCTTTTGTCACTAATTTAATTCATGTGAGTGAATGAGACTGTTTGGGGAGCAGTGTGAGTATAGAAGATGGTGTGGGGAACCCTTAGAACACCCACTTAAGGAGCAGATGTACAGAACACTGTAGAGGAGAAGTGTGTTGTGACTAGAAAGAAAACCAGAACACAGTGGTTCCAGGAAGACAGACAGATCAAGTACTTTGGTCCTTCAGGAAGGAGGGAATGGCCAGTAGTTCCATGGACAGTAAAATAATGTAATGGCTAAAAATTGTTAATTGGATTTAGCAACAAGGATATTAATGGTGAACAACAGAGTGGAAATTTCCAGAGAGTGGTGAGGACAGAAGGAAGATCTGAGTGGATTGAAGGCTGATTAGGATGTGAGCCAATAGAATCCTGACAACCCTTTTAAGAAATATGGCTGTGGAAGGGTGAGATAGAAGAAGGGGATGAGAAAAGATAATTTGTTTTGTTTTGAAAAATGGGGCTTATTAGCATATTTAAATGAAGATAAGGAGCTGGCAGAAAGTAGAAAGTGTGGAAAAGGTACTAGAGATGTAGTAAGTAGAGAGAAGATAACTAAAGAGAAGCAGGTTATATTAGACATATTAGAGCTGAGAGTCCCCTAAGAACATTCTAGAATTGAGAAATGGGGGTGCCTGGGTTAAAGCCTCAGTGGGTTAAAGCCTCCGCCTTCGGCTCAGGTCATGATCCCAGGGTCCTGGGATCAAGCCCCACATTGGGCTCTCTGCTCGGTGAGGAGCCTGCTTTCTCCTCTCCTTCTCTCTCTGCCTGCCTCTCTGCCTACTTGTGTTCTCTATCTGTCAAATAAATAAATAAATAAATCTTTAAAAAAAAGAAAAGGAAAAATGGAAAATTAGGGATCATAGCATAATGAGCCCAAATAAACCCATCATGGCATTTTGGTACATATCCTTTTAGAAGATAAAAGTGCTTTGGACTAAAGAAAATCAATTTCTGTGACTGCTTTCTATGGTAGGTGCTTTCCTGAAGTTCATATGATGTGGGCTCACACAAGGAAAAAGCTGAAGAGTAAGTTCTTGGGTTGTAATTGTACTTACAGAAGCAAACAGTTCCTTCAAAACGGCAGTGGGTGATGGAGAGACATCAAACGTCTGAGAAACTATCTTGCTTGATTATCTAGGAGAATGGTCTCTGACACCTTTTTATGACAAAAAGTGTTGCATGGAAAAGAATGTCTAGTTGTAAGCAACACTCAGACTTTGAGGAAGTAGGGTCATAAACAAAGTTTACACGAGGAATGAAAGTAGTAGAAACTGAGTAGGATTGATATACATAATTGCTTTGTATATGACATATGCTGGGAGAAAGCAAATTATTTTGTAAGAATTTTAAAGAAACACAGTGTCTGTTTACTCAAATCAGTGTGTGAAGGCATGCACATTCCCGTGTTAATTTCTGTGACTGTTTTATTTATCTTTCACTTCCTCAAAATCTTCTATCTCCCAATCATGAACGTTCTATACTTTTGACAAATGGGCCTTTTGTGCATAAACTTCATAATCAAATTGGTTCAAGAATAAATTGCTGAAAGTGGAGCTTTCTTATATTAACCCTGGCGACAGCTAATGAAGACGGATGGGATAAAGCAGGGACTGAACTTTGTGGAGGAGGAGATTTCATTCCCCACTGTGTTGGCTAAAGACAAATTTGTTTGCAAAGGATAAAAACGGAATCATCTAATTGCTTAACGCTTGGGAAAGCCATTGTTAGTCAACCTGCTCAAATACAGACTTTTATAAAGAATCAAGTATAAAACTCTTGCCTACACATCCAAAAGAAACCTCAACATTTTCCCCATTAGACATTTACTGTTGTCAGAAAATCTTTATATTTGATCCGAAGAATTATTTGTGAGGTGGCTCAGTCAGTTAATCATCTGCCTTTAGCTCAGGTCATGATCCCAGGGTCCTGGGATCCAGCTTTGCATTGGGCTCCCTGGTCAGCGGAGAGCCGGCTTCTTCCTCTCGCTCTGTGCACCCCCTCTCCCCGCCACTTCTGTGCTCTCTCTCTCTCTCAAATAAATAAATAAAAGATCTTTAAAAAGTGAAAAAAAAAAAGAATTCTTTGCATTTCATTGATGTTCAGGTTAACTATGTGAGTAAACATTTCTGGTTGTTTTGACTCTGGGAAATAAAGATAGTAATTGGATTTGGGGGATGACTAGAAATTTGGAGTTCATAGACAAGTTTGAAAAAGGTCCTTGCTCTCAGCTAGTTTTAAAATCAATACACCAGTCAAGTATGTGAAGCCATTGGAACTTTCATACACTGTTGGTGGGAGTCAGATTGGCACAATTACCTTGGGAAAGTGTTTGGCAGTGTTTACCAAAGGCAAATGTATACCTACACTCTGGTCTAGGAATTTCAATCCTGGGCATTACCCAACAGAAACTACTTGTATAAGAATGCTCCTATGGCCATTAGTCAGAGTCGCCCTGAACTAGAAACAACTTACATATCCTTCTATAGAGGATAATAGTTACATAACAATAAAAAATGAACTATTGATCCAAGCAATAATATGGATGAATTTTAAAAATAACACTGAACAAAATAAGCCCGATACACAAGAATATACACTGTATCTGTACGGTTCTATTTTAAAAAAGGTTCAGACACGTAAAATGGTTCAGACAGGCAAAATGAAATTGGTAAAATGAAATGAAATGAAAAGGTCAGAATAGTGGTTGTCCTTAGTGAGGGGTATTGACCCAGAGGGGGCACAAGTGAACAGAGGGGGCACAAGAGAACCTTCTGTGGTGCTGGAGATGCCCCAGACTCCAGTATGACTGTATGGGTAGTGATTAAAAGGGGGTTACATGTATGTAAAGATTCATTGAGCTGTCTATATCAGATATATACACTTTATTTATTTATTTATTTTAAAAAGATTTTATTTATTTATCTGACAGAGAGAAATCACAAGTAGATGGAGAGGCAGGCAGAGAGAGAGAGAGGGAAGCAGGCTCCCTGCCGAGCAGAGAGCCCGATGCGGGACTCGATCCCAGGACCCTGAGATCATGACCTGAGCCAAAGGCAGAGGCTTAACCCACTGAGCCACCCAGGCGCCCAGGCTCTCTGTTTCTGATGTGGTTGAAGAAGTTGGACTTGATTATACCAAAACACACTGAGGAGGGAAGTCAGGAAGAACTGGAGAACTGGAAAGGACTTGGAGATCATCTTAATCTCAGTTTCGGAAAGCAGGAATAACATACAATAAAAGAGGGATATTAGCCCTGGGATCTCTTTATTTATTATACTTGTTCATATTTAATCCACTGAGGAGGGGAAATCACACGCCCGGACATCACTAGAAGGAAACTAACATTTGAACACATTTCACTCTTATTATATTTTATTATTTTAAGTTTTTCAAGATTTATTTATTTGAGAGAGAGAGAAAGAGAGCGCATGTGGGAGAGAGCATGTGAGAACACAAGCGGGGGAGGGAGCAGAGGGAGAAGGAGAAGCAGACTCCCAGCTGAGCAGGGAATCCAAAGTGGGGCTCAATCCCCCGACTCCAGGATCATGACCAGAGCGGAGGCAGTCACTTCACTGACTGAGCCACCCAACCACTCACTCTTACTATTTTGTTGTTTATCTGTTCCACCCAGTGTATGACGGTGAACAAGACAGAATCTGGAATTGGAGCAAGGGTTCAAGGTTTGTTCTTTACTGGTTACAGAATGCCTGACTAGTTACTTAACTTCTCTAAGCCTTACCTTCTTTAGCTCAAAAAGTGGAGTTTATAGCAGTAGGGAGTCGACATGCATAGCACTTAACCCTTGGTAGAAGAGAGCCTGATATATTTTAGCAGCTTAATAAATGTTACTTATCATATAATAATAACAACAACTACTTTTTATTAGCTTATATTTAGGTAGTGGACTAGTGAAAACTTCTCTATGTGGGATTTCCTCTCTGTGTTAATGCTGAGCTCTCTCCCTGTTCTTTTTTATCCTATAGCCTGCTAACTGTGTTTATCCTCCATGTCACTGAACCAATTTATATAATGGTTTTAGAAGTGAGGTAAATAGGATGAGATTCATTAGTGTTGGCCTGATTTGTGTGCAGCAACCCCATGGGAAATTTCTTGACAGCTTAGCCACCTAGTCCCCATGGCACCAGTTAATAGAAACTGCTTCATCTACTGTGAATTCATTTGTTATTGTAGTGGGAACATTCAATTTCCTAGTCTTTTTTCATTTGTAGCAGCATTAGGCTCAGAGTTTTCTAATATTTTGTTTTAAAGGCATTGTTTACATTCGAAATTACTATTCAGAGAAACAAAGTCTCTTCCTAGTTGCGAGGCTGTGTACAGGGTAATGGCTTTGTAGCTCCATTAGAATATGACAGTGACACAGCCGTGGGAGCTGGTGAGGCTTCAATCCTGTTATGTTAGAACAAGGTGCCATATACCTGAACTTTTGTATATGAATTAGATAGGAATATTCATTGGAATTAAATTTGAACGTTGTAATCATGACTCAAATGATTCAGTGAAAGTACCAACTATAGCAGTGCCCATATCTATCACTATAATTGTAACTGTATGACCCCAACCTAAATAATAATTTATCAAAAAATTAAAATATATATTCATATCATATGGTTCCACGCATACCAAAATACCTATTTGTTTGGTTTAAATTTTTTATGTCCCCCCCTTTTTTTCGTATTTTTAGATTTTATTTATTTATTTGAGAGAGGGAGAAACAGCACAGGTAGGGGGTGAGGAGGGACAGAGGGAGGGAGGAAGCAGACTCCACACAGAGTAGGGAGCCTGATGCAGGGCTCGATCCTGGGACTCTGGGGTCACGACTTGAGCTGAAGGCAGATGATTAACCAACTGAGCCATCCAGGTGCCCCTAAAGTTTTTTTGTCTTTATTAGTAATTTTGTTATTATGGAAAAATTATCCAAATATGAATTCCAACTACAGCATAGTTTTGATTTTACAGATCGAGAACAGAGATAATTCTCTTCACTGGGGAATCATTCTTTGAAACTGGAGCTTGGATTAGGAGAAAGGGAAAAATAATGCATTTTACGGTATGTTTAAAAGAATAATCCTAGACACTATTTACCTTCACTTATTTTTTAGTGATAAAAAGCAAAAGACTTTATGGACTTGATACTGCTCTAAATATGGACCTTAAGATCCTCCTGTTATGTATTATCCATTCTGAAGTGAGGTTTTCCACTAGAACATAATGCACTCTGATTGAGTAACTAAAGCATCCATTGACTCATGTCTACTTGGTTTTATACTGCATTGTCTTTAGATGATATGGATTTTTATTTTTTTATTATTTATTTATTTAAAATTTCTTTTATTTATTTATTTATTTATTTATTTTTTTTTTTAAAGATTTTATTTATTTATTTGACAGAGAGAGATCACAAGCAGGCAGAGAGGCAGGCAGAGAGAGAGGAGGAAGCAGGCTCCCTGCTGAGCAGAGAGCCTGATGTGGGACTCGATCCCAGCACCCTGAGATCATGACCTGAGCCGAAGGCAGCGGCTTAACCCACTGAGCCACCCAGGCGCCCTAAAATTTCTTTTAGATTTTATTTATTTATTTGACAGAAAGATCACAAGTAGGTAGAGAGGCAGGCAGAGAGAGAGAGGGAAGCAGGCTCCCTGCTGAGCAGAGAGTCCGATATGGGGCTCGATTATTTTTATTTATTTTTTTAGATGATATAGATTTTTTAAAAATATCAAAGTCAACAGGGAAAACAGCTGAAGAATGATCCATAAAATGACACAGGAAACAAAAATCACTTGAACATATGGTAGTATTCATCCATATACATTGAGTGATAATCAGATAGTGAGCCAAAAGCATAGGGGAGAACAAAACAAATTGACAAGAGTCAACAATTTAAAGATTATTTTAAGTGGCCAGAGAAAAATCTCTTAATTTGCTGATTAGTATTTTTTCTTTTATTATGCTATACCATCAAGAAGAGTTTTTGTAGTGCCTACTAGAAGCCAATGTCTTCTAGACACGGGAGACTTAATCAATGAACTGGTAAGGATAGAGTATGACCTGAGTTCAAGCTAGGAGACCAGCCCCTCTTAACTTTTCAATAATGGCTGGGGCTGTGAGAAGGAACTGGTAGGGAGAGCAGTATGAGATGGGACTAGAAGCGTGGGTAGGTGGACTGAAGAGTATAGATGGGGGGTGAGGGGTGCCTTTTCATCGTGCACATTCCTTCAGCTTGTCTCTGGCTTTATCTCTAGGCACAAAGGCCGATGTGGTCCAAGCTTTCATGGGATTGACAAACCACAAAAGTCAGGAAATGCTAAGTATTACAAAGGCAATGAAAAAGAGAAATGGGATAGAGCAGAAGTTTGGGGATGTATAATCTTAGGTAAGGTGGTCAGGAAAGATTTCTCTGAGAAGGTGATATTTGAGCTGAGTCTTGAATGAATAATAGAAAGAATATCCTCAGAAGCTCTGAGTTAGGTGTGATGTTTTCTAGAAATATATAAAAGGCCAAGCAAATGGAACTGTCAGGAGGATATTGAAGTCATTCACCCCATCCCAACTCCTCTTCTCCCCTACACCTTTGGGGCTTGAGAAACAAACAAACAGTATGTATCCTCAAAAAATACTACTCATTCATTCTTTTAAGATGGTAACTTATAACTGCAGTAGTTTTTAATAGAACATGAAATTTATGTTCCTCAAAAACCTCCTATTCTGAAAAATTGGGTTCTAAAAATATCAAGGCTTATGGGAAAACAGAATTGGGGCAGACAGATTAAAACCTATGCAACTTTGGAACCAGAACTTAAGCAAAAACGGGAACCAGGTCTGAAGACTAGACAGCTGGGGGCTGCCTAAGGAGATGTTACAAATTCACAAGTGAAACAGAATGAAATGCTGGTTTGCTAGCATGGAAACAGTGCATCTGGAACTGGAGCTCAGAACAAAGGACGAAGAGCATTTCAGAGCTGGGATGCACCTCTTTGGAGAAGAGAGAAGGCACACATTTGAAATAATATAAGTAGAAAGGCTCATAACTACACAGTTACCAAGCTGAGACTGCTCTCCTTTCCTGCTAAATATTAATACTCTTCCTCCACTATTTTCATCTGAAAAAACAATGCATATCAACCAGCACAAGTTCTGCATTCTATACTGGCAGAATTCCTCTACCTATTAAATAATTGGTTTGTAGAAGCATGGAGAAGACTGTAGCTCATTTTTTTTTTTTTTTTTTTTAGCTTTCCCCCCTTAAGCATACTGTTTCAATTCAATTCAGCTCAGTTCAATTCAAGTAGAATTTAATAAGTGCCTACTTTATGCAAGTTACTTTATTTTTAAAAATTAATTAATTAGCTAATTAATGAATTTGAGAGAAAGAGAGCATGAGAATGTAGGAGAGGCAGAGGGAGGAAGGCAGATTCTCCACTGAGTAGGGAGCCTGAGGTGGGGCTTGATCCCAGGACCCTGGGATCATGATCTAAGCCAAAAGCAGCTGTTTGACCAACTGAACCACCCAGGTGCCCCTGTGCAAGTTACTTTAATAAATATGCTTAATAGAAGTCTTCATTAGTTACCGTATTGCTGAATTCTAGGGTCTTCAATTTTTACGATCAAATCATACTTACATGGGAAGAACCATTTTGACATTCAATAGTTTTAAAAAGCCCACATCAATTATTATTTTTCTGAAATAATTGCATGAGAGTTAACTAATAAAAACAAATTAAAAGTTAGTTCATTTTAAATGTATAAGGGAAGTTTTAATCAGGTAATTCTATGGTAAATGTTCATGAAAATGGAATAAAACCACCATCATTTATCCATTTTATAAAGTAAGAATTTCTGCTTAAAATGGCAGACACACTTGAAGAATAGCCCTATAACTTTTCCCTGGTGCAGCATTTTTTATTGTTCTTTAAGTGGCTTTAGCTCAAAATAATCCTTATGTGCAAATGACATATTTTGGGAAGGCACATTCTGTTGTGCCATAATAAATTATGTCTGGGAATACTGGTTAAACAGAGTGAAACACATTACTTTACTATTAGACTTACGAGAGTTTTCTAATATTTTAATGTGTCTTGTGAGTTTCCAAGAAGGGAATATGCTCTGTGTCATTTACCAAAGTCATTTGTTCATGGAATTCTTTATGAAGTATCTCTAGAGCCCAGTATTCTGAAAACATACTTTGGAAAATTCTAATCTGTTTTGTATGACTTGGGAGTAAATAAACCATCTTTGTGTTCCCTTTTCCTTCCTGTCCTTAAGAACAAGCAGAAACATGGCTATAGACTGACATCCTACCTTCAACTTGTTGTCATCTAAATATTCATGAAACCAATCATGTCTGTGGGGGGAATTTCATAATATGTAAAGCAAGTAGTGCCAGCCAACTGCCATTAAAAAAAAAAAAAAGGTGTGGTTGTGACTAACTCTGGGTGTACTGTACAGAGATTTGGAGAAAGGAATGCCACACATAGTTGGAATTCAGCAGTTTTGTATTTCACATTATAGTGTTTGGAAAATAATTACTTGTGCATAATATTATATTTTTCCATTTTTGTCAACAATAAGTTAATATTTGAGTTCGTGCAAAATCCTTTAAGTTACTCACTTAGTAGTTTCAATTTTATGTGTTTTAACCAGTGATGCACAGGGCAATGAGAATTCCTGGGGGTGACATCACATTTTATACATTTTCTAGTCAGATTATATAGGATAGCATATTGAATCCCAATCTAAGCTTGAAATCACCTCTTTTAAAACTATCTAAGAAGGAGTTTATTTTATCTTATTGAATTGCAATTAACACACAATGTTATGTTAGTTTCAGGCATATAAAATATTGATCTAACAATTCTATACATTAGTCAGTGCTCACCAAGGTTAGTGTAGTCACAACTTCTTACAGTATTATTGACTATATTCCTTATGCTGTACTTTTTCATCCCCATGACTTACCTAGTTTAGAACTGGAAGCTTGTGCCTCTTAATTCTCTTTATCTATTTCAACTCCCCCCACTTCTCCTCTGGCATCCACCATTTTCTGTCATAGAAGTCTGTTTTTTTGGTTGGTTTGTTTGTTTTTTAGATTCCACATATAAGTGAGATCATTTGGCATTTGTTTTCCTCTGTCTGACTTATTTCATTTAGCATATTACCCTCTAGATCACCATGCCACAAATGGGCAAGATCTTATTCTTTTTTATGGCTGAGTCATATTCCATTGCATGTACATACCATATCTACTTTATCCATTCATCTATTGATGGACACTTGGGTTTCTTTAATATCTTGGCTATTAAATAATGCTGCTATAAACACAAGGTACATATATATACCTTTTGAATTAGTGTTTTTGTTTTCTTTGGGTATATACTCAGTAGCAGTATTACTGGATCACATGTGTTTTTATTTTTAATTCTCTGAGCAAACTCCACACTGTTTTCCACCATGGCTGCACCAGTTTACATTCCTATCAACAGTGCATGAGGATTCCCTTTTCTCCATGTCCTCAACGACGCTTATTATTTCTTGTCTTTTCAATTGTAGCTGGAATGGGCGTATTTTAAATTTAAATTGAAGCAATTTGTTTTATCATATTAGATCCTACTCTACTATCCCATCCTTTGGCAAAACACTTGAAACTAATCTAGTAGAGAGGTAAGAGAGCATCATGTAGTCAAAAAAATTCAAGAACTTCTTTTTAGGCAAGCTACAAAATACGACACACATAATTTTGTGTTTATAAACCTACTATACTAATTCTTATTTTTCCTGAAGGTTGAGAACTACTGAGCTATAGTATAGGGAAAAAAATCAGGAAAATCTAAATGCAGATATCTGGGTATTAAAACCACTTGTTTTCAAGATATTCTAATCCTTAGCAGTGGAATAGCACTAGCTGAAGAATTCTAAAGCACTGGGGCACCTGGGTGGCTCAGTTGTTAAGCGTCTGCCTTCGGCTCAGGTCATGATCCCAGCATCCTGGGATAGAGCCCTGCCTCGGGCTTCCTGCTCTGTGGGAAGCCTGCTTCTCCCTCTCCCTGCTTGGGTTCCTCTGTAGCTGTCTCTCTCTCTGTCAAATAAATAAATAAAATCTAAAAAAAAAAAAAAAGAATTCTAAAGCACTGATTTATCATTTATCATTTGTCATTTCATATTACTATTAAGTTATATATTTTGTAAAAATTAACACATTCATTTGTTGTGGTAATACTTCATCTTCACAAATGGTCATTTCCGTAGTTCTGTAGATAAATTAAATGTTGAAACTCTACTATACTCCTTCCGCTGTGCTCCAAATATTCATACATATCTTTATTATAACATTTCTCGCAATATATTATACTTATGTAATTGTATCCTCACCCCACTAGGCAGGATACAGGTTTCATTTATTTTATTCTGTGGGACAGTGGCTCCTGCATGATAGATGCTCAAATGTTGTTGCCGAATTAACGAATCTGTATTTTAGTCTTTGTGGAAGATGTATTCTTGCCCAATACATTTTAATTGTCTTTGCATTATTGTTCATTTTTTAAATTAATAAACTTTATTTATTATTTTGTTAAAAGATTTTTATTTATTTGACAGACAGAGATCACAAGTAGGCAGAGAGGCAGGCAGAGAGAGAGATTGGAGGAAGCAGGCTCCCTGCTGAGCAGAGAGACAGCCAGATGTGGGGCTTGATCCCAGAACCCTGGGATCATGACCTGAGCCGAAGGCAGAGGCTTTAACCCACTGAGCCACCCAGGAGCCCTAATAAACTTTATATTTGCACCAGTTTCAGGTTCACAGCAAAACTGAACAGGAACTGCAGAGTTCCCATATAACCCCTGCCCCACACAAGCCCCACCTCCCCACACAACAGTGATACATTTATTTCAATTGGCCAAGCTATATTGATACATCATTATCACCCAAAGTACATAGATTACATTAGGGTTTACTCTTTGTGCTATACATTCTGTGGGTTTTGACAAATATATAATGAGATGTATCCCTCACTGTAGTATTGTACAGAATAGTTTTACTACCCTGAAAATTCTCTGTGGACTGTGCATTCATCCATAGCTTCTCCTTAACCCTTGGTAGTCACCGATCTTGCTACTTTCTTTAAGGTGTGCCCTTCCAGGTGTGTCATACAGTTGGAGTCATATAGTGTGTAGCCTTTTCAGATTGGCTTCTTTCACTTAATGGTATGTATTTAATTTTCCTCCCTGTGTCTTCACAGTTTGATAGCTCATTTCTTTTTAACACTGAATAACATTCCATTGTCTGAATGTACAGCAGTTTATTTATCTGCTCACCTAACAAAGGGCATCTGGGTTGCTTCCAAGTTTTGGAGTTTATAAATAAAACTGCTATAAATATCTATGTCCAAATTTTGTGTGGACATAAGTTTTCAACTTCTTTTGGTAACTGCCAAGGAGTGCAGTTGCTGGATCATATGGTAAGAGTATGTTTAGTTTAGTAAGCAACTGTCAAACTGTCTTCAAAAGTGGATGTAGCATTTTGCACTCTTATCAACAATGTTGTTTTACAAGCTCACTAACATTTGGTTTTGTCAGTATTTTGGATTCGGGCCATTCTAATAATATAGGTACCTTATTGTTGTGATATCTTATTGTTGTTTTAATTTGCTTTTCCTTGATGATATATGATGTTGAACATCTTTTCATTTCCTTCCTTGCCATCTGTATATCTTCTTTGATAAAAGTTCTGTTCAGGTCACTTACCCATCTTTAAATTGAGCTACTTGTTTTCTTATTGCTGAGTTAAGAGTTCTGTGTATATTTTGGATAATAGCTCTTTATCATATGTATCTTCTGCAAAATTTTCACTGAGTTTGTGGCTTATCTTCTGATTCTCCTGACAGTGTCTTTCTCAGAGCCTAAGTTTTTCATTTTCATTTAATAAAATCAATTATTTCTTTCTTGGATCATGCCTTTGGTGTTGATTCTAAAATATCATTGCCACACACAAGATCATCTAGATTTTCCCCTTAGTTATCTTCTAGTTTAGTAGTTTTGCATTTGATACATAGGTTTACCATCCACTGCTTTTGCTGCACTCCACAAATTCTGATAAGTTCTGTTTTCATTTTCATTTAGTTAAACATATTTTTAAAATTTTCTGGAGATTTCTTCTTTAATTAAGGTGTCATTTTGAAGTATAGTGTTTAATCTTCACATTTTTTGTGATTTCCTAGTTATCTTTCTGTTATCCATTTCTAGTTTAATTCTATTATGGTTTGAGAGAAGAATGTGTATAAATTTTGTTCTTTTAAATTATGACGGGTGTGTTTTATGGCACAGAATGTGATACATGTTGATGAATTTTCCATGTGAGCTTGAGAAGAATGTGTATTGTCCTGTTGGATGAGGTAGCCTATGGATGTCCATTATATACCATGATTGATGATGGTGTTGAAGTCAAGCCATGTCTTTACTGATCTTTCTGCCTGCTGGGTCTGTCCATTTCTGATAGATGGGTGTTGAAGTGTCTAACTATAATAGGATCCATCTCTTTCTCCTTGCATTTCTCTCAGTTTTTGCTTCGCATATTTGGTAGCTCTCTTACTAGACACATACAAATTAAACAGTGTTTATGTCTTCTTGGAGAAGAGATTCCTTTATTATTTTATGATAATAATATGCTTTCCTGATGATTTTTCTTGCTAGGAAGTCAGCTCCGTCTGACATTAATATAGCTGCTCCTGCTTTCTTTTGATTAGCATTAGAATGGTGCAGATTTTTCTATCCCTTTCCTTTTAACCTGTCTGTGCCTTTCTATGTAAAGTGCATTGCTTGAGGGTGAGGAGTCAAGATGGCGGAGAAGGAGGAGCGGGACCCTGGGCTCTCCTCCTCCCTGGAACCCAGCAGTATTGAGGTCAGATCACACGGAATACCCAGGAAGTCACCCTGAGGATTGGAAGAAGGTTCTCCATGGTTGGAGGGAGACAGCGTGGCAGGGGTGAGGTGCGGGGAAACAGACTGCGGAGCTGTGGAGGGGAGGGAACCATTTTCCCAGCAGAGGAAAGGGAGAGAGGGAAGGAGGGGTTTACAGAGTGCGGCGTGGGGTTCACACAGGAAGACAACATCTCAGACACGGACGGGGAGCCAGGGGGACTGAGGGGCGCAGGAGTTTTGCAAACACTGAGTGACGCTCCGAGGTGTGAGAGTGTGCGGGAGCCCTAGAGTGCACTCGGGAGGGAAGGACCGCCCTGGCCTGGCCTAGGAGGGAGCGCATAGTGGAATCGAGGTGTCTTAGATATCCTGGGTCGCACTGGGAGAGGTCCTTCCCCTTCCCGGAGTACATTTGGAAGAGCGCATATTGCCTCTCCAAGGATAACAGACCTTGTGGGCGCCGGCAAATCGCCTTTCTTCTGCAGGGGACAAAGGTGCACACAGGGAGAGCATAACCTGTTTGCTGCTTTTCTTGGTGCCACACCATAGATTCCGTGCACCGTGCAGGTGGGGACTGTTTTTCTGGGACAGATGGCACTAGCCGGAGTGCAGCAAGGCTCTACTTTGAAGGAGGGAGCACATCCAAGCGGTGCCGATGTGGAGTTTTGAATCCCAGCTGTGCCAAGGATAAAATGCAGGAGAGCTGGGTGCGAGGTGTGCGAATGGCTCTCGGTTTCCTGTGAGGGCTCTCGGAACAGCAGGGGAGCGGGAGCCCCTGTCAAGAGACTAAAGAGTGGGGTGGTGCCCTTTTACCCTCGCCACCAACATGGTTGGACCTCAGAGAGCGACACAGCGGCCCCTGGTGGAGGTGGGACCCACCCCTGTGTGCGAGGCACATGCTTTTTTCACAGCAGGACTGACTCCGAACCTGCATAGTGGGCCTCGAGCCCAGAAGAGCAACACAGGCGGTGCACCGCCTGCACCACGGCTGCTGATCTTACAGTGCTTCAAGGCATGCCCTGCACTTCTGGTGAAAATAGGACCAGGCTATCTACCTACCTATCCCTCCCTTCCTTCCTTTTCCTCCTTTCCTCCTCCTTCTTTCCCTTTGGAATCAGGCTTACAGTTTTTTGTTTGTTTTTTTCATTTCCTTTTCCTTTTCTCTCTCTCTTTTTTGGATCAGACTTATTTTTTCTCCTTTCTTTTTCTTTGGAATCGGGCTTATAGGTTTGTTTTTTAAATTTAATTAATTAATTAATTAATTATTTTTTTGAGCAGGCTCCCCCCCCCCTCTCGTTTTCTTTCTTCCTTTCCTTCCTTCTTTTTTTCTTTCCCAAGCTTTTTTCTCCCACAAACAAATGAAAACACACCTAGATAAAGGTCCAAGCACGCCCCACTGCAAGCAAGGAGGAGGTCTGCAGAGGACTGACCAGTGAGAAGGAGCAGCCAAAATGCAACAGCAGAGTGCACACAGCATACACCAGAAACATTTCTTGAAGTGCCAGACCGTGGGCATTTTATGACCACTTTTTAATATAGCATTACTCTGAGGTGCAGGAAATATAACAAGCTTTCATTTTGCGCAAAAGATATAAACTTTGCCAAAATGACAAGAAGGAGGAATTCTTCCAAAAAGAAAGGGCAGGGAGATATTACAGCCAGGGACTTGCTGAAAACAGAGCAATATATCTGAACAAGAATTTAGATCAACAGTCATAAGACTATTTAGCTATACTTAGAAAAAACATAGAGGACACCAGAGAAACCCTTGCTGCAGAGATTAAAGACCTAAAAACTAGTCAGACTGAAGTAAAAATGCTATAACTAGATGCAAAACAGAGTGGATATAATCAGAATGAGGACTGAAGAAGCAGAGGAGAGTAGGTGATAGAGAAGATAAAATGGAAAATAATGAAACTGAAAAGAAGAAAGAAAGGAAACTATTAGATCATGGAGGTAGACTTAGAAAACTTAGTGATTCTATAAAGTGCAATAATATCCATATCATAGGAATTCCAAAAGAAGAAGAGTGCAAAAAAGGGGCAGAAGGTTTATTTGAACAATTATAGCTGAGAACTTCTTGAATCTGGGAAAGGAAGTAGGCATTCAAGTCTAAGAAGCACAGAGTTCTCCCCTTAAAACCAACAAAAACAGGTCAACACCATGACATATCATAGTGAAACTTGCAAAATCCAAGATTAAGGGAGAATTCTGAAAGTAGTTAGGGAAGAAATGTCCTTAACCTACAGGGGTGGGCATATAAGGCTAGCAGTAGACCAGTCCACAGAGAACTTGCAGGCCAGAAAGGAGTGGCATGATATATTCAAGATGCTAAGTGGGAAAAATATGCAGCCAAGAATACTTTATCCAGCAAGGCTTCATTCAGAATAGGAGGAGAGATAAAGAGTTTTCAAGACAAACAAAACCCAAAGGAGTTTGTGAACACAAAACCAGTTTTGCAAGAAATATTCAAGGGATACGTTGAGCGGGAAAGAGAGATCAAAGGTAACAAAAACTAGGGGCGCCTGGGTGGCTCGGTGGGTTGAGGCCTCTGCCTTCAGCTCAGGTCGTGATCCTAGAGTCCTGGGATCAAGCCCCGCATCGGGCTCTCTGCTCAGCAGGGAGCCTGCTTCCTCCTCTCTCTCTGCTTACTTGTGTCTGTCAAAATAAATAAAAATTTTAAAAAAAGTAACAAAAACTAGAAAGGAACAGAGACAATCTACAGGAAGAGCAACTTTACGGATAACGCAATGACACTAAATTCACATCTTTCAATATTTACTCTGAATGTAAGTGGACTAAATGTTCCAATCAAAAGACAAAGGGTATTAGAATGGATTAAAAAACAAAAACAAAAACAAACCAGGACCCATTAATATGCTGCTTACAAGGGAATCATTTTAGACCCAAAGACACCTCTAGATTGAAAGCAAGGGGGTAGGGAACCATTTATCATGTTAATGGACACCAAAAGAAAGTAGGAACAGCCATAGTTATATCAGACAAGTAGATTTTATCTTGCTTTATTTTATTTTATAAAGATTTTTATTTATTTATTTGACAGACAAATCACAAGTAGGCAGAGAGGCGGGGAGAGAGAGAGAGTAGGAAGCAAGCTCCCTGCTAAGCAGAGAGCCCGATGTGGGGCTAGATACCAGAACCCTGGGATCATGACCTGAGCCAAAGTCAGAGGCTTTAACCCACTGAGCCACCCGGGTGCCCCAGGCAAGTAGATTTTAAGCCAAAGACTGCAATAAGAGATGAAGGACACTGTATCATAATAAAAAGGTGTCCCAACAAGAAGATCAAATAATTGTAACTGTTACTGCCCCTAACTTGGGAGCAGCCAAATATATAAATCAATTAATAAGAAACTTAATAAGAAACTCATTGATAATTATATAGTAATAGTGGACTCTAACACCCAACTCACAGCAATAGACTGATCGTCTAAGCAGAAGATCGACAAGAAAACAATGGCTCTAAATGACACATGGGACCAAATAGAATTAACAGATATATTCAGACTATTTCATCTGAAAGTGGCAGAATACACATTCTTTTTGAGTGCACATGGAACATTCTCCAAAACAGATCACATACAAGGTCACAAATCAGGCCTCAACTGGTACAAAAGATTGAGATCACATCATGCATATATTCAGACCAGAACACTCTGAAACTTGAAGTCAACCATAAGACAAAATTTGGAAGGACCACAAATACATGGAGGTTAAAGAACATCCTACTAAAGAATGAAGAGGTCAACTAAGAAATTAAAGAAGTATTAAAAAAAATATATGGTAGCAAATGAATATGAAAACATGACGGTCCAAAATCTTTGGGATGCAGCAAAAGCAGTCCTAAGAGTGATGTTAGTAGCAATACAGCCCTTCTTCCAGAAGCAGGAAAAGTCTCAAATATACAACCTAACCTTCCACCTAACAGAGCTGGGAAAAGAACTTCAAATAAAGCCTAAATCCAGGAGGAGAAGAAAATAATAAAGATTAGAGCAGAAATCAATGATAAAGAAATAAAGAACAGATCAAGGAAACTAGAAGCTGAATTAACAAAATTGATAAATCCCTAGCTAAACTTATCACGAAGAAAAAAGAAAGGACCCAAATAAATAAAATCATGAATGAAAGAGGTGAGATCACAATCAACACTGTAGAAATACAATTAGAATATTATGAGCAATTATGTACAAAGAAATTAGGCAATCTAGAAGAAATGGATAAATTCCTAGAAACATACAAACTGACAAAACTGAACCAGAAAAAATGCAAAATTTAAACATACCCATAACTAGAAAATAAATTGAATCATTAACCAAAAGTCTCCCAACAAACAAAAGCCTAGGGCCAGGTGGCTTTGCAGGGGGAATTCTACCAAACATTTAAAGAAGAATTAATAGCTATTCTGAAATTGTTCAAAAAAAATAGAAATGGGAGGAAAACTTCCAAACTCACTCTATGAGGCCAGCATGATCTTGATCCCCAAACCAGACAAAGACCCCAGTAAAACAGGGGAATTATAGGTGAGTATCCCTGATGAACATGGATGCAAAAATTCTCACCAAGATATTAGCTAATCAAATCTAATAGTACATTAAAAGGATTATTCAACACAACCAAGTAGGATTTATTCCTGGGCTGTAGGGGTGATTCAACATTTGGAAATCAATCAACTTGATATACCACATTAGTAAAAGAAAGAATAGGAACCATATGATACTCTCAATAGATGCAGAAAAAGCATTTGACAAAATACATCCTTTCTTGATTAAAAACCTTCAAGAAAGTAGGCATAGAAGGAAGGTACCTCACATCATAAAGGCCATATGTATAAGACCCTTAGCCAATTTTATCCTCAATGGGGAAAATCTGAGGGCTTTTCCCCCAAGGTCAGAAACATGACAGGGATGTCCACTCTCACCACTGTTGTTCAACATAGTACCGGAAGTCCTAGCCTCAACAGTCAGACAAGAAGAAGAAATAAAGGGCATCCAAATAGGAAAGGAAGAAGTTAAACTTTTCACTATTTGAAGATGATATGATATGTTCTGTAGAAAACCCAAAAGACTCCACCAAAAAAATGCTAGAACTAAAATAAGAATTTAGCAAATTTGCAGGATATAAAATCAATGTGCAGAAATCTGTTGCATTTCTATACAACAGTAATGAAGCAGCAGAAAGAGAAATCAAGGAATCATTCCCATTTACAGTTGCACTAAAAACAATAAGATATTTCTCTAACCAAAGAGGTAAGTGATGAGTACTCTGAAAACTATAGAACCCTTATGAAAGAAATTGAGGAAGACACAAAGAAATGGAATAACAATCACATGCTCATGGATTGGAAGAACATATATTGTTAAAATGTTGATAGTACCCAAAGCAATGTACAGATTCAAAGCAATCCCTTTCAAAATAACACCAGCTTTTTTCACAGAGCTGGATCAAACAATTCTAAAACTTGTATTAAGCCAGAAAAGACCCCAAATATCCAAAGTAATGTTGATAAAGAAAACCAAAGCTGGAAACATCACAATTCAGTCTCAGTCTTTTGGTGAGCCTTTGCCTGTGAGCTGTGAACTTTGCCTGTGCTTTTCAATCTCTCCCTAACCCCTGATTGGGACAGGATGGCTAGTGGGGGCTGGAGTTGAGTATCCTCCTTCCCTCAAGAGGCTGTAGCCTATTGGAGTTGGATATTTCCCTTCTCCCAGATAGGGTAGGCTCTGATAAATCCCTAGTAGGTTAAAATTGTAAAATGTTCCACAATTTTTCTGGTAAAATTGTTTTTCCTGAGAGTCGACCTTGTTAAGAAAAATGGAGTATTTTGTGTTTTTTTTCCTTTTTTTTTTTTAAAGGACTTTATTTATTTATTTGACAGAGAGATAGCACAAATAAGCAGAGTGGCAGGCAGAGGGAGAGAGAGAAGTAGGCTCTTTGCTAAGTAGGGAGCACGATGTGGGGCTCAATCCCAGGACTCTGGAACCATAACCTGAGCCAAAGGCAGCCATTTAACCAACTGAGCCACCCATGTGTCCCTATTCTGTGTTTTTCAAAATGGTTCCTGTTCCTTTCTGCTTGCTGCAAGCACAAGGAATTTTTCTCTGGTATTTCCCATGAGGCCCTGGAGAGAAAGCTCACAAAAGTGTGGACACCCCTCTTGTTGACCCCTGCTGGAGTTTTTAACTCTGACTGGTCCACACTAAGTCTCCAGCAATCCATCAATTACAGTTCAGGTTTTACTGACTCCCGTGGTGGTTTCTGCTCATGGATTTGTATTTCAGTAGGCTGAAGTGATTCTCCATTAGTCTCTCCAATTTTCAGGGCAGTGGTTTGGCTTATGAATCACATCTCTGATGGATCTACAAAGAGCTGTTGATTTTTCAGTGTGTTGAGCTTTTTACGTGTTGTTAGGATGAAGTGGCAATTTCTCAGTTCCTTCCATGCCTAATTGGAGCTGTTTTTGTTTTTCTCATTGTTAGTTTAAATTTTTTTTTTATTTTTAAAATTTCTTTTCAGTGTTCCAGAATTCATTGTTTATGCATCACACCTAGTGCTCCATGCAATACACACCCTCCCTAATACCCATCACCAGTCTCACCCAACCTCTCACCTCCTGCCCCTCCAAAACCCTCAGATTCTTTTTCAGAGTCCACAGTCTCAAATGGTTCATCTCCCCCTTCCAATTTCCCCCAATTCCCTTCTCTCCATCTCCCCATGTCCTTCATGCTATTTCTTACACTCCACAAATAGGCAAAACCATATGATAATTGCTCATGTTTTAAGGTTTGTGTAATCCCTGGTTTCAGGTCCTCTTAAGTTATTCATTGCTGCTATAGAATAATTGTTGGGGAGTTGTGAGTGAACTTATACATATAAATTAAAATTCACACCTTTTCCTGAAGTTTACTTCTGTATTTTTCACAATGTTAAGCCTAACCGATAAAACTTTAGATGACTTGGGCTTCCTTTAGAATAGATACTATCTGTCTGTGATGAAGAGGAAAGTAGAGGGCTGACAAATCTCAAATGTGAACTTTAAAAACCAAATTCAGAAAATGAACTGATAGAATGTTTGCCTCTGCTACTTGTGTTTCCAGAGTCTGAAACTCACATTTCTTCCCAGTGTCTTTGCTTTCCTGAAGTTGAGGGAATCACATTTTCCTCCAAGTTGAAAGGTAGTTGGATTGTCTCTAATAAATACTTGAAAAAGTATATTACTTTCCTCCTTGAAACAAAATAATCTTTTAAAGAAGAGCATAAGATAGAGAGGTGATCAAGTTTTTGTGAGCACCTTATGGTTCCTGTCTTAGGTTGGAGTAGAAAGCTGACCACGGAATTATGGACAAGATTTCTCCTTTTAATCTTTAGGAAAAAGGCTCACTTAGGAGCCATATCCTCATGGATTATTTAGATGTTTCTACTTTAATGGGCTCTGAGACTATGTATTGAAACTTTCTAGAAAAGTACTGTTCTTGTTTAATCTTGTCCTTTCTTAATAAATGTGTTGTATTAAGTGTTAAGAAAAATGGCCTAAAATTTTTCCTTACACATTTATATACAAATAAATTAATAAGTCAGGATAAAATATATTGATAGTCCTGTTTTTTTTTTCCTTTAGAAAGTGAAAGTGGTAATGTTTTTTTTACATGGAACATGTAGAATATTGAGTTTATTATTATTTTTTCTTCCCTTGTCCCTCCCTCGGTTTTTCCCTTTCTCTTTTCCTTGCTCCTTCCTTTTCCTCTTTTCCTTCCTCCTTTTCTCCTTTTCTTCCTCTCTCCCTTCTTTCTTTTTTTCATTTTTCTAAGCAACAGCATTTATTAAATATATATGCAAGGCACCTACAACATGTAGGTTTTGTTGTTTTATTTTTAATATTGTTTTTTGTTGTATGACAAGGGGAGCTGGAGAGGATTAAGGTGTAGGGTCAATGAAGAATGAAGTAGGCAGTGAGTACACTCAAGAAACGAGGTAAGGAGACCATCTCTGGTTGCTTCTTTCCTTGCCTTCTACAGGGTGTGGAATCTGAGCTATCCATTGTTCCAACACAAATTTCTACCCTCATACAGTTCTTTCTGGTGTTCTCTGGAAGACTTCGAACCACAGGTCATTCTGAAGGCTCATTTAATCTTTACAAAGTTAAAAACTGTGTTCTGTGATTAGCCCTATCAAACTTCTTATCTGGTTCTGATTTAAGTTCTTGTTTAATTTTTCTTTTCATAGAATCTCCATTTCTAATCAAATAATGTCTCAGCCACCAAAGATTTGCTGCATGATTTTGCTTGTCAAGACTCCCAGGTGAATTCCAACAAGGTACTGTAGCTGGAACATTAAATAAACAAGTAACCTGATAGCATGACATTTCATTAAAACACTGTCAAATAGAGAATGAGAGCTCTAGGAAGCTGTTTCTAGCTTACTTCAGGATATTGGGAAGCAGAAAGTAAACAGGTCTCTAATTTCTTCTCCTTGTCTGCCATTTTCTTCAAAAGGGCAATGTGCCTTTTAGGTAAGAGTTAAGAAGTAAGAGGTAAGAGTTTTTTTTTTTTTTTTTTTTTTTTTTTGCTGTTGTTTGTTTGTTTAGTTTAATATGCTTAGAGCAGAGCAGAAGCTGTAGCCTCTGTGTTCTGTACAGTGCCTGGTTGCCTGGACTATGCTGAAGTTCCTTTTACCATGGCTTCTTCTTTGGAGCTGTGCTTCCAACATTTCCATTCATCTCATGTGACTCACAGTTGAGCTACAGCCTTTGTGCCTTCCTTTGTGCATTCGATCCATTCTATGCAGGTTAAGTAGGATGCTCTAATGTCTCCTGTCCTTTGAATCTGAACCTTAATTTTCTTTGCTTGGTGAGCTTTTGGACCAAAACATTGCAAGGCATGTGTGGATACTGCAGCACTGAAGGAACTGGTGATGTCTACTTTCATACTTTGTTCTAAGGGTAACTACTTCAAAAGTGGGGCAAGGAAAGTGAGTTATAGAGGTAGAGAAGTACAGATGAGAATCTGGCCTGGGGCTGCAGACCCATATGGAAGAAAAATGTACTGAAGATCAGAAATGATGAAAAAGGAGGATAAAACAATGGTAAGAAAAAGGCTGTATTTGGGCAAAATGCCATCTGGCATTTCTGGTGGTAACTCAGTGGTCTATCCTACAGTTAATGGATGAAGTACTTGAGAAAACAATCAGAGCCATTAACTGTCTTCCAGTGAGATAAGGGAAGAAATCTAGGTAGACCCTATATGAAAACATGGTTCCAAAGGAGCCTTTCATACATAGCTGGGGAGACAGTTTGATATTTGTTGGTGCTTATTAGAGATCCTGGCTTGGGCTTATGTTGGTATTCAGTGGTGTCTAGGAAAAGTGAATAAGATCACTTCGGTCCTCAGGGTCCATTCACCTGGTAGGAGAATGGAAAGTGGATCTGTTTGAGTAAACTTGCTGCAAGGATTTTGCTTGATGAAGGAAAGAGAAATCTTTCCTGACGGGCTCAGGAGGGGATGACAGTGCGGCCCTTGCTTCAGCTCCCGTCCTCCTGCTAGCTTTAAGGATTGGAGTTGGAACCTTGTGGAGGGAGGGGCTACAGGTGGAGGCTGAAGGGCTGTGTTTCAGAAGAAACTGAGGCACTCGCATCACTGCTTTCCTGGGGAGAGGGGTGTGCACTGAAACTCCAGGGACATCCTGGGTCTTTGCTCCGATTTGGGAAATCCAATACTTGGCCCTCATCCAATACTGTTGGAGTGTCACAGCCAGTACACCCAGGCCAATGAGAACTGCCTTAAAAACTCTTGGGCTTTGTTGCCGCGAAGAAAGATAGGAGGGGCAGAAGTCAAGGTGTGACGAGGGTTGTACAAAAGGCAAAAGCAAGCACAGGCTATCTTGTGATTTCACCTGGAGAACACAAACATCCCAGGAATTGACAGTAATCCTAGCGCAGGTATGGGACTTCAGTATGGGACTATTTAAGCTCTGAGTCTTGTTTGGTCTCTCCCTCCCTCATTTTGTCCCTCTCTTCCTCCATCCTTTCTTCCTTCCCTCTCTCCCTTTTCTTCTTCCATGCTGTTAAAAATAAAGCAGACTACTGTTAATTTCCCCTTACTACATCTTGAATTTATTTTTTGCTGTACTTTTATTTTATTGAATGGGCCTGAGGGACTGACTGGACATTGAGTGAGAGCTCTTTGTTTCAGCTGCATCCTTATTAAATCATCCATCCTGAGACTTGGCATACATTGATAGGAATATTTTGCTGGCGTATCCATTTCCTGATTGCTCTGTGTACACTTACGCTTCACCACTCACAGTGCAAGTGAGGGCAACGCTGACCATGACCCTGGCTCTTTATATGACTCAGAATTTGGATGTGAAAGACACATCGCCCCAACTTTTGTTGGAGCCCTTGGGAAAGAAGCCAGGGTTCCTAACCTGGTGGAGTGGAGCTGGAGCTGCTGGTGGCCACCTTGGCTGCCATACTGGAAGAGCCCACCCGAGAAGGAAGCCAAGAAGAGGAGAGCAGATCCAAGAGGAGCAAAGCCAGATTCCTGGCTACATTGTTGATTGAATCTTTGGACCCAGTCATGCCGGACATATTTTCAGGTTTGAGTCAAAAAGAACTTTTTCTGCCGAAGCAGTTTGAACTGGCGTTCTGCCACCTGAAGTTTCCAAGAAGAGTCCGGCCGAACATAGCACCTAAGCCACACCTGCTGGTGCTGTTAGGAAGATGATTAGTTGAAAAGAAATGAATCCAGAGACTAATGCCCCTAAAATAGGCATCCTGAAAGGACCCTGAGGACCGAAGTGATCTTATTAGGAACAAAGCTTATTAGGGACAAGGTTAGGAGATACCAGGAAGTACTAGGGTCTTCTGGTGATTAGAACTCCTCCCCTCTTGGATAAATTCTCTTCTATCTCAAGTCTATGTATATATGCTCAGATAGGATTTAGGGGTTAAAATTGTGAGCTTGGGAGAAGGCCATTTTAACATTTTTTAGCACAGCATGGCTGTCTGATTGCTCATTAGCAGGTCCTGGGCTGACAAACACACTTGTCTGAGTATACCTTGGCTCATCTGGATTGTCTTATTGTCTATGTTCTGCCTGAAAAAAAGAAGGGGGCGGGATAGTAGCTCTCATGACTGGAAAATGAAAGACCTTCCATATTTTTTCTGCCTCTGCCAAGAAATTTATTTTTTAGAAGTGTGAAATTGGCAGATGTATGCTATCTTCCATTTTGTGTACCTGGCTGCCTCAAGGAAACAGGCTAAACCAGAGTGTTTAGAGAAGAAAAATGGAAACCTACTTCTCAAGGAACTAGTCACACAGAAGAGAGATTTGGAGACTCACATGTGTGGCACTTGACTCAGTAAAATAAAGGTGAAACATGAGGGGCGCCTGGGTAGTTCAGTGAGTTAAAGCCTCTGCCTTCGGCTCAGGTCATGGTCTCAGGGTCCTGGGATCGAGCCCCAAATCAGGCTCTCTGCTCAGCGGGGAGCCTGCTTCCTCCTCTCTCTTTGCCTGCCTCTCTGACTACTTGTAATCTCTGTCTATCAAATAAATAAAATCTTAAAAAAAAAAAAAAAGGTGAAACATGAGTACTGGCTATAACCAGTTAGAAAAGTGCAGCTTCTCAAAGGTTCAAGAAGCAACTCGTGACCACAGTTGGGAGAAAGGAGGGAAGAGTATTTGCATGAGAAGGCTGGCGGATCCTTGACCCAGTCACGTCAGTCACACACTGGACATTGGCACTTAGGATGAAACCAGTTTGAATTGTTGGCCTAATTCAGCCCTCTCAAGGAGACCAACATACATATTTCATGTCAGGGAAATCCTTCTTGGATTGTTACATTGTTTTCTTAAATCTGATAAAAGTATCCTTAAAATTTGCAACATGTGGGGCGCCTGGGTGGCTCAGTGGGTTAAAGCCTCTGCCTTCGGCTCAGGTCATGATCCTACAGTCCTGGGATCGAGCCCCGCATTGGGCTTTCTGCTCTGCAGGGAGCCTGCTTCTCCCTCTCTCTCTGCCTTCCTCTCTTGTGATCTCTGTCTGTCAAATAAATAAATAAAATCTTTAAAAAAAAATTGCAACATGTTCTTTCTTTAGTATTTCAGTCTAGGGGACAAAATCTTAAAAGTAATGTTGCAGATATGCAGTCTAAGTCATTATACTATCTTGGAGACTGGGTATATCTCACTGTGGCTCCTATGGAATACTTATTGTTACATGACAAGGTTTTGATTTTGAAAGTCGGTGTGTTTTTATAAAGTGCTTGCCTGTGCATGCATGTGTCTGTGTGCTTGTATGTGTGTGTTCAGGTGCCTGGAATTGGATTAATGGTAATTCTTGGTTTATAACGCATACTCATTATTAACCCATGAATGGACCATTTTTATTATTTCTTTGGCCTTTTGGGCATAGACTGTCTTCCCCATACCCTCTGAATTTTGGCATGGTAACAGACTTGCTTTGACCAACAAAACATGACCAGATGTAATATGAATCATTTCTGAACAGAAGCATTCAAAGCAAGTGTATGATCCATACATCTTTCCCACTGCAGTGGTGATTGTGGAGACTTCCTTAAGCCCACGGCCATGAGTGGTTCTGATGGACAGATCCTCCCTGCTCACCCGCACTGGATATGGAGGATGGGTGGGAAATACACTTTCATAGTGTTTGAGAATTTGACTTGTCAGGACAGTATAACCTAGCCTACCTGTCCATGACAGTTAGTAAGCTATTGTTTCTCAGTGCCAAACCCACCATTCTCTACCATGTTTATGGGGCTAGGATTTTACTAATCGTGTACCTCCTTGACCAGCTGTTACATTCCACCAATCGGGATCTACAGAGAGAGAGACCAGAAAGTGAAGGGATGGTAAAGGGCCTTCTCTTTCCTGTTCTGCTTGTTGTTCCTATTAATATTGTTTCAACAATGGCTTCTTACCCTGACAAAGTCAGTTGGTTCCAGTTTCTGGCTTCTTCTAGCATTTTTCAAGACTAACTTTGTTGTGTTTCCTTAGAAGGGCTAGTCCAAGCCTGGTAGAGCCCCCTCTTCAGCCTCCATGTGGTCCCTCCTCTGGGCTTCAAGATTTTTATAATCCTGATCTTTTCATTTTGTTCTTCTAGCCCTAAGGATGGTAGCTGATTCCTGTGTTACTATAGTGATGCTACTTTCATGTTCTCTTTGGCTTTTTAATTCCTCAAATATTTATTTAACAACTTTCTGATATTAAATTCTGTTAAAATAATTGGTGTGGTTTCTGTTTTCCTGATTGGATAAAGGCTGATACACAGACTGATGCAGTTACTTTTAGAAATGTAATAAGCACCCATGAATTTGGTATCCAAAACCAAAACTAGGTTCTTGATAATAACCTTTATCAAATGGTACAAAATCAAATCTAACCATGTCTCCCTTCTCTATCCCATCTTCTGGCCTCTTCCCACAAACCGTAATCCATGGTTTTGTGCCATTGTTCATCATTGCCTTTTTGTCCTTTTTATGTAGTTTTATGTCTATATAAGTTATGTCTAACCCTAAAAGTTATAAATTGTAATTATAGTTGTTTTAGCTTTAAGAAAATAGGTATTATGTGGTATGTAATTTTTTGGGATTTACTGTTTAATTTATTGTTAGTATTTACCCATCTTGCTTTTTATTTTTTTGTTTATTTGGTTTTTATTGCTGTATAATATGCTATTGGGTGAATAGCTTCAAATATATAATTTCAAGTAAATGAAGAAAAGCAAAGTCTAGGCGTTGTGTTATTTGGAAAGATTTGATATTGAAAATGGTTCTACTGGTTTCTCTGACATAGTTTCTGGGCACACACTCTGGGCTCACTGATTAAGTAGCAGGTAACAAAAGTATACGTCTCACTAACAATTTATATTTGCTAAACATTCAGAGTTCAGTCTTAGGAATCTTTAGGTAAAATGTGGAATGGGATTTTTGTTTTTATACACTTTAACTTTTTTTATTTAATTAACAACTAATCCAGGGTGAAAAGAGAGTCAAAATAGAAACAAGATTGCAGATAATCAGATGCCTTACTTTTTTAAAGTTGTCTCTAGGAGTCAATGTCTTCTTAAAAGCAAAGCCATTGTAGTATGATGGCAACAAGCATTTCCTATGGGCCATAAATGGCTGGAGATACAAGGAGCTGATAAACTGAGAAGCTCTGTAGATACTGTTGATTGCAATTAACATCAGTTACAAAAACTATTATAATAATTGAATGGTGGTCATTCTCAGAACAATTCTAAAGGCTTCCCAGTTTGTCTGAAGGCATTTCTTTGATAGAGCTTCCTTGCCCAGAGCTGGCCAGTAAATTCCAGTATTCTGAGAGAAAACTTCCCAAGAGATACTTAGCAAATGCTTGATAATGAAAATAATAGAAACTCATATGTATTGAACATCTACTGGGAGCTTGGGCTTGCTAAATGATTTACATGCATCATTTCATTTCATCTACTCAAGAGTATGGTACTACCATTGTTTTTGTTTTTTACAGATGAGGAAATACAGATCTAAAGAGAATAAGCCACTTACTTGAAGTCACATGGCTATTAAATGGTGGATTTATCATAGATCTTTGTAACTTCTGCCAAACACAGTCTGTTTATTTGTGTTGTGTTTGATCTTTCTTTTTCAAATTGTCTTTCTTAATCACATGCATTAAAACAGGGAGTAGTAGAATGGTTTTTGACTTTCAAGCACATGTTGGGTGAGAGTTTTATTTCTCTCTTCTGACACAACCCTTGTATTTGGTGATTTGGCAGTTGCTTTCTTTTGGATTCTTGGAGTTACAAGTTTGAAACGATGTCCTCTATTGGTTTGGAGATATTGCACAAGCATTCCTGAAAGCTTTTGTTCTTTCTTCTGATCCAAGTCTAAAAGCTTTTCATTTTAGCCCCTGTTCACAAGGAATAACCTTGCTCCAAAACATACTTTCAACATTGAGCCTGAATATGGGCTTTGACATGCATGGGAGCTTTTGCCCTTGTTTTCCTATAGCAGTTGACCTCTCAGAGACCCAAACTTGCTATTTGTCCTGGAACATCACAGGACTTAGACCTGGAAACCACTTTCATTTGTTTTTAAGATATAGAGATAAGATCATTTTAATGGAAAGAATTGTATATGTTTTGTGCATATATTTGTTCTTTAACCAGTTTCCTGAAAAATTAGTTGATGACCACAGTCTTGGTAAGAAAGACTATTTTAAGCAGCAATGACCAAGAAATCTTGTTCTTATTAAAACTTTTTTGTTTTCTCTCTTCTACAACAGTGGCTATTTGGGGGAAATTGAGACAACACAACAGTGATAACAATGTTGCTGATACAGTTGTGTGTGGGGGGGGATAGGACAGGAGAGAAAGCAGAAGAAAGAGGAGAAATGATCATGGTGATAAAACCATGTTTTTCTTAGTTCTAGGGAATTTATTTCTTGCTTTGGTATGATTTTCTTTCAATAGAAAAATGACTTGGATGCTTTTATTTTCTATATCCAAAACTTATTTCCCCCCGAACTAGAAATTTTTTTTTCTGGACTCCATTTTGAGGTATTATGTTATCCTAACCTAAATGCAATCTTCTGGTATACTTCCATTAATCTTTAGAGAGGTGTTCTAGTTCCCTTGACTGTAACAGAATGCCTTTTCTGTTTCCGAAATAGCAGTGTTTTCTGTGAATGGTCGGTTACATTGTAGGCCTCTTCTTAATGTCCACTGCTAATAGGAGTCAGTGTTTTTCAACGTCCAAATTCATGGTCACGCTAATCTTTAATAAACAAAACCTGTTTATTGAAGTATAACACATATATAGGAAAATGCATAAATCCAAAGCTTGATAACCTTTCATGAGGTGAATACGTTTCTTTGCTGCTACCCAGATAAAAGAATAGAAAATTAGGGGGCACCTGAATGGCTCATTTGGTTGAGCAGTTGACTCTTGATCTTTGAGCCCTGTGTGGGGCTCTGGGCTCAGCGGGGAGTCTGCTTGAAAATTCTCTCTCTCCCCCTCTGCCCCTCCTCCTGCTCACTTGTGTATGCATGCTCACTCTTTCTCTCTAAAATGCATAAATAAATCTTAAAAAAAATAGACTATTAGCTGCTCTTCAGACCTATCTTTGTAAATTACCCAGTCATTATCCCTCTTTCCCAAAAGGTAAGTAATGTCTTAATGTCCATCATTATCTATAAGGGCTGTCAGTTTTAGACTTTATAGGAAAGAAATCACCCAATATGTACTCCCTTGTCTGGCTTCTTTCATTCAACATTATGTTTGTAAAACTCTTCCATGTTATTGTTGTGGCATTAATTTATTCACTTTCATTGCTGTTTAATATTCTGTAGTGTGAGTGTAACACAGTTAGTTTGTCTTAATTATTTATTTATTAGGAAGATTTGGGTTGTTTCCAGTTTCTGGCTATGTAACAAATAGTGCTGCTATTCATATAGGTTCATATAGGGCATCTTGTCTATCTTCTGTTTTGTACATAGATAGAGTCACATATATATCTAAGGTAGAATTGCTAAGTCATAGGAAATTCATATGTTTAATTGTATCTACCACTGAATGGTTTTCCAAAATGGTTGTACAATTTATTCCATCACCATTAGTGTATGAGAGTTCTGATTGCTTTTCATCCTTATCAGCACTTGGTATTATTAGTTATTTAATGTTAGCCATTCTGGTGATGTACAGTGAAATCTCACTGAGGTTTTAATTTACATTTTCCTGAAGACTAATGAAATCAGCTTTTCAAATTTTCATTGGCCATTTGCAGAATTTCTTGTGTGTGGTGTCAGTTATCCTAGTAGGTCATTTTTCTAATTGATTTGGAAGAGTTCTTTTTAAATTCTGTATGAATAGTTTGATAGATATGTAATTGTAAATTTCTCCTCCCACTTTGTTGCATAACTTTCTATTCTTATAACAATATCTTTGGATGCACAGAACTTTACTATTTAAATGTAGTCTAATTTATTGTTCTTTTACTCTATTTTAGTGACTTTTCTGTCCTATTTAAGAAATCTTTGTTTACCACAGGGTCATAAGGATTTTTTTTTTTGTTCATCTTCTAGAAGGTTTATTGCCTGATGTTACACATTTAGATCTGCAATCTATTTAAAATTGATATTTGTATCAATGGATGTATTTAATTTTTATGTAGGTATCTAATTAACACAGCACCACTTATTGAAAAAAAACCTTTCTTCTTTCTACACCATAGTGTCTCCCTCATCTCTCGATGCTCCAAATACAGTATCATAATAACTGGATCTTTGTGTCTTGAGACTTGATAACAGTGGAGTAAGTGTTCCAGCTCTATTTTTCTTCTATATTCAGTCCCTCAAATTAACTTGGTCCTTTGAATTTCCATAACAATTTTTAGAATCAGCCTATTCCTACATCATCCTTAAAACCTTCTGGGATTTTGACTGAGGCTGGATTTGACATTGGTATCAATATTGAGAAAACTGACATTTTAAAAATATTGAGCCTTCAAATGTGAGACCATGATATTTCTCTTTTATAGAGTTTTTAAAATACCTGTTCATGTTTCTGTGTTTAACTCCAGACTATCTATTATTTGAATTTATACCTACGTATTAAATGGTTTAGGAAATGGTGTCTTTAAAATATTCTTTGTTTGGTACTTTGTTATTAGTATATATAGATTTATTTTTGCATATTGATCTTATACAGATTCCTTACTAAATTCTTTTATTAATTCTTTTTTTTATAAACATATATTTTTAGCCCCAGGGGTACAGGTCTGTGAATCACCAGGTTTACACACTTCACAGCACTCACCAAAGCACATACCCTCCCCAATGTCCATAATCCCACCCCCTTCTCCCAACTCCCCTCTCCCCAGCAACCCTCAGTTTGTTTTGTGAGATTAAGAGTCACTTATGGTTTGTCTCCCTCCCAATTCCATCTTGTTTCATTGATTCTTCTTCTACCCACTTAAGCCCCCATGTTGCATCACCACTTCCTCATATCAGGGAGATCATATGATAGTTGTCTTTCTTCGCATGACTTATTTCACTAAGCATGATACGCTCTAGTTCCATCCACGTCGTCGCAAATGGCAAGATTTCATTTCTTTTGATGGCTGCATAGTATTCCATTGTGTTGATCCATTCATCTGTTGATGGATATCTAGGTTCTTTCCATAGTTTGGCTATTGTGGACATTGCTGCTATAAACATTTGGGTGCACGTGCCCCTTTGGATCACTACATTTGTATCGTTAGGGTAAATACCCAATAGTGCAATTGCTGGGTCATAGGGCAGTTCTATTTTCAACATTTTGAGGAACCTCCATGCTGTTTTCCAGAGTGGCTGCACCAGCTTGCATTCCCACCAACAGTGTAGGAGGGTTCCCCTTTCTCCGCATCCTCGCCAGCATCTGTCATTTCCTGACTTGTTGATTTTAGCCATTCTGACTGGTGTGAGGTGATATCTCATTGTGGTTTTGATTTGTATTTCCCTGATGCCGAGTGATATGGAGCACTTTTTCATGTGTCTGTTCGCCATCTGGATGTCTTCTTTGCAGAAATGTCTGTTCATGTCCTCTGCCCATTTCTTGATTGGATTATTTGTTCTTTGGGTGTTGAGTTTGCTAAGTTCTTTATAGATTCTGGACACTAGTCCTTTATCTGATATGTTGTTTGCAAATATCTTCTCCCATTCTGTCAGTTGTCTTTTGATTTTGTTAACTGTTTCCTTTGCTGTGCAAAAGCTTTTGATCTTGATGAAATTTCAATAGTTCATTTTTGCCTTTGCTTCCCTTGCCTTTGGCGTTGTTCCTAGGAAGATGTTGCTGCGGCTGAGGTCAAAGAGGTTGCTGCCTGTGTTCTCCTCAAGGATTTTGATGGATTCCTTTCGCACATTGAGGTCCTTCATCCATTTTGAGTCTATTTTCGTGTGTGGTGTAAGGAAATGGTCCAATTTCATTTTTCTGCATGTGGCTGTCCAATTTTCCCAGCACCGTTTATTGAAGAGGCTGTCTTTTTCCCATTGGACATTCTTTCCTGCTTTGTCGGAAGATTAGTTGACTGTAGAGTTGAGGGTCTATTTCTGGGCTCTCTATTCTGTTCCATTGATCTATGTGTCTGTTTTTGTGCCAGTACCATGCTGTCTTGATGATGACAGCTTTGTAATAGAGCTTGAAGTCCGGAATTGTGATGCCACCAACGTTGGCTTTCTTTTTCAATATCCTTTTGGCTATTTGAGGTCTTTTCTGGTTCCATATAAATTTTAGAATTATTTGTTCCATTTCTTTGAAAAAGATGGATGGTACTTTGATAGGAATTGCATTAAATGTGTAGATTGCTTTAGGTAGCATAGACATTTTCACAATATTTATTCTTCCAATCCAGGAGCATGGAACATTTTTCTATTTCTTTGTGTCTTCCTCAATTTCTTTCATGAGTACTTTATAGTTTTCTGAGTATAGATTCTGTGCCTCTTTGGTTAGGTTTATTCCTAGGTATCTTATGGTTTTGGGTGCAATTGTAAATGGGATTGACTCCTTAATTTCTCTTTCTTCTGTCTTGCTGTTGGTGTAGAGAAATGCAACTGATTTCTGTGCATTGATTTTATATCCTGACACTTTACTGAATTCCTGTACAAGTTCTAGCAGTTTTGGAGTGGAGTCTTTTGGGTTTTGCACATGTAGTATCATATCATCTGCGAAGAGTGATAATTTGACTTCTTCTTTGCCAATTTGGATGCCTTTAATTTCGTTTTGTTGTCTGGTTGCTGAGGCTAGGACCTCTAGTACTATGTTGAATAGCAGTGGTGATAATGGACATCCCTGCCGTGTTCCTGACCTTAGCGGAAAAGCTTTCAGTTTTTCTCCATTGAGAATGATATTTGCGGTGGGTTTTTCATAGATGGCTTTGATGATATTGAGGTATGTGCCCTCTATCCCTACACTTTGAAGAGTTTTGATCAGGAAGGGATGTTGTACTTTGTCAAATGCTTTTTCAGCATCTATTGAGAGTATCATATGGTTCTTGTTCTTTCTTTTATTGATGTGTTGTATCACATTGACTGATTTGCGGATGTTGAACCAACCTTGCAGCCCTGGAATAAATCCCACTTGGTTGTGGTGAAGAATCCTTTTAATGTACTGTTGAATCCTATTGGCTAGTATTCTTTTATTAATTCTAATTAATGTCTAAACATTCTTTTAGATTTTTCTATGAATACAGTCACATTATCCATGAATAATGATAATTTTTCTTCCTTTTTCAATATTTATAACATATATTAAAATTATAAATATGTGTGTCTATATGTATGTGATATATATAAACTATATATATATATATCTTGTAATTTTTTAATTGCAAGATATACAGTGTTGATTAGAAGTGTTGATAGAAGGTGTTCTCATCTTATTCATGATCTCCAGAGTGGAGATAGGATAAATTTGAAAAATTTCAGCGAGATATTTCCAGAAGCTCCTATTTATTCCTATTTTGCATGAGTGAAAATGAAAATGAAAAATGGGTATAGAATTTTATCAAATAATTTTTCATATATATATATATATATATATATATATATGATTTCCTGTTTTAACTGTTTTTTCCCTTTACTTTGTTAAGGTGGTAAATATGCTGATTAAATTTGGGTTGTTAAACCAATTTTGTATTACTTGAATAAACCCCAATTGATTATGATTTATTTTTTATATATGACTGGATTTGATTTACTTATTTTGTGTATGACTTTTATGCCTATGTTCATGAGAGAAATTGTCTATAAAGATCCTTCTTGAATTGTGAGGTTTTGGTATAAACATCATCCTGGCTTTATAAAACGAGTTGAGAAGTATTTCCTCTTTTTCTAGTCTCCAAAAGAGTTCATATAACATTTTAATCATATTTTTATTTTTTAAAAATATGTTATTTATTTATTTGAGAGAAAGAGAGAGAGAGAGGATGAGCAGGTAGAAGGGGCAGAGGGAAAAGGAGAAGCAGACTCCCCACTGAGCAGGGAGCCTGGATGTAGTTCTCCATCTCAGGACCCTGAGATCAGGACCTGAGCTGAAGACAGATGCTTAACTGGCTGAGCCACCCAGGTGCCCTTGCATTGTATTTTTCTTAAGTGTGCAGAGGAGTTCACTGATGAAGCTTCATCTGAGTCTGGAGATTGTTTTGTGTTGGTTAGGTTTTGATTATATATTTCATTTCTTTTCTAGTATGGTAATTGTCTAATTTTTAATTTCTTATTGTTAACTTTTGAAAGTTGTATATTTATCTAGGAGTTTATTTTATATGCATTTTCAAATTTATTGACAAACATTGATGTATCTTCTAATTTTATTTTTAATGTCCATAGTGCCTGTAGTGATGCCCTTTTTTGTATCACTGATATTGGCCATGTGTGCGTTCCCTCTTTTTTTTGATCTCTCTCAGTAGGAGTTATTAATTTTATGTTTTTTCTTAAGTATCAAATTTCAGCTTTATTGGTTTTCTGTACTGTGCATATTTTCTACTTAATTTATTTCTCTTCTTTATAATTTTTTTCTTTTACTTTTATTTGGATTTAATTTGCTATTTTTTTAGCATCATAAATTAGATATTTAGAACATTGGATTTTAGTCTTCTTTCTTAAAATACTTATCTTGGACTAAAATTTTGCTTATAATTATAGTTTCAGCTGAATTCACAAGATTAAGTATATTGTATTTTAATAATCATTAATTTAAAAATATTTTCTAATTTCTATTATGATTATTTTTTTGACCCATATGTTGCTTAGTTTCCAACAGTTGGTGACTTTCTAATTACCTTTCTGTTTCTGGTTTTTAGGTTAATTTTCTTGAATGATTACAGTCCTTTGAAATTAGTTGAGACTTGTTCTATGATGGGTCAATTTTGATAGATATTTCACTGTACTTGAAAAAAGTTTATTATGCTATCTTGCTTTAAGAATTCATAAAAGTAATTAAAGCCAGTTATTATATTCAGATTTATTAATGCTTAGTCTATCAACTTCTGAGAGTGGTGTCTTAAAATTTCCCATTGTGATGGTGGATATATCCATTTCCCTCCTTAGTTCTGTTAAATTTTGCATTATATATACTTAAAGCTATGCTATTAGAAAGATACAAGTTTAAAGCTGTTATAGTTTTTCTTTTACCATTATGAGAATCTTTTTTTTACCTCTTATAATGTTTCTTGCCTTAAAGTACAATTTTATGATATAGCTGCTTTTTAAAAATTATTTTTTTGCATATTATATCTTTTTTTTCATTCTTTTACTTTCCAAACTTTCTTTGTCTTTGTATTTAGTCAGGCTTCCTATAAAGAGCAGTTAAAGAGTTGGCAAATTCTATAAGGAGAACACATATGTGAGTTCGGGCTTACTTCTCTGTGCTTCCCTTCTGTCAGTGACCCCAACGCTCCTCTGGGCCCCTCCTGCATTAACAGGCCCCAAGTACAATTTATTCTTCTTAGCTCCATGAGAAAGCTCAATGGCTTTTTTGCTTGTTAGGATTTGCATTCTGGAAAAGTTTTGAGTCCCTGCCATCACCTCTGTTCTCTTGCTTAAGACTCAGCAAATGCACCAAAGGAATAAAGCTGCATGCAGAATATTGGGCTCACCTCAAAGAATTTCTGTTCTTTCTCAGATCGTGGCCCCTCAGTTCCTGGATACCCCCAAAGTTCTCCAGTGCCTAAAGATATATTTTAAACTATTTTATACAGCTTTTCAAGTTACTTTCGGTGAGAGTGTTGGTTTATGAAAGCTATTCTATTTTTACTGCAAATAAAATGTCCACATTCATCTTTGATTATATTAATCCTTCTGAAAACAAAGTTTTTTTTTAAAAAAAAATGAAGTGTATGGAGTACTTAATAATCCCTTTATTGAAGTTTTTTTAAGTTTATTGATTAAAAAAATTTTTTTTCATATGCAACCTGTCCCTTCTTATAATGTATGCATTTTAGGGAACACTTGATTTCTCCATCTACCAAGATGGACAAATAGAACTTGTTTGTGGCATGTGATCTTTCTTTGGGCATTTGCTTGATTGGAGTTTTCATGTGAAATATTGTTCTCTATCCATAAATCGGACACTCAAGAGAAACACCTTCTACCTCAGCTGAGTTCTGGACAAAGCAGACTGTCAGAAACATTAATGATAACTGACAGATTCGGGAAAGGAAAGAGCTCTCTGAAAGGAGTGGTGTCCTTGTAGAGTACATCCAGGGGCAGGTACTTCTACAAAGTGTTATTTTAATCTTAAAGGGAAAGATAGGCTTGGCACCAAATAAAGGGTTTTAGGTTTTGGAAATTGCCATGATTTTTCTTTTTTATCATCTCAAGTAAATAACAGGTAAATAGTCCAAAAATGATCCTGCCTATATGAAGCCAAAGTAACAGGTTGACTGTCTTTTCGAGATCTCTTTCAATTCCATTTCTGTGTTATTAAAAAGAAAGTTAATGTGGTCTTACGCAGAATAGTACATAATTTCTAAGATGAAGATAATTACTTTTCTTGAAAATTTCCATTTCCAATTCTCTGCTCATGCCTTTACCGGGAATAGATTCTGTTTTTTTCTTTGAATTTTACTCTGGGAGCTGGCTTGGATTTCACCGTCTTGAGGAAGCCATCCCTAATATCCATACCTCGTATCACTATGCCTTTATACTTATTTATTAATGCTTGTCATGTGTTAAGTACTAAATATGCACTCTAACTGAATTATCACATTTAATAATAAAAAGCACAATGAAAGAGAGGTTACCATTTTAGAAATATGGAGAATAAAGTTCAGAGAAGTTAAGAAATTTGCTTAGTCATACCATTAGTGAATAACTTTGCTTTTTTTTTAACCTTTGCATTTCCAGTTTGCACTATATGTTGATGTTAAATCCTATTTTTTGTTACTGCACATCTGTAATTTTTATGCAGTCTTTATATAGTCCATTATTCTTCCCTCATTGTGTCTAGTAGAAGACTTTATAGATATAAGTGCTTACTACTGTCCCCTGAATTGACTGTTTGAGTATAAAGAAAGATCATCAAGAACTCAGCTCTTATTTATACTTTGATGAGTAGAGAGAGCAAGATAATTTGTCATAAAGAAAATGTAGACATGTACAGTTTTAAACTCTAGACATTTGAGGGAAATTAAAATTGAACAGACCCTTGACAATAATGAGGAATACTTCTGGAGACCTACATAATACTCTAAATTCATGAATTTCATTAGTTCCTTAGAATCCACATTTTCCTCTTCATTTTTATTACAAGCAGCAATCATTTTCCTTTTTGGGATCATAAAAAATAAAAATCCAAGCTATAAAAATTACTTACTGGAATTATTGTGTGTGTAGCAATGAGCTAAGGATGGCAAAAGCAAGTTGATATATGGATATTGGAAGGTTTGCCAGACTCCTTCACTAAAAAGCGACATATTCTTATACTCTAACCAAGTTTCCAATTCAAATTTGTGTTTCACTCAATTCAGAAATTATTATAGGCTAAGATCTTGAGGCTTGCTTTCAAAATAATGGAAAATGCACATTTCAAGTCCTGAGGGAAAAGTGAATACTCCTGTGTGCAATAATATTTTTGGAGAATGATATTATTTATTGGACTAAGACCTCTTTGTTAGACCAAGATAAAGATGTCTTATATCAAGAATTTTAAAAATAAAATATTTTATTTTGAATTTGAAATTAAAAACCGTAAAGAATTAATCTTAGGAAACCTCTTAGTCATTGTCACTAAATTTCATATTGAAATTTAGACCTTTTTCCAGAGAAAAAGCAAAAAAAAAAAAAAGGAAAAAAGGCACGTATTCCAATTAAATTTTTCCTTTGGGTATAAATATTTGTTCTTTCTTACATCTTTAGATACAAATGTTTATTCTTTACTCTGTTTCCGTTTACAAGATTTCACTGAATTTTGATGCTGTCCTCATTGCTTTTGCATTCATACCCTTTATTCTCCCCTGATCAATGTCATTTTTAAATGCCAATTGCTTAGAACTCAGCCAGTTCAATTTATTCGTGTTAAAATTAATCTCATAACCATTCATGGAGTCCAGCCTAGTCAAATGTGGCTTTTGGAGCTAGGGCAGAATCAGAAAAGACGTGGCATGGAGTTGCCATGTCTATGACAAACTTGGTTCTCAAATGATGGTGTTCTAACCTGCTGGGCCTGGATGGAATTTCACAGTCTTTTCAATACACGGCTCTACGAACTGATTGACAGACTGGCTAATCAGATGAAGCCTCTATGCCAACTTCAGTCTTCTGTTTTAGTTAAGGGAATGACATATTATATTCGATAGAATTAAAAAATACTGCCAATACCAAAATATGCTATAGCTACTACATTTTTAAAGTATGGGAGTTGTAAAAACTCTTTACGCTCCCAGGAAGAATGATAACCAATAAACACCATAACCAGTTTTAAACCGAATAGGCCAATGACGTTTTGCTTATGTGAACTCACCTCTGAAAGCCAACCAATCAGTAACAGCCTCATGCCTTGAAAGTCAGCCAATTAGCAGTGGACTCACTCCAGTGACTGTGCATCTAAAGCTGACCTCAATCAATTCCTGTTTCTATAGCCAATATAAGCATATGTCTTTATCCAATGTAAGTTGCCTTTGACACTCTTATTGCCTCTATAACTAACACAGTCCCTTGCTCTCCACCCTCTTTTTCCTAAACCCCCCTATTATCAGCAGTTTGCTTCATTCAGTGAAAGTGTGCCAATAGTTGCCAGCGTGTTTAATTCTGGCTTGTCGCCAAGACTGTGCCAGCATTACTCTCCCTTACAGAGGTGAGCAATAAATGAAGCTTTGCAGCTTTGGGTTTTGCTTCCAAGTTTGAATGGTGGCCTCATGCTTTGATAGATGACAATATATGTCAGTGCTTTTTTCTTTTTTTCAATAAAGGTAGCCATTTGCTCATCTTCTCAAATGAATTCTTTGTTGGGAATAAAGTCACACACTAAGTGTTGGCTACATGTTTGAAACCCACCCCCATCAACAGAAATCGATTATTAGGCTATCACATTAAAAAGGATTTAGAAATTCAAATCTCCTTCTCCATTGTAACTGTAAGGAATGTATTTCACTGATGTACATCCATTTTATACAACTTGCATGTGAGATCAGCCTTTTGGAATAGAACCTTAGCAAATCTGACATGCTTGGAGTGTGAATAGATGGGGGCTCATGGAGAGGAAAGCACTGGTTAATCACTAGCAGTAAGTTAAGAGTTGATGAGAGCTAGCAAATAAGTCGTCTTGTGGTTCCCCAATATGTGGCTGCGCTGGGCCATTTCTTCACTTTTCTCTAGACATCCTAATCAGCCTAGAAATGGAAGGGCATGCGTATGTGGGAAACTAATCTGGAGTTTAGCTTGCTGGTAGGTCACAGGGTGAGGCTTTCCATGGTGGCGGTGGGGCTGGCTGGCCCAGTCCAGGACTGAGTAAGGATTATACCGCCAACGGAAAGATGGACTGGAAGAAGTGCAAAAGCCTCGGTTATTAAATGTTTTCGTAAGAATGAGGTGCAGATGTGATTAGAGACGGGGAGGAAGACAGATGGCAGGATTGTGATCAGGGAGGAGAGAGAGTGCTGAGGTAAGGATTTCAGATACACTGCACTCAAATCAGAAAGATTTTCAAGCCTCAGTGGTGTAGTGTGTGTTTAGTCATTGTGCCAGATGCTGCGGGAGCTGCAAATATGAGCCAGCCTTAGCTTCTGCTCTCATGTGACTTATAGTTTAGTAGGACTAGAGCTTTATGATGAGGTTGGTCGGAAATGTTTGCGGCTGGCTTTGGGAGGGGGGGCGCTGAAACCAAGGAGAAATACAGGCTGTGAGGTCCATGTGCCAGATGGTCACCCAGGTAAGTGCTAACAGCTGAGGATAAGGCAAGGCACGGGACTGAAGGGAAAATGCTGTGTATCACAAGGAGTACAGGACATTTCTGATTCATTCTTTCTTTTAGTTTCTTCCTTTGAGATTATTTAGTAGAGGATAGGAAGCTGAAACCCCCACCGAATCCATAGCAGATGATAGGAAATTTTTAGAGAAGTGAAGTATACATTTGTGAAAGGAGATGGATCTGGCTAATTGTGATGCCAACTGAGATATTAAGTGCTTCATGAATTGCCTGAAAATGTGAATTCACACCCAAAAATTTGAAACCCTCCTTTATAAGGCATATATACATCTGGGAAAATTATTAGTAGCTGCATAATTTCTACTGATTGTTTTTCAGTATGTAACCCTGAGCCATTAACACTGAAAAGCTGAAAGAATAATGCAGCATTAAGTGATAATTATTTGGTATTTACATCAATTCTAGAAGAAAGATAATTTTGGAAAGTGTTAGATGCTAGTATTAAAGAAAAATCAATACTGTCAAGGCTAGAGGCCCAACCATAGACTGAATTTGGGGTAAAGTTATAAAATTCATGATTTCTTGCTCTACTTAATCTTCTGAAGCCAAACTGTTACACTTTGTACCCAGCATCACCAGTAATTTATTTATCCACAGTGCCTTCATGTTTATAATTTGTGCTGTAAACTTGCACTCCTTGCTTTTTTTTTTTTTTTTTTTAAAGCCTTCTTTCAGTGTGTGATCATTATGTGGTTATTAGAGAGAAGCTTGTTAGCGGTACGGGAGAGCAGAGATTAAAGCAGGTGCCCTCTGATGGGCTAGCTGTTCTGAATGCCATTTGCTGGGAGTTGCAGTTATCAAAGGAAACATTGGCTGCTGCTGGCAAGTCTGAGGGTCTGAGGGATTTTCTGAGCACATGCTGATGGACATGCAGTGAATAGTTGCCAGCGTGTTTAATCCTGGCTTGTCGCCAACCCAGTGCCTGGGCAGCTCACAATAGGAAATGACAGGTGTGTTAAAGCATGAGGCAAGCATGTGACATGGTTTTGGACAGAGGCCTCAGGGTGCAGGTTATCTTGGGTATTGCTGTGCACGGTCTTTAACCTTAACACCTGCTTTTCTTCACAAGGTAGCCAACCTCATGGGGCTCCAGGCCTTGATGGAAAAAAAAATGTTGAGAGGCACATTTACATCTTTCCTTTGTACTTAGATAACTCACGTGCAATGACATCTGTTGGCTGCGTTTGGAAGGGGGCCAAGCAGGAGACAGTATACCCGCAGTTTTCTCATTTAATTATAAGGGAAAGAGCGGATCATCCTGGTGTCACATGCTTTGGTATCATGGCATTTCTAGCATCTGGCGCTGCATGTGGTGCAGTTAGGCTCATATGGCTATGTGGCAGGAGGAAATGCCCAGGGCGGATAGAAATTGAGAACAAGATTATAGGCAGAGCCAAACAAGTGGCACATCATTTTTGGAAACACTGAAATATTGAACAGAGCCTTAAGTTGGGCAGCAGATTGGTTGCACATGGTCCTTTCTGCTGCTGGTGGTTAATGTAGCAATTAAGCAACAACAACAACAAAAAACCCCAAAACCAAAAACCAAAAACCAAACCAAAACAAAACAAACAAGGAGAAAACATACTGAGCCAATGCCCTGAAGAGAGGTCAAAAACTAGCTGAAAAAAGAAGGTGGTATTACTCATGTATCTCTTTACTTGCACAACACAGTTTGGAAGCATATCCAGTTCCTTATAGGAATACCGATTTCATCATTTAAAGCTTAGATTGCTTAGGACTACAAAAGATCTTTTCCTTTCGTGTAGGTGGGTATATAAAAAATGGTGACTGTACTAGCAGTGGGTATGAGACGCAAGGAGATGATTTGAGTATATACAAATATATGTTGCATACCCTCGGAAAAGGACCCAATTCTGTTTTAAGGGGAACATCGCAGAAAGGAGAAGCATTTGAAAAAGAGTAATTTGCCTTATACTAAATAATACTGTTCAAATTCTAGCTGGGCTAGGAAGGAAACAAGTTCCCTTTGATTTCTCTTCCTATAAAGTGTTGTCAATATGAAGATGTTATTTCTTAACAACTCAGCCTTCTCACTAATTTTCCCCCACAGTCTTTCATCCCAAGAAACATCAATAAAAACACAAATGGTTTTTTTTTTTTTTTTCCTTAGAATATTCTGTGACAACTGGAACCATTTCTTGTTTTTTCCCTCTGGCTTCTCTTATTTTGTATATGATCTAGCTAATGCACTATGAAATTTCCTATGAAAGTAAACATTAAGTTTTTTTTCCGCCTTCCTGAGGTATAGGGTGGACAATGGTATGTTTACAAGCTGCACAGGGATGAAAGAATAGCTATATTTGCATCTAGGTCTTTCAGGAATGAATAGAGCTTTCATTAAATACTGACATAACACAATATAGTCTGTGCCTTCTGGAGTTTTCTTTGAGTTTCTAGAATTAGGCTTGTGAAACATGAAAGTGGGTATCTGTGTTCTTGTACCACAATGAGTTTTTTTTTTTTTAAATTCACAATACTTTATCCATTATTCAGAGAGAAACTAGAGATGAACAGTAATTTTTTCTATATGTAAATGACAAATAGACACAAAATTAGTAATGTAAAAAAGTCTCACATGCAACAATATTTATTTCTTTTAAAAAACGTCTGCCTCCCCTCATACAAAATAGTTTGCTACACAGTCCAATAGTCTATCGTTATATATTCTGTAGTCTAATGTATCCATTATGGCACTCTTTCAAGTAATATATAAAGAAATACGAAGGAAAGGAAGAGGGGACAGAAACTCAGATTTGTGAGCACTCAGATTTGTCGAGTGTCAATCAAGACTCATTTAGATATAGCCACCAGAACTCATATATCTATGTACATACATCTACATCTACAGGGAGAGAGTGAGAGAGAATGAGAGAGAAAAGAAGCAATTTATTGACGACTTAAGAAATTCAAGAGGAGAATCTCGCTTCAGGCATGCTCTGTGTAGAAGCATAAGGAATCTGTTATCAGGAATCTGCCTCATTCTCTCTGGACTCTGCTGTTCTCTGGATCAGCTTAATTTTAAGTGGGGTTTTCAGTGGAAATGACGGTGGTGAAGATGGTGAAGATGGCCACTAGCATCACTAGACATACCTTATATAGCTAGCATCTCTTTCCTTATAGCTCTAGCCAAAGTCTTGCCAATGACTTCGATTGTCCTGACTTGGGTCACATTGCCATTTCTCGTCCATTGCTGTGGCCAGACCTAAGTTCCATGCTCACTCCTAGAGGTGTTAGGAGCCAGGGACAGCAAGGGTGCTCCTTTGAAGATTCTGATTCTAGTCAGACAAAAGGCTTGTGTTCACTTCAAGTTCTTACTATGTACCAGACTGCTTGTAACTATGTTCTAGAAGCTATAAATGGAACATGAAATTTAACTTTTCTCCCTAGTCAAACATATAGATTGAATTATGGAGCTGATGGTTTCAAATGACGATGATTTCAACAAATCTTTTCAGGTCTCCTGCTTTATTTTGCTATTCATTTAGAAGTTTAATATTTCCCAAAGGATTTAAATCCCCAATAATTAGATGAGGAAACAAAGAAGACACAAGCAAATTTATCATTTTTTTCTGGGCTCTCCCCCAAAAGACTGTTTCACTGTGCTGTTTTAAATAGGCAAATTTACATGGCCATCTATGAAATCAACAATTCTTTAGAATGAGGATAGAAATGGCAAATAGTATAACTTATTTATCTGCCAATTACTGATAGCTATTAACGCACAGAATTTAGTTATATAAGTATATTCAAAGCTGTGATTTGGTATTCTGCCAGATTCCAATATAGGGTTCTTTATGGGACTCCCACTCTTTTATTTTCTTTTTTAGTACTTCATTATTTTTAAGTTTTTGTGTGTGTGTTTTTATTGAAATATAGTGACACAATGTTATATTAGTTTCAGGTGTACAACATAGAACACTACTCTTTTATTCCTCATCAGAGCTCTTCTATATATTTTTTAAAGATTTTATTTATTGATTTGAGACAGAGAGCACGGAGGAGAGGGAGAGGGAGAAGCAAACTCCCCGCTGAGCAGAGAACCCAACATGGGGCTCCATCCCAGGATCCTGAGATCAGGACCTGACCTGAAGGCAGATGCTTAACTGACTGAGCCTCCCAGGTACCTCATAGCTCTTCTGTATTTGATTATACATTGAATCACAGCTCTTCTGTGATTTGTGCTTTTAATGTTGAATTTAATCCCACAGTTATTGTAACTCAGTGATCTAAATTCATTTTGGGACAAGGTAAGAGTAAAAATATATAAAATGTTTTAACTTTATTATTATTTGCTTATGGACTTGTCTCAGCCATCAAACTTGAGCTTCTAGAGGGTGGATATTGGAATTTTCTCATCTGGACCCCTCCTGCTCATTGGAACAGTGGGTATATAGTAGGGAATCAACAAGTCCTGGTTGAATCACTGATATCAAGGCCCTTCGGGAATTTGCTACTGAAAGAAATGGAAAAATCTTTCAGTGAGTCTTAGAATAATCATTCTCCAAATAATCTGTTTCTAAACTTGGATACTTATTAACTGGATTCTTTTAAAGTGAGAGTTATAGCGACTCTCCTCCACCTGCAACAGCCAAGAGCCTGGTAGAACCTCCTTACTGTCTATGTGCAAATTTGGATGAATTTAGCAGATGTTCTCAGATTATCTGTGTATATGTGAAGATGAGTTACAAAAGCCTAAAACTGATGAAATCCCATTAAATGTGGACAAGATCAGACATTGTAATAAAAAAATTGCGTACACAACCTGCACAGGTGGAATTTTCCCTATAATTTTTGGAAACCAAAAGAGGAAAAGAATTTGTTCATTCTTTGGTGCAAAATGTAGTTTGAGAAGGCAATAAACAGACTTCAAGGTACAAGATTTTTCAAAACACAGAAATAACTTGGTGAAATTTAAAACAATGGTCAGATATATTCCCTTTGGCAGGGTAGGAAACTGATAGGCTCATTTCTAGGAACATGATTTTGGATGCCTTTAAGACAAATACCTCACTACTCACTAGAGACATGCTGAATGATGGTAGCTAACTCTTACTTTTCCAGCTTAGATAGTCTCAATAATGTCCTATACATAAAAGATACATAATTATGTTCAAATAGATGCAACTATCTCTTGAATTAGGTAGGTATTGTTCGAAATAAGGCTCCAATTTTACTTTATCTACTGCTTCTGTGATTTTTAATAATAAAATTAATTATAATATAACTTTGGAAGTTGATATGGAATCATTTCGAACATTTGAGCTTCTAATGATCTATAAAATATAGTAAAGTTGAATTTCAAAAATTATACATTTAGTACACAAAATGGGAATGGAGACTTATTTTCAAATATCCCTATCTAAATCAAGAGATAATTTTAGTTCTCCAAGAAGCACATGCATTTTAATGGAGCATATGGAGAATCTTAGAGATGGATCCAGATGCCTCGAACTCAGGCCTCACAAGATTCAACCTGTACTGCCCAAAGTATAGTAAAAATGCCACTTTATATTACACACGATAAGGAAATAGCAAGAATGTGTGATCATATTAGGTTGTGCATGGAAGAGTGGTTAAAAGCCACTTGGGGAAAATTAATACTCGTTGCCAGTCCTAAAGGTTTTGTTTTTGTTGTGAACACCTGGGTTTCCCAGATTTTGCCAGGTCTGTCCTCCGTTTTGGTCTGTCTCCTCTGAGTTTCATGAAAGCCTATTATGTCTTTATCTTGGAAAACAAATAGAGGTAGGTTTTTTCTTGTGTTTTAAGAGCTTTTAAAATAAACTCAATTCCAATAGGTAAGCAACCTATACATTTACTTCTGAATGATGGTGGATTATTCTGTTTGTTTCTTTATCACTGTGGAGTGCTTCTGGATTTTCATACCACAAAGAGTGGTTTACTTAGTTGTGTGACTTCTGCCAAGGATCAAGGCCAAGACACAGCCGCCTTGTGTCCTCAAATTCTCTAAATGCGAGGTTTGTACTTTGACAGATGTTAAACTCCTTAACTTTGATCAGTATTCCTTTAGAGATATTGTTGTTATATTTCCTTTATAATAAAAATGGGGAAATACATTGCCAGGCTTTATGATCCAGAACTGATAAAAATCCTTTGAAATAAAGGCATTTCCTCTTGATTTGTCATTCTCCTAGGAAAGCTTGAAGGAAGGTACCAATTATTTCTGACTGGTGGCAAGGGAATTTTGAGCAATTCTCTATTAACATGTTTTTGGTCATTTGTCAGCTTATCTGTATGGTCTGTTAACGCTCAGCACTAATTAACAAAACTCTAAAGAAAGTGAAAAAAAGAATCATCTAAGTTCAGTCAAACTAGCATGACACCGAATGCCGCTGAGAAAAGTCTTCTTTTCTAGAAACAGATTCCTAAAAGAAAATTCCAGAGACTGGAGTTATATACAGAATTACAAAAAAATTTTTTTTTTTACTTACTCCTTAAGCTTTTCAGCCTAAGCATGCTTTGATTGAATGGTAGAATGAATTTGAGATACTGTTGATGAAATGCATTTAATGTGCTTATTTTAATGTCCAAACTAGGATACTTCACACATTCATCTTCTTATCTCATCACACACTAATTTTTTGCCTGCTCTCCCATATTTTTTCCTTTTGCTATTTTCCTTCCAGTTTTATTGAGATATAATTGACACACAGCCCTATATGAAATTAAAATGTAGAGCATAATGATTCGACTTACATATATTGTGAAATTCTTTCAGTAATTTTGGACCCAACTTATTTTTTTAAACATTTTTATTTATTTGTTTGACACACACACATATATATATATATATATATATAGAGAGAGAGAGAGAGAGAGAGCGAGCAAGCACAAGCAGGGGGAGCAGTAGGCAGAGGGAGAGGGAGAAGGAAGCTCCCCATTGAGCAGAGAGCCTAATATGGGGCTGGAGCTTGATGCAGGGCTGGAGCCCAATATGTGGGGCTCAATCCCAGAACACTGAGATCATGACCTGAACTGAAGGCAGATGCTTAACCAACTGAGCCACTCAGGTGCCCCTGGACCCAACTTCTTTAATATGTGTCAAAGTCACTAGTCTAAAAACTGGTTTTGTTGTAAGTGTTGATAAAGCAATCGTGACTTGGAGATTAACTCTCACACTCTCTATCACCATCCCTAGACACTTGGCAATGTGTGTGTGTGTGTGTGTGTGTGTGTGTGTGTGTATGTGAGAGAGAGAGAGAGAGAGAGAGAGAGAAAGAGCATTATTTATTTTCAAGTAGGATTTTTTTTTTTTTAAAGATTTACTTGAGGGAGAGAACACATGCGGAGGGGAATAGTCAGAGGGAGAGAGACAAACTTTACCAGAATTCCATGCTGAGCAGGCCCAACATGGGTCTTAATCCCAGGACCCTGATATATGACCTGAGGTGAATCCAAAGGTAGGAAGCTTAAGTGACTGCACCATTGAGGCACCCCAAGTAGTATTTAAATATCCAAATAAGAGGTGCCCAGGTCACTTAGTTGGTTAAGTGTCTGACTCTTGGTTTGGGCTCAGGTCATGATCTCAGGGTTGGGAGATAGAGCCCCATGTCAGAATCCCCAGTCTGTGCAGAGTCTGCCTAAGCCTCTCTCCATCTCCCTCTGCCCCTTATCCCATGCCCTCTCTCTCTCTAAAATAATCAAACACTCAATTTTAAATATCCAAATAAAATTTTGTTAATGTAAAAACTCCTTAGGGGTAAGCATTTGGTTAAGATGGATCACACTAGAAGGGAATTTTTGTCACTATCATTATAAATAGAATAATTCAAGGAGGCTTAATGAGGCTCTGTCCTCAATGTGGGCTACCTCATTATGGCTCCAGTGCTAGAATCCTCTTCTTAGTTGGGATTTGTTCCTTAGCAAAGCAGCCTGTGGCGCTGTGTTAAATTAGTTCAGTTCTTGTTCATAGTGGTGATTCATTTTTAGTGCTGTGATGTAGTGTCTGATATTTATAAAGCTAGTTTAAAGGTGTAATGAATGAAACAGATTTATTACACTGGTGACACTCTACTTTCACCTCTGCTAGGGGATAAAATATTGATATATTAGGATAAATCAATTTAGAAAGCATGTACTCTTTTGTTATTCACTTTTTAATGAGTGAGCTCATAGGTGGTTAGCCTGATTCACTGGATAGGAGAACATATAGAGATCTGGGGCCTAACCCTTAGTGAATAGTGAAATATCATCTTCCTGCAAATATCCTGTGTGTAGAAGGTACACTTTGGAGACCTATAGGGATAACAGATGACTGGACAAAGATCCTGGATTTATAGGCTCTATCTTTTCTTGTCAGAGCAGAGCAAACACAAAGGTCCTCTAAGTAAAGCTAATTTCTGATAGTATAAGAAGAGTTTATTATAAGTAGAGTTTATAGAGTAGTTACAATGTTTCTAATCAGTAGGTCCTGTGTAATTTCTACCTTTTTTGGTGTGTTTCTCCACTGACTCCCCATATTTTGCTCAACATCTTCTGAACTTCTTTGTAGAATAGCTTCTTAAGACTTTTGATTTGGGGGGTAGGATCAGATGTATATTGTGAAATCTTTTATTGGGCTTCCTGTAACAATGCTGAGGACATTGTCTTCTATCCATGGTCTCTAGAAATACTTGCATTTTTTCTGAGAAACTGTGGTAATTTCATCTTAATGTTTACCACAAGTACTGTAACAAAGTCTGCTTTTTGAATTGACTCCTATAAATCTGAACCTGTGACCCATCTATAAAAAATGGAGCCTCATGTGTTTATGTGCAAAGCCAGTCCAGTTTTATCTTTTTTTCCTTTGTCCTAAAATGCCACCTATTTCTTTTTAATTTAATCATGTGCATTTGAATGTCTCTGGAAGTCTTCTTTAATCATTTTTGGGAAAAGGTAGTTATAAGAAAAAGTCATTTTAAGGACTTTTTGTCCTTAATACTCATCAATAATTTTTCCTTTTTGCTGGAGTTCTCTTATTAAGAGGATAACAGGGAGACACTCCAGTAACAGGGTCATCTTTGTGAATAGATGAGAAGAAGGAGAAAGATTTGGCAAAGGGATAGAAATTCCTGATTTCTCTTCTTTTTGCTGTCTTGTACATGTCCCATGAAAGACAACTCTATTTGTTCCTGTGGAAATAGAGAGGTTCTCAGAGAGTGGGGAAGGAGAAAAAGAGAGAACACGGTGCTTGGTGGGAAGAAGAGGAATAATTAAAAGGGGAGTCAGAAAGCAGAGAGGGAAGGGTGTGGAAGACCAAGACTATTGATGTCTCTCTTGGTGCCAGTAGAACACACCCGATGCCACTCTGACAGCCGCTTTAGGCACAACTGGACAGGAATCAGTGGGTGGTGGGTCAATATCCCCAAATTTCCTCCATTTTATTCACTATTCATATGATTGCTGAAATCATCCTGAAACAAATAAAACAAGAAAACTTCATTCAGCCCAAATTTGTTACTTGATATCATTTTGCTAACTCCAAATGTCAAAAACCATTGAAGTTTTAATTTTAAGTGAAAATATATTTTTGATTTTCAGAATAACTTGTAATAATATTCTTAGAAGCTATTTTCATAATTCCACTGTTTCTTATGTCCTAGATGCCATAGCTGGAGCAGGGGAAGTGTGAAAGGCATGCCTTTATTCATGCTGATGGTTCTGGGCTACAATTCTTTCATTTTCGATCTCCATAATCACTAGTAGGTATTGTCGTTCATGCTTATGCCCACATGGGATGTGCATGAGAGGCATCAGAAATAACTTTCACACATTCTTAGAGTGTTTCTACAGAAACATAACTATAAATAGAACAACATTTATGAAGGTGAGCTATAACTGATATTGACAAATAACAGGCAGACCAGTTCGTAGCCAGATTAAAAAAAAACTTGGCTGAGCTTGGGAGAGAAGTAGTATTCTAAGTTTTAAAATCAACATTTAATTTAATTATAATATGATGTCCTTTCAGCCTAATAGACGTGTAAGATGAAGCCACCAGCATGCTTCTGCCTTTGTATAACCACTGTAGACAGCTTGCCAGGTTTGCCTTGGCCTGAGTAGCCTGGAGATACGGAACTTGACCATGAAACTACTTCAGGCCCACAAAGTTTTCATAACTTATTACCTGAAATTTCTCTCAGTTGCTCTTATTCCTGTTGAATGAGTAGTCCTCCTTGATCAAGCCCTTGAGTTTCTCTCAGTTGCACCAGTAAGAAAATTCCCGCCATACCAAGCAGACTTTCAGCTGAGTTAAAAGTTTCAGGAGAATACAGTCAGCCACAGGTCCCAAGTTGAGTGGGAGCCGCAGTAATGTAAGGACTTGCGCGCTCAGCCTACCTGTTACACTCTACTACCAGCGCAGTTTCTCTTCTGAGGTATTAAAAAATTTTTAAATTTTTAAAAGATTTATTTATTTGAGAGAGAGTGGGAGTGGAAGGAGAGTCAGAGAATCCTCAAGCAGACTCCCCACTGAGCACAGAGGCAGACGTGGGGCTCAGTCTCAGGACCCCTGAGATCATCACCAGAGCCAAAACCAAGAGCTGGTCCCCTAATCAACTGAAGCACGCAGGCACCCTGCCACTTAGGAGGTATTTTATATCCTCACTTTTCCTTTTCTGTAAGTGGGAATACAGTACTCTCAGTCTCAAGGGATTTTTAGGAGGAACAATTGAGTTAATATATGTATAATGCTAGACTAGGGCTTGATGCCTGGTGAATACTACACATGTGTGCTTTGTTTTATTTATTTTTAAATTTCCTTTTCATTTCAAAATCTTATAAATAAACTTAATTATACCATTTACAATGAAGACAAACTTGTCACAAAGTCAAAAATCTATGGGACTATTTTTAGGCTACCTTTTATCATTGGAGGGTAAGCTATTGCTGGGTCTTCTTTAAAAGTATACAGATACTGGGACGCCTGGGTGGCTCAGTTGGTTAAGCAGCTGCCTTCGGCTCAGGTCATGATCCCAGCGTCCTGGGATCGAGTCCCACATCAGGCTCCTTGCTCAGCAGGGAGCCTGCTTCTCCCTCTGCCTCTGCCTGCCATTCTGTCTGCCTGTGCTCACTCTCTCCCCCCGCCCCCTCTCTCTGATAAATAAATAAAATCTTAAAAAAAAAGTATACAGATACATACACAGTAATATTACAAGAGAAATAGTTTAGCTGAGTGACTTTAGTGTGCACTTTTAAGAAACCAGTAATCATATTATGGGTTTCTTCCAGCTATATTGATATATAATTGACAAAATTGTATGGTATTATAAGTGTACACTGTGATGATTTGATAAAAACTATGAAAGGATTCCCCTCATCTAATTATCATCTCATATATTTATTATATATGCATTTTTTTGTATGAATTCTTCAAGGATGTTTGGGTCCTGTTTATCCATCCTCTTTCCTCTTAAACTTTTGGAAGCTGGTTTTTAATCTGAAGTGTTTGCCATAGACGTTTAAAAAAATTTTATTTGTTTGCTTGTTTTTCTTTTTAAATTACTCAGTGCTCATCATTACAAGTTCACTTGTTAATCTCCATCACCTATTTCACCCATCCCTCTCCCACCTTCCCCCTGCAAATCAGGTTGTTCTCTGCAGTTAACAGTCTGTTTCTTGGTTTGTCTCCCTCTCCCCCCGCCTTTGCTTGTTTTGTTTCTTAAAGTCCACATCTGAGAGAACTCCTGTGGTATTTGTCTTTATCTGTCTGACTTATTTCAGTTAGCATTGTACTCTCTAGCTCCATACATGTTGTTGCAAATATATATAATATATATATACATATATATATTCCATATATATACAGATATATATGGAATGAAATATTATACAAAAATGAAATACTCCCATTTGCAAATAATATATATATGAATTATATTCTCTCTCTCTGTATATATATATACATGTATATGTATATGTATATGTATATGTATATGTATATGTATATGTATATATGTGTAATGTGCCACAGCTTCTTTATCCATTTGTCAATCAATGGACACTTGGGCTGCTTCCATATCTGGGCTGTTATAAATAATGTTGCTATAAACATGGGGTGTATGTATCCCTTAGAATTAGTGTTTTAGTGTTCTTTGGGTAAATACCCAGTAGTGTGATTGCTGGATCATAGAGTCGCTCTATTTTTAACTTTTTGAGATATCTCCATACTGTTTTCCAGAGTGGCTGTGCCGGTTTGCATTCCAACCAGCTGTGTAAGAGGGTTCCTTTTTCTCCACATCCTTGTCAACACTTGTTTCTTGTGTTTTTGATCTTAGCTATTCTGACAAGTGTGAGGTGATAGCTCATTTTAGTTCGATTTGCATTTAGTTCGATTTGCATTCCTGGTAAGTGATGATGAACATCTTTTCATGTGTCTGTTGATCATCTGGGTGTCTTCTTTGAAGAAATGTCTGTTCATGTCTTCTTCCAACTAAAAATGTTGGATTATTTGTTTTTTGGGTGTTGAATTGTGTAAGTTCTTTAATATTTTGAACACTAACCCTTTATCGGATATGTCATTTGCAAATAGCTTCTCTCATTCTGTAGGATGCTTTTCAGTTTTGTTGATCATTTCCTTTGCTCTATAGAAACTTTTTATTTTGATGATGTCTCAATAATTTATTTTTGCTTTTCTTTCTTTTGCTGCGGAGGGGGGGGGCTATCTAGAAAAAGTTACTACAGCCAATGTCAAAGAAATTACTGCCTAGGCTCTTTTCTAGGATTTTGATGGTTTCCTTTCTCTTATTTAGGCCTTTCATCCATTTTAAACTTACTTTTGTGTATGATAGAACAAAATGGTCCAGTTTCATTCTTTTGCTTGTTGCTGTCCAGTTATTCCAACACAATTTGTTGAAGAGACTGTCTTTTTTTCCCATTGGATAGTCTTTCCTGCTTTGTGGAAGATTAATCAACCATGTTATTGTGGGTTTATTTCTGGATAGTCTGTTCTGTTCCATTGATCTATATGTCTATTTTTGTATAGTACCATACTGTTTTGATTACTACTGCTTTATAAAATAACTTGAAGTCTGGAATTGTGATGCCTCCAGCTTTGCTTATCTTTTTCAAGATTGCTTTGGTTATTTGATGTCTTTCTGCCATAGTCTTTTAAGAAATTAATAGAGAATCACTATGTTAAATTTCTCCCAGCCTCAGGGCACCTGGATGGTTCAGTGGATTAAGTTTCTGGCTTTGGCTTGGGTCATGATCCCAGTATCCTGAGATTGAGCCCTATGTTAGGCTCCCTGCTCATGGGGAGTCTGTCTCTGTGACCCTTCACCTCCCCCTCACTGTGCTCTCTTGCAAATAAATAAATGAAATCTTAAAAAAAATTTTCCCAACCTCAAATGAACTATTTTATTATTTTTCTGTTTCAGTAGTGAAATCTTAGAAATAATACTTGGAATATAATCAAACATTTATTTCAGGATGCTAATGCCTCTCATGGCTTAGAGCAGGGTCAGCAAACTATGGCCTAGAGAAACCCAGCTGCCACCCATTTTTACAGATAGACGTTCTATTGGAGCACAGCCATGTTGATTCATTTATATATTAACTATAGCAGAGTTGAGGTGTTGTGACAGATACTGTATGTTCTGCAAAATCTGAAATTTTAACCACTTGGATCTTTATAGAATGAGTTTGCTGACTTCTAGTTAGAGTATTAGGATTATAGTCTTCTCCAGAATTAAAAAAAATTAAGATTTAATTTATTTATCTGAGAGAAAGAGAGAGTGAGTAGGGGGACAGACAGAGGGAGAGTGAGAATCCCAAGCCAACTCCACACTAAGCATGGAGCCCTACGTGGGGATTGATTCCCTGACATTGAGATCATGACCCTAGCTGAAATCAAGAGTTGGCTGCTTAACTGAGCCACACAGGTGCCCCCCAAACTAAATCTTTAATATACACAATTATACATCCGCTTATTGCCTGCTTTTTTTTTTTCCTTTGGCACATCTGCCTATCACCCGTTATTTATGTAATATTTTCTTTGACTAGATCCATCACTTTTTAGTTATTTCATAAAAAAGCTTTCTGTTATTTAAGTAGGAACATTAGTAAAACAATAGAAATGAAAGATATTTATGAAAGCAAATATGTTTAAAATGAATTTATTATTAAATTCTAGTTGAATATTTTTCCCTGCCAGTCTGAAAACTGCTATCTTAGGTAATAAAGATGATTTTCAATTGTTGGAGATATAATAAAGGCATTTTTGACAACCAAAATGAAACTTTAATCTTGTTTTAATCAAAAAGATTAAGTGAAAATTGAAAAGGAGACACCGTTTTCTCGTTACATGGAATTCATGCCACTTAATGACACTTCCGAGTACCTCCTACAATTGTCTTGAGTATCACATTTAATCTTATAGATCTGCAGTGACATGAACTATACACTATCAGAAACCCTTTAAACAACAGTAATAGAGGCTGACACTGGCTGAAGTGTATGTATGTGTATGTATATATTTTTATTTATTTATTTATTTGAAATTTTTATTTTTTCAATGTTCCAAGATTCATTGTTTATGCACTACACCCAGTGCTCCATGTAATATGTGCCCTCCTTAATTCCCACCACCAGGCTCATCCAACCCCCTACGCCCCTCCAAAAACCCTCAGTTTGCTTTTCAGAGTCTATAGTATTTTTATTTTTTATTGTGTTATGCTAGTCACTATATAGTACATCATTAGTTTTTGATAGTGTTGGATGATAGTGTTCCATGATTCATCATTTGCATATAACACCCAGTGCTCCACGCGATATGAGCCCTCCTTACTACCCATTACCAGGCTAACCCATTCCCTACCCTACTCTCCTCTAAAACTCTCAGAGTCTATAGTCTCTCATGATTCATCTCCCCCTCCGATTTCCCCCCCTTCATTTCCCCCTTCCTTCTCATTATGTCCCCCATGCTATTTCTTATGTTCCACAAATAAGTGAAACCGTATGAAAATTGACTTTCTCTGCTTGAATTATTTTGCTTAGCATAATCTCCTCCAGTTCCATCCATATTGATGCAAAATTGGGTTCTGTTCTGACGACTGGGTAATATCCCATTGTATTTATGGACCACATCTTCTTTATCCATTTGTCTGTTGAAGGGCATCTTGGCTCCTTCCACAGTTTGACTGTTGTGGACATTGCTGCTATGAACACTGGTGCATGTGGCCCTTCTTTTCACTACATCTGTTTCTTTGGGGTAAATACCAGTAGTACAATTGCAGGGTCATAGGGTAGCTCTGATTTTAATTTTTTGAGGAACCTCCACACTGTTTTCCAAAGTGGCTGTACCAACTTGCCTTCCCATTAACAGTGTAAGAGTGTTCCCCTTTCTCCAAAACCTCTCCAACATTTGTTGTTTCTTGCCTTGTCAATTTATACCACCTGTAAGGTGGTATCTCAATGTGGTTTTGATTTGAATCTCCCTGATGGCTAATGATGATGAACATTTTTTCATGTGTCTGTTAGCCATTCATATGTCTTCTCTGGAGAAGTGTCTGTTCATGTCTTCTGCCCATTTTTTTGACTTGATTATTTGTTTTTGGGTGTTGAGTTTGAGAAGTTCAAGAAGTTTGTTATAGATCTTGGATATCAGCCCTTTGTAGTGTCATTTGCAAATATCTTCTTCAAATCTGTGGGTTGCCTCTTTGTTTTGTTAACTGTTTCCTTTGCAGAAGTTTTTTATCTTGATGAAGTCCCAAAAGTTCATTTTCACTTTTGTTTCCCTTGCCTTTGGAAATGTGTCTTTGAAAGAAGTTGCTATAGCCAAAGAGGTTATTGCCTGTGTTCTCTATGATTTTGATGGATTCCTGTCTCACATTAAGTTCTCTCATCCATTTTGAGTTTATCTTTGTATATGGTGTATGAGAATGGCCAAGTTGTTTTCTTCTGTATATAGCTGCCCAATTTTCCCAGCACCATTTATTGAAGAGACTGTCTTTTTTCCATTGGATATTTTTCCCTGCTTTGTTGGGGATTACTTGACCATATAGGGTGGAGGGTCCATATCTGGGCTCTCTATTCCATTCCATTGGTGTATATGTCTGTTTTTGTGCCAGTGCAATGCTGTCTTGGTGATCACAGCTTTGTAATACAGCTTGAAATCAGGCAACATGATGCACCCCCCCACACACACACACACACAGGTTTGTTTTTCTTTTTCAACATTTCCTTGGTGATTCAGGGTCTTTTCTGGTTCCATTCAAATTTTAGGATTATTTATTCCAATACTTTGAAAAATGCCCTTGGTATTTTGTTCAGGATGGCATTGAAAGTATAGATTGCTCTGGGCAGCTTAGACATTTTAACAATGTTTATTTTACCAGTCCATGAGCATGGAATGCTCTTCCATCCTTTTGTGTCTTCTTCAGTTTCTTTCATGAGTGTTCCGTAGTTCCTAGAGTGTAGATCTTTACCTCTTTGGTTTATTCTAAGGTATTTTATAGTTTTTGGTGCTATTGTAAATGGAATTGATGCTCTGATTTCTCTTTCTACAGTTACATTGTTAGTGTATATGAAAGCATCTGATTATTGTCCATTGATTTTGTATCCTGCCACATTACTGAATTGCTGTATGAGTTCTAGTAATTTAGGGGTGGAGTCTTTTGGGTTTTTCACATAAAGTATCATGTCATCTGCAGAGAGAGAGAGAGTTTGACTTCTTCTTTGCCAATTCGAGTACCTTTTATTTCTTTTTGTTGTCTAATTGCTATTGCTAGGACTTCTAGTATAATGTTGAATAATAGTCGTGAGAGTGGGCATCACTCTCACGTGTCCCTGATCTTAAGGGAAAGGCTCTCAGTTTTTCCCCATTGAGAATGATATTCACTGTGGTCTTTTCATATATGGGCTTTATGAAATTGAGCAGTGTTCTCTTTATTTCTATACTCCAAAGAGTTTTAATCAGGAAAGGATGCTGTATTTTGTTAAATGCTTTTTCTGCATCAATTGAAAGGACCATGTGGTACTTCTCTCTCCTCTTATTAATGTGTTCTACCACACTGATTTGCAAATGTTGAATCACCCTTGCATTCCAGGGATAAATCCCACCTGGTCATGGTGGATAATCTTTTTAATGTACAGTTGTATTTTTTTAAAAAAGATTTTACTTATTTATTTGACAGACAGATATCACAAGTAGGCAGAGGCAGGCAGAGAGAGAGGGGAAAGCAGACTCCTTGCCGAGCAGAGAGCCCAATGTAGGGCTCAATCCCAGGACCCTGAGATCATGTCCCTGAAGACCCAGGACCTGAGCTGAAGGCAGAGGCTTAACCCACTGAGCCACCCAGGTACCCATGTTGGATCTTATTAGCTAAAATTTTGTTGAGAAATTTGGCATCTGTATTCATCAGGGATATTGGTCTGAAATTCTCCTTTTTGTTGGGGTCTTTGCCTGGTTTTGGGATCATGGTAATGTTGGCCTCATAGAATGTGTCTGGAATTTTTCCTTCTATTTCTATTTTTTGAAACAGCTTTAGGAGAATAGGTATTATTTTTTTATTTGAATGTTTGGTAGAATTCCCCAGGGAATCCATCAGGTCCTGGGCTCTTGTTTTTTGGGAGGTTTTTGATCACTGCTTCAATCTTGTTAGTGGTGATCAGTCTATTCAAGTTGTCAGTTTCTTCCTGTTTTCAGTCTTGGTAGTTTACAGGTTTCCAGGATTGCATCCATTTCTTCCAAGTTGCTTAATTTATTGCCATATAGTTGTAGATAATAATTTTTGATAACTGTTTCTATTTCCTTGGTGTTAGTTTTGATATCTCCCCTTTCATTCACAATTTTATTAATTTGGTCCTTTCTCTTTTCTTTTGGATAAATCTGGCCAGTGGTTTATTAATCTTATTAATTCTTTCAAAGAATCACCTTCTAGTTTCATTGGTGTGTTCTACTGTGTTCTACTGTATTTCTGGTTTCTAATTCATTGATCTCTGCTCTAATTTTAATTATTTCCCTTCTCAGGCGTGAGTTAGGCTTAATTTTTATATTCATTCTCTAGTTCTTTAAGTTTGAATATTTGGGATTTTCCTTTTTTTTTTGTTTTTGTTTGAGTAAGGCTTGGATGGCTATGTATTTCTTCCTTAGGACCAGCTTTACCATGTCCCATTGGGTTTGGACTGATGTGTTTTTGTTCTTATTGGTCTCCATAAATTGCTTATATTTTCTTTGATTTCCTAGTTGACCCAAACATTCTTGAGCAGAATGGTCTTTAGCTTCCAAGTGTTTGAACTTCTCCCAAACTTTTTCTTGTGATTGAATTCCAGTTTCAAAACATTGTGGTCTTAGAATATGCAGGGAATAATTTCAGTCTTTTGATATCAGCTGAGACCTGATTTGTGACACAGTATGTGGTCTATTCTGGAGAAAGTTTCATGTACACTCAAGAAGAATGAATATTCTGTTGTTTTAGGGTAGAATGTTCTGTGCATATCTATGAGGTTCATCTGGTCCATTGTTTTATTCAAAGCTCTTGTTTCTTTGTTGCTTTTATGCTTAAATGATCCTTCTATTGCTGAGAGTGGAATGTTGAGGTCTCCTACTATTAATGTATTATTAGTAGTATGTCCCTTTGTTTGGTTAACAGTTGGCTTATGTGGTTGGCTGCTTGCATGCTGGGAGCATAGGTATTTACAATTGTTAGATCTTCTTGTTGGATAGACCCTTAAGAATGATATAGTGGCCTTCTGTATCTCTAACTACAGACTTCAGCTTAAAATCTAATTTGTCTGATAGGAGAATTGCTACTCCATATTTCTTTTCAGGTCTGTTGGCATGCAAGATGGTTCTCTATCCCTTCACTCTCAGTCTGAAAAGGTTCAAAGTGAGTCTCTTGTAGACAACATATAGATGGGTGCTGTCTTTTCAATCCAGTCTACAACCCCATGCTGTGTTATGGGAGCATTTAGGTAATTCACACTGAGAGTGATTATTAAGAGAGATGATTTGATTGTCACCATGTTGCCTGTGAAGTCCTTGTTTTTATAGATTGTCTCTGTAAATTTCTGTTCTCTGTCACTCTTGGGGTATTTCCCCTTTTATAGAACCCTCGTTAATATTTCTTGCAGGGCCAGCTTTGTGGTCACATAGTCTGTCAGTTTCTGCTAGTCCTGGAAGCTCTTGATCTCTCCATCCATTCTGAATGACAGCCTTCCCAGATAAAGTATTCTTGACTGCATGTTCTTCTCATTTAATACCCTGAATATGTCTTGCCAGGCCTTTCTGGCTTACCAGGTCTCTGTGGGCAGGTCTGACATTATTCTGATGTTCCTCTTAAGGAATCTCTTTGACCTAACTGCCCGTAAGCTAGTTTCCTTAGTTCTATGATTTGTGAGTTTTACTATTATATGCTGGGGAATTAGTTTGTTCTCCTTGATTTTGGGAGGGATCCTCTCTGCCTCTAGGGCATGAATGCTTGTTTCATTCCCCAAATCGGGGAAGTTGTCAGCTATGATTTACTTTGATATATCTTCTAGTCCTCTCTCTCTCCACCCGCTCAGGGATTCCAATAATTTCGACACTGGAATGTTTCATGGTGTCATTTCTCATTTTCATGGATTTTAAGAATCCATGTTCCAAGTGTCCTCCTGTTCTTTCTCTTCTATCAGTTTGTTTACTAGATCACTAATTTGTTCTTCTGCCTTGTTTACCCTACCTGATAGAGTATCTAGATTACATTGTATCTCATTGATAGCATTTTAAAGTTCTGCCTGATTAGCTTTCTTTTCTGCCCTTAGAGAATCTATGTTGCCATTAATGTTTTTCTCCATCCTAGCTATTGTTTTCATAACTGTTACCCCGAAGTCCATTTCTGACATCTTACTTATATTCATATCCATTATTTATATGAATATGGATATCCATATCCATGTATAGCAGAAATCACAGTCTCTGAGTCTTTCCTATTTTGTGGGTTTCTCCTCTTAGTGATTCTGTTGAGGGGTGGTTGAGGGAATGTACAAGGTCCAAATTATTGACCACAACCCAAGCAAGATGCGCCTGCTTTATAGGGACCTGAGGGTTTTGGGGCTCTTTCTGGCTGTCTTCTGGAGCAGGGAACTGGCGTGTTGTTACTCAGGCAACCCAGTTTGGGCAGAGTTGCCCTGACCTTTGTGTGGGGGGTGATGGGCTCAGTGAAAACTGGCTTTTGGGGCTTTTTTCCTCTGGTGGCTTCCTGCATCTCTTCTGAGAGTCAGTGCAGAAGTGACCATATCCAAACCACTGTCTCAGGACAGAGAGATCACAGTCAGCTCTCCACTGAGCTCTCCAGGCCACACTGTCTCTGTTTCTGTTTGTGCTGCTAAAACCCACAGTGTCCTGGGTTGTACACCCTGCAGTAGCACTCCCAGCCCTCGCCTCCAGGTCCAGGCACAATTCTGCCCTTTGTCCTTCTAAAACTGCCAACTGCTCCCAGTTTGCGTTTGTGCGCCTGCAGCTCCAGGCTTCGGTCTGGCAGGCTGCCCTAAAATCCTTTCCCCACCACACTGCTCTGCAAGTCTGTGCCCAGTTCCCAGTGCAGGAGTCTTTTATCTTCTGGTGGTGCAGGATCCTGGAGGCTCCCTCCCCCTTCCATTTATCTTTTGATATCTGCCCCACAGAATCATGGCTCCCTGCTTCATACCTCAAGCCCAACCACTAGAGATATTCTGTTTGTAGAGATCCATGTATATCTTCTTACAGCTCAGGCTGATTTCATGGGTGTTCAGAATGGTCTGGTAGATATCCAGCTCAATTCCGGGGACTGGTTGAAATTGGGTTCCCTCCTCCTCTGCCATCTTTTTTTTCTATCTGAAGGTGTATTTAGTGTGTACTCTGCTGGCATCCTTGTTAAAACTCTGTGCGCACAAACTTCTATAGTTCTCACAACAAGCTCTAAAATAGGTTCTACTTTCTTCCCATTGTACAGATGTGACAGCTAAGGCAGAAGGAGGCTGGTAACTTGCTCAAGGTCCCTTCAACAAATAAAAGACAAAGCTGGCAATAATTGAGGGTTAGGAATGTAGGCTTGACCCTGGCTTGTGCTTCTAGAAAAATTGAGATCACTTGTGAGTTTTCAACTTTGTCTCTGCATTACAGTTATTTTAGGAGGTATTTGTGAGAAATTTCTGTTAGAAACTGCTATCTTAGTAAGGAAACACTATTATTTTATGTATTTTTCTAAAACAGGTATCTCTTTTTAAGTTTGAAATTGCTGAGAATGAACATTAATGAATGAAAAGTGATAATATGATGCTTTTTCCTGCTGTATTAGTGCAATATTTTTAAAGTTGTAAAATGTCTAGTTCTCTAAAGATGCAATAAAATTCTTGAGATTATATTTTACATTAATAAGTTTGTGGTGGCAATGTCATTTGGTAGAGTGATTTTGGTAAATAAGTTTAAAATGTGTTTTAAGGACCATAATAAAATTTCTTTCCTTAAACCTCAAGTTCATCTATGGTGATTCTATTGTGATGAAGTACTACAAATAATATTAACATTAAAGATAATTTGGAAACAAGCAAACAAACAAACAAAAACACCCAATACAACCTTTGGAGTCAAATAGACTCCAGCATGTGAACATATTGCTGGTCCATAATGAGACTGTGATAGGCTTCAATGTGCTATCTCAAAATATGGCACCTTGACATATTGAATATTTTAAGCTGAAGGAGTTTGAGAGAACAGCAGAAGCAGGAAGGTCACTGTTGGTCATAAAACTCTCTTATGGGAGGTGCCCTCCCTGTACTGGAGGCAAGGAGCACTCTTATCTCTGAAGACAAGGGACATCAGGAGGAATCCTCACAAACAAGGGTTTCTCAGTTTCCCCCAGTTCATGACACTTAACCTCACACTCCTCAACCTATCATGTTTCTCCATCACTGTCCACTCTTCATTAAACCTAGCCTAAAGATACTCAAGTTTAACTACTCTTCCACTCTGTGTTTCCTTATGAAGGATTCTGTGTCACATAAAACTTACGTTAAATAAATTTGATGCTTTCTTCTTGTTAGTCTGTCAGTTTGATTTTCAGACCCAGTCAGGGACCTTAAGAGAACTGAGGAAGACTTTTCCCCCCAAAACTAGCAACAAACTGAAGATATAATTAATATAACATCTGAGCCAAAGAGTAGAGGAAATGGTATTTTTACTCAAAGGGAGCTAATTACAGGGGCCAGGTGAGACTTCCTACTTCAGTTTGGGCTTTTGTGTTTTCAGTGGTACCAAATTTGGAAAAACAAAACAAAACAAAATATGGCCATGTATGGCAGAATGAGCCAGACTATATTTGATTTCTGACTCTGCTCCTGAATGGTTTTAGGCTGCTTAACTTCCTTGAGTCTTGGTTCATAATCATCAAGCAGAGATAAAAAACGCCTATACTGGGGCACCTGGGTGGCTCAGTGGGTTAAGCCGCTGCCTTCAGCTCAGGTCATGGTCCCAGGGTCCTGGGATGGAGTCCCATGTCTGGCTCTCTGCTCAGCAGGGAGCCTGCTTCCCTTCTCTCTCTCTCTGCCTGCCTCTCTGTCTACTTGTGATCTCTGTCTGTCAAATAAATAAGATCTTTAAAAAAAAAAAATGCCTATACTGTTTAAATACTAAATGAAACAATGTGTATAATGGGTCTCAAGAACATGGTTCTTTCAAGAAATGTTAGCTATTTTCCTTCTGTTTTGCTGCTTTTGTTGTTGTTGTTGTTTTGTTTTTAACACTCGTAAAGCAAGAAGACCAAACCAATTAGGACAGAATAACACAGCTGAGGATGTTTGCCTTGCCTAAGGTGTGACAATTCTTTTTGTGATGTGAAAGCAGTATTTTTTTACTTTTTGCCACCAAACATTAAATTTGATGCAGATTTCAAGTTCAATGTGAGATAATCTTCATTTGTGTGCAAACACAAAGTAACTCAGTAACAGAAGACCCAAGCTATTAGGAGTTGAACCAGCTTCTGACATTTCCTAGCCCTGTGACCTTGAGCAAGTTAAATGTTCCATGCCTTAGTTTTCTCATCTGTAAGATGAGGATAACAAGAGCACATCCCTCAAAAGGCTAGGGAAATTTAGACTGTGATTTTATAGATTAATAGCATTATCTGATACATATAAACATTGTATATATTATTAGAAAATACTTTGACATTTCTTAAAAATGTCAGTGAAGCAATAATTTTAAGCCTTCTTAAAGCTGTTGGTAAATGTTGTTTTATCATTGTATCACAAATCTTCCATAAATGAGCTCTTAAATATTGAGAGAGGCTGAATTCAACTCTGGTGTCTTTAGTCTTCATGAAGTACATAATATGTTTTCTTGTTGTCAAGGTAACAGGATTCAAGTAGGTTTTGTAAAATAAGAATGGGAATCATTAAAAAAATAGTACCAGGAAATACTTCAGAAAGGGAAATGGCATAATAAGAGACTTTTAATGAAGCAAAAGTGGTTAAATTTCACTGAAGGCAGAGAATCAATTGATCTGCAGTTCAGTTGCTTTATTGTAAGTCACCTGTATTTTCAAACAAGAGGTTGGCATTTAATATCCGCATTGTAATGAGGCAGAACTTTTCAGAGTGAGAACATGAGGAGCTGGTACAGACTTTTTCCCTTGAAAAAAGGATGTAAAATAGCAGTAGATTTCACTGACTTATGTTGGGGGAAGAATGGTATGTGAAGAGATGTGACAGAATGAGTCTTAGCAGTACAAAGGGTATACCTATATAATCATTTCACCAGCTTCTCTCTTCGAATTCTGGAACCAACTAAACTCAGGTGCTAAGTTAAAAATTAATAATGAAACAAATGTAGGGAAATCGTATTTGGAAACACATAATCTCATTTATATGTTACCTAATTTAAATTGTTCAGAGGAAGGACTTCTATTTTGGCTTTCTACTGTGCATCTACTAGTTATATGAAAGTAGTTAGTTAGGTTTGAACAGGATTATCTGGAGGCCAGCAGAGAGGAAGTCATAGCCAGCCAAGGAAAAGTCAGAGGCCTGTTCTGGCAGCACTCCACATGAAGCTGGATCAAACCAGACAGGCCCAAGATGGCAGGTGCCATCACAGGAAACCCCTGACTACATAAGGAAGAAAAAATCTGAAACTGGCCTTCCAAGAAATCCTGACCCCAAGTAATGAATATTCCACCCCCTAGTTAACAGTGTCAGTGGAAGAGACCCTGAACCGAGGGCATGGCGCATAGTGCTCTTGTACTTCCGTGCCCCACATCTCCACTGTACTTTCACTTTAATAAGTTTCCCTGCCTGTATGCTTGTCTTCTTTATTGTGTGTCTGTCCTAGAATTCTTTCTTGTGATGAGACCAAGAACCTTTGGTGGCATCTTTGAGACAGGCTGGGTCAAGGCCCCAGAGCCTGGCGTCTTCCCAGTATATCTGGCAACAGTAATAAAAACAAAAATGTGTTAATTCTGTTTTGAGGATGCCAAGAAAAGAGGAGTCTATGAGGAAAAAGAGCAAGGAATATGAGATGTTTTACAACTTTTTGTTAATTGTGTTTTGATCTTAATATAATACATTCTGTTTAGTTAACCTGATAACTATATATTAAAAACATGTTAGTGATCCTAATTGTGTGGAGTGGTCAGGGTCTTGACTGCAATTAATAGAAATTAGCTCTAGTTTTTTTTTTTCTTTCTTTCTTTCTTTCTATTTTTTTAATAATAAAAAGGCAGTTCTGCTTGAACTCAGTATTGGACTCCATGCTGATGGCCAATGCTATCACAAATGATTCTAGCCAGTCCCTTTTCTTGGCCTCACTTGGTCCAGGTTCAAAGTCCTGGGCAGAGAGCCAGCTGACTGAGTCTGGGCCACATGCTTGTTGTCCTGGCTGCAGGGGTGAGGAGCTGAACCATCTGCTTCCCCTTAGATGCCATAGTGGGTGGATGGGAACTTGCTTCCTACCAAGTCACACATTAAGGTCCCTCTAAGTTAGGACGGAAGTTTAGATACTGGATAAACAATAACAATAGATACCCTAGAGTGCAACTTTTAAAAACTATAAAAAAATAAAGGACTGGAATCAAGTTGCTTTATGTATATGCCATATATATGGTGGGCTGTACTTATCTGAGAACTCAGGAAATTGCAGTTAATATCTTACTAGAAGTATGTCCCCTCCTGGATGTCCTAGAAGTATAGCTCCATCTCACTCAAGGTGATTTAAAGTCTTCTGGCGAGCAAAGTATCCCTCTTTCCTGAACCGTGGGGAAGGAAGGCAGTAGAAATAGCTTGAACACTAGACTCTCCTAAATGTAACATCTTCTCTCTCTCTAGTCTGGCTTTTAAATTGACTAGGGGATATTTGTAGAGCGGGTTCTGCTAGAAGTTCTCTACCACAGGGAGATGTCTTGTACCAGCTGCTGCTGTTTATTAGAACTTAGAATGTGGATGTACAGCATCTTTTACTCTCAGCTTGGGGTCTTAGTCTCAATTCCACACAACAGGAAAAATTCCTGTTCTTACCCATTAGCTTACAGTCTGTGCTACTGAGGAGAAGAGAATAAATGGATCGGATAAATGGCACTCAGAGACAAGATAAAAGAAGTCTGTCTTGAGAGAAAAGAATCTGCAGATGGAAGGACACAGGGTGTGCTAAGAAAAAGATAGTACAGTAGGACAAATATGAAGCTATTGCCTAGAGATGCTACTAAGTTTCAAGGACCTAGAAATGATTCCTAGGGCAGAAAAAAAAAATGATAATTCAGTTAGACATAGTGCCTTTCAGTGATAGAATCTCATAGGATAATATCAGATATCTAAGAGGAAAAGATGTGACTCAATGATTCCTTGATTCTACTAGGGATAAAAGTCAAAGATATTTTCAAATATGCAAAAAACATAGCAAAATTACCTGATAAAGATTTCAGAAATAGGTAAACTGCTATTAGAAGTGCTTGGTTTAGAATTTATATTAGGGCTCGACTATTATGGATATTGTGATAAGAGGGCAACATGTAAGTGTTATAAATGTAGACTATGTAAAAATAATAACCTCAAAAGCAAAATAGTGGGAGATGGGGAGAAAAAAGTGTGAGGTAGAAGGAAATTTAGCTACTCTTTTAGCAGGCAGTCAGAAAACACATTCTGAGGTGGATATTTCAAGAAATATAGTTTATCATTTAAACTTTTCTTTAAAACAAACAAAAAAGACCAGAAGCAACTTTGTAAAAAAAAAAAAAAAAGAAATAAAGAAGGTACTAAAATCAGAAAATATAAATAAAATATCAGGAATAAGAACAAAGCATATTTATTTTAAAAAATAAAGGTAAATGAGATTAATTACCCTTAAGAGAAGGATTCTCAGGTTAGTTTCTCTGAGAACAGGGGTTTTTGTCTGTATCATTCACCATTATATCTTTAGTGCTTGGAACAGAGACAGAGTTAAACTGGCTCGAAAATGAGGGGACTATTTGGCATGTATGTTAAAAAACAAAATTCAACTGAATGAATTTTTAAGATCTTACTGGTTTTAGTCAACAATTCATGAATCAGGCAGCATCCAATCTAGTAGATAGAATCTCTGCAGAGCCATACAAAATGGGAGACTTTTCTAGGCAGAAGGGGGAAGGGCCAAGGAAGTTATAGTAGGCAAAAAAGTGGATTCATTATTTCCTTTAGGGGATGGTGGGGTTCTGTCAGGCTGATTACCTCACTAGTGCTGATTAGATGATTCCTGATTGACTGCTTTAAGATTCCATTTCTGGGAGAGCTGAAACTACAGTCAAGTTAAAATCGTGGTTTGTTGATGGGGCTTAGTTGAAGTGACTCTAATTTGGGTTTTTTGTCTTGTTTTTAACACATGTAACCAAAAATTCAGTGGATTAGTGAGTGCCATAGGGTCTATGACCTTGTTTTTGGTTTTCTGTGAAGGTCCTTGGTGTATCCCACTTTGTGGGACTTGTTTTCAAGCCTGCTTTCCTCGTGGTCATAAGAGAGTTGCCCATAGTAACTGGAAATGTGGTTCTTCATTCACAGTCTTCCTTCTGCTCCTTATCCAGCCCCCCTGCCCATAAATCCCAACCACTCTAAACTAATTACAGTGGAAAGGCAGATAGGATTGCCTCCTGGTTGATTTTTTTTTTTTTTATTTTTAAGATTATTTATTTATGTATTTGACAGAGAGAGAGAGAGAGAGAGGGAGACAGCGAGATCAGGAACATGAGCAGGCGGCATAGAAGAGGGAAAACAGGCTTCCTGCTCAGCAGGAAGCCTGATGTGGGGCTCAATCCCATGACCCAGGGATCATGACCTGAGCCGAAAGCAGATGCTTAACGACGGAGCCACCCTGGCGCCCCCTGGTCTATTTTTTAGACTAGAGTTCTCAACGTGTAAACCACAGATCTCCAGAGGTTCCAAAGGCTCTTCCAAGAGATCTGCAAGGTTAAAACTATTTTTATAATAAAACTAGGAGATGATTTGCCCTTTTCAGTGTACTGACATTTGCTGTGATGATTCAAAAGCTGATAGATAAAAGTGCTGGTGCCTCAGCGTGATTCATGGCAATGTCACCAAGCCGCACTAGTGATCGTTGCAGTTTTCACTGCCTGTCACTCATAGCCCAAAAGGCCAGTTCCACTTACGAATGTCATTGATAACTCCGTAAAAACTGTGAATGTAATTAAACCTTGACCTTTGATGCAAGTCTTTTCTGTGTTTTTTTTTGTGCTGAAATGAAAAGTAAGCAAGAAGCCCGCATGCAGCGTCTTGAAGTATAATGAATGTCTCTGGTTGTCTCAAGGAAAGCATTTTGAGATTATTTGAGTTGCAACTGAACTAACTGCTTTTTTTTTCCCCCAAATAGCACCATTTTATTTCAAAGAACACCTGGCAGACAAACTATTGTTTTTCAGACTTGAATATTTGACAGGCATTTTATTGAAAACAAATGAAGTCAATCTGTCACTTCAAGGAAACCACCAATAGTATTTTTTTCCCCCAAAGATAAAACTCAAGCTTTCAGGCAAAAAACTTGACTTTTGGAAAACTTGTGTCTGCTACCACAAGCTCAACAGCATCCTGATATCAAAAGACTTTTTGATTATATTGATGGTGATATTACCAAATGTGATTTTTTGGATATTATATAATGAAATATGTCAGCATTTAGAAGATTCACATAACTTAGATCCACTCACAAAACAGACCGATCAAAAATTTTTAAGATCTATTTATTTGAGAGAGAGAGAGAGAGAGAGAGAGAGAGTGTGTGTGTGTGTGTGTGTGTGTGTGCTTGAGTTGGGGGAGGGGCAGGAGGAGAGGGAGGGGAGAAGCAGACTCCCCGCTGAGCACAGAGCTCCACATGGGGCTCAATGATGGTCTCCAGGTCGGAGATCATGACATGAACCAAAACCAAGAGTCAGATACTTAACTCATTGAGCCACCAGGTGTCCCTACACCAATAAAGTTTAATGTAACAAAATGTTTATTTGGTTTCATTCATGGTTTCATTTCATATATGGTATTTATATGGTTTTTTATAAAAATGTTTATTTATATGGTTCTATATTGCAACTGATATTTAAGATACTTACTAGTTGTTGATATAGTGGAGTATCAAAAAAGAATATCTAAAATTATGTGAAAAAAACACTGAAATATTCTTCCCTTTTACAGCTATGTATCTGTGTAAGTCTGGATTTTCTTCATGTAATTCACTCAAACAACATAAATCAAATGCAAAAGAGATGTTTGATTTTAACTGTCTTCTATTAAGATGTTAAAGAGATTTGCAAAAATGAAAAACAATTCCTCTCTTCTCAGTACATTTGTTTTAGTTTGGCAAGTATAGTTATTTACCATAAAAAGATGATAGTTGTAGTAACATGTAATAGGTTTATTGTATTGCTATATAAAAAATGAATTAATGAATATTTAAACTTTTCTCAGTTTTGTTTAATCAGGTATCATTCATGTGGAGTTGGATGGTGACTCAGTTCAACCTAAATTATGCAGCTTCTATACAGTTGGGGGAAGATTGAATAATGTTAGGGAGTCAATGGCAATTTTCAGTTCAATGCTGAAGGGTAAAATCCACAATAAATATATAGCTATTACAAAACTTTGTGTACCAAATAACATACTATACAGTAATAGTGGTTGACAACTGGATATTAGTAAAAGATTTTTTTTAAAGATATTATTTATTTATTTGATATAGAGAGAGATCACAAGTAGGCAGAGAGGCAGGCAGAGGGAGAGGGAGAAGCAGGCTTGCTGCTGAGCAGGAAGCCTGATGCAGGGCTTGATCCTAGGACCCCAAGATCATAACCTGAGCTGAAAGCAGAGGCTTACCCCACTGAGCCACCCAGGTGCCCCTGGATATTAGTTTTTAAGTCATGTCTTTTAGCCCATGACAGATCAAGTAGATGAAAAAGAAGTAACTCTATAAAATCAGAATACACAATTAATATGGAGATTTTAATAGCTACATACTGACTCTATACTGTAAGGTAGCCTTCTATAAAAATTTACAATTAAGCTTAAAGAATCCATAATATGTTGAAAATTAGAAACACTATAGATTACAGTCTTTGACCACAATGCAGTTGAACTAGGAATTAATAGCAAAAACTAGAATTTTCATACCTAATGACCCAAGATATAAACAAACATATAAGGGCGATTATGTTGTACAGTTCTGGTGGTACCATTCACATTGAGCCCAAATTATATTACAGAGAGTGACATCTAATTAGAGTACAATTAAATAGCAGTAATACTTGGGCAACATAGTGATCCTTGAGGTCATTCTTTTTTTTTTAATTAAAGATTTTATTTATTTATTTGACAGAGAGAGAGATCAAAGTAGGCAGAGATGCAGGCAGAAAGAGAGTGGGGGGGAAGCGGGCTCCCTGCTGAGAAGAGAGCCCGATGCAGGGCTTGATCCCAGGACTCTGAGATCATGACCTGAGCTGAAGGCAGAGGCTCAACCCACTGAGCCACCCAGGTGCCCCCCTTGACTTCATTCTTAAATCTCTTATGGAAGAGTAATTTAAAATAAAATTTTAGACTATGTAGAAATTAAATTATTTCCCTGTGGCCTGAAGTGGTATTATGAGGAATATTTATAATTTAAACAGTTATAGTATAAAACAAAAATAAAAATTCAATATTTGCTAATTTGAGAAATTAGAAAAAGATAAATAAAACACACCTAAGAAAACCAGAAAAAGGACTTGAACCTGATAGTATAAATTAATAAATTAGAAAACAGAAAACAAACTATAATTGATAAATTATAGAGCAGAAAACAAACAAACAAAAAAACCACAGAAAACAAACTATAATTGATAAATAAGTCACAAGTTCGTTATTTGGGAAGCCAACTAAATAAGCCTAAACAAGCAAAAGGAAGAGGGCATAATAAATACCCAAAATTAAAAATCAAAATAAAAACAGGAAAAATAATAGACAAAGAGAAAAATAAATTATTAGATGATATCACAGAATAAACATAATGAGAAATCAGAAAGAAATTAGGGAGTTTTCTAGAAAAAATGAAAATGACCAAAATGGATTCAAAAGCAGTAGAAAACATATATAAAGTATTAAACATTGATCCAATTTGCAGAAATGACTGAATAAAAGATTGACTTGATTATTTTAATATTACAAACATGTACAAACAACACCATAAACAAAGTAAAAGGTCACACTTAATATTAGCAAAATATATTTCTATCATCTCTCTCTCTATCTGCCTATATTTTCCTGTCTATGTCTATTTCAGATATATATTTAAGATGGGTAAAGACTAATTTCCATAATATATATAAGCTATAAAAACCAACAAGTTTAGTAGAAAATGGAAAATGATATGTGTTGACAAGTCACAGAAAACACATATAGATAGCCAATAAATAAGTAAATGAAAGGTGTTTGATCACTGATATAAAACACAAGGCAGCAAAAGTTAGATACTACATTTTCCACCCATCAGAATGGTGATGGTTCAAAATTTGGGTGAGGAGAAATGAGTTCTCTCTGACAAATTCTCCAAGGGAGTGAAAATTTGCTTTACTCTTTGAGTATTGTTTATTAATATCTGTCCATTTGTGACAGATTTAAAATGTGTTTACTAGGATATTAAATAGAGCATTTTCTTACTTGGGTTAATGTTCTAAAACTAGTGACAACCAACGATCAATTTCCTTTTAGTCCAGAGAGGGGTTCTAGGTCATTTATGAGAAAATTATGAAAAGTGTGTACCCCAGCTTCTTCTTATGCTTTAGTCTGTCACCTGAATGGCAAGAGTTATAGGAAAAGAGACTGAGATAAGTTCTCCTCCTTCCCGTTACCTCAAGCTGAGTAAGGAACACTTGCAGAGAAGTTTCGGGCAGGAGGGGAGAAATACTAAAAGAACACCTGTTTCCCTTCCCCACTGGAGAAGTGTGAAATACAGTCAGTTCCGAGCTGGGAGAAGGGAGATTTAAGTGGGATACGAACATGAAGTTTAGTTTGTGGGCTAGCCTGGATGCTTTATGCAATCTGCTTGGAGGGTAGGGAGGGAAGACTAGCACTGAGACTGAGTGAAGTTGTTTTGCTGGTACTTCGTTGAGTTTGGCTTATCTAATATGTCATTACGTGCCCTTTCACTCAGCAACTGTACTTCCAGGAATTTATGTCACAAATACACATGGGAGTGCCAGATACGTGAACAGTGATGTTCACTGAGGTGCTTGTTGTTGTGGAACCCTGAAAACAACTGATATGTTACACAATGTAATAGTCAAATTATTATACAGTTATATTCTGCCATTTTACAGCTGTAAAGAATAGTGGGGGTACTCCTATGCGCATGGGTATGGAAAAACAATGGAACATTTTAAGTGAAAAAATATCAAGTTTCAGAACAGAATGATTATGTTTCTGTTAGAAAAAAGTGAGTATTCATAATTTCATGATAGAGATGAGGATCGTGTATTTTTCTTTTTTGAATAAAGACATCCAATTTCTTCAACTTTTTCTCTAAAAATTGAAAGCTCGGCACATATCTGATATAAAATATTTTGTCAGTACAGAAACTCCAAGAGTAAGAAAAATATATTCTTCCATTTCTATCCTTACTCCTTAAAGTTTTAACATTTTCTTTTCTTGCTCTGTGGATATAATTATGTAATACCTGTATATGGATTTCTTCTAAAAAGATCACATTATTTTTATAATTTAAATATATACAGGGAAGCGAAAGAAAAATAGTTAAATACCATTCTGCCGCCTCCTGACGGCGCACAGAAGAATGAGGCACAAAGAAGTCAGTTGTAAGAGAATGGGAGCAGGGGACGACAGTCGAAAAGACTGATACCCGGAGTAACTCTTCAGTCTCATATTTATTAGAAAGTGAGTAACAACCAACAAAGAAGCCGGAATAGATTACACATTGACCATGAGTCTTGTAGATACATAAGAAGAAAGGCAAAACATGTCTGATCATGTAGTACAAGACCTACAGAGAGCAAGCCCAAACGAAAGGATTGTCCGACTAACTGCTGATGCTCTCCGGGGAAGGGGAGATAAAGGAAAAATGAAACAGGTGACATTTCCGCCCAGAGCAGACTGGGAATCCCCAGCTGCTGGGCTCTAAGGGCATATGTCGTCCTCTCCCACAGAGGCCTGTTGCAAGTACATTTTTTTTTTTTTTAAGGCTATATCTAAGCATGCTTGGTAACTAATATAATTTCTCATAGGTTATATTTTAAGCAGTACGTTGTTCTGAGGGACATTTACACCATTTTTTTAGAGAACCGTATGATTCCATATTTCTCATGGAAGTTGGAATGGAATCATATGGTTTCCTAAAAGAATGGTACTTAATTATTTTTCTTTCAATTCTCTTTATATATTTAATACTCACTTTTTGTCAAAGATGAAGTCCTATGAAACAGGAATGGGTATGTTGAACCAGAATCTGTGTTTGGAAAACAGTCTGTCATGGTGTCAAATTCTAGCTTGATCGTTAGAAGCCCAGAAGTGCTTCCTGCACCCAAATCTAAGGCTGTGCAAACTTGGAAGTCCTCTCTCACAGTGGTTCCTATGTATGTCATTTTGATTCTTACATAGTAAAATTCAGTGGGCTATATATTAACCACTTAAATTTCTACCTATTAAATGAATGTATACCGTCTTTCTACTTTCCATTCCTCTAAGGCTTTTTCAAAAATATCAGATCATATTGTCTGACCTAATTAAAAATACTAATCCCACAAGATGCACCATGAGAGAAAGTTCTGTGGATACAAAATTTTGAAGCATGTTGCATACAATATCATGGCTCTGGATAGTTTCTTCATTTTAACTGTGTTGACGGTTTAGCAGCACTTCTTTAAAAACCTGAACAACAGGGGCACCCACGTGGCTCAGTTGGTTAAGCAGCTGCCTTCAGCTCGGGTCATGATTCCAGGGTCCTGGGATCGAGCCCCACATCAGGCTCCCTGCTCAGCAGAGAGCCTGCTTCTCTCTCTCCCCCTCACCCTAATGCACTGCTTACTTGTGCTCTCTCTCTAACTCTCTGTCAAATAAATAAAATATTAAAAAAAATAAAAACCTGAACACAGGGCTCTGCCCCATTCCCCTGATTCCTATTAACACCATAAAGTCTCACATTCATCAGAGTTAAAAAGTAAAAGGCTGCTAGCAGGAAAGGATATTAACATCTTTCTGGGAGCATTTCAAAGAGGATTTAGGCAGACTAGGTAATATTCCACAGGAGGAATTCCATAGCAGTTTCTGTGTTTGGTTTTGAATCCTCTCTCTCCTATATTTAATATAAGTCTGGGTTCATTTTTCAATATTCCTTAGTTTGAAAATTATAAAATGTGAAAACTAGTTTCTTGAGTTGTAGGAAGGATTAAATAAGATGAAATATCTAAAGCCAGTGCTCAAAAAGTATTCATTTTCTTTCTAACTCTTTTAGAGAAGCTTTCATCTTATCATGCTTTCTTTCCCCCCATAATCCCATTTTATTAACTTGAAGGCAATCACTTTCACCTTCCAAAAAACCTGGATTTTCCCCCTTCCTTTCCCCTGAAACTTTACCTTTGTATCTTCACACTTAGTGTCTCTGATTTGGAATGGTTAATGAAGAAGTTACGTCAAACCAAATAGATACAAACATTACTTTAAGGGTGATGAAAATAGCCTATTTTTACTTATCATCTAGCTGCATAGAAAAATTAAGCCTTAAAAAAGTTTTTTTTTTTTTTCTTACCTACTTTCTGATAGTTGTAACAGTCCTACCAGCTCAAAGATTTACAGAATGTCTTCCGGGGCACTTGATTTTGCTTTCTTCTCATTTGCATTTCATATTTATCCTAGTCATTTTGCTGACCTTACCTCCTATTTGAGTAGCATCCTAATTGGTCTTCCTGCCTCTATAATGTCTCTGGTATCCAGGTGATCATGACACACCTGCCAATCCATCTTCCTAAAAATTCTGCTTTGATTACATTACTCCCCCGTCATTCATTTCTGTAACTTTCCTTGTGCATAGAATTGTGGCTAACAAGCCTTCCACTATAAGGTTCATCCATCCCCATTAATCTCTTGTTCTTCTATTCTTTAACATTTACCCTATGTTTCACTCAAATCAGCATCTTTTCTGTTTTGCATACATACTAGGTTCACGCCAGTGCTGTGAGTTTGCTTTCCTCCAAATGTCTCTTCTCTTTTCCCTCCTCTGCTGGTCCTGAGATGACCAGTCTTTTAAGGACCAATGAAGCCTTTCCTTCTACATGAATCTTTCTTTTTTTACTCCAGCTGGTGAACATGATTTCTTTTTCAAATGTGTAACTACATTTGGTTAATCTGAACAATGTACTATGGTATTTAATCACATGCTAACCTCAAACAGTGAGATTATATCTCTTCTCATTCCCAAGAGACAGTTTCTGGAAGGTGGGATTTCTCAAATGTCTCTTGTATTCCTTATGAGGTCTAGCATAGTGGTATACTACTTAATTAATTGATTGGATTACGTATGATTTGAACATTATCTGAATCTTGTTGTTATCATCTGATTTTGCCATCCCTCTTGTCCTTGACTTTGTCCCATGAGTTATTCTGGCTTTTTTTTTTAACTTATTATTTAAAAAAAATTTTTAATATTTATTTATTTGAGAATGGGGGAGGACAAGTAGGGGGAGAAGCAGAGGGAGAGGGAGAAGCAGATTCCCTGCTGAGCAGGGAGCCTGACATGGGGCTCCATCCCAGAACCCCGAGATCATGACCTGAGCTGAAGGCAGATGTTTAACCAACTGAGCCACCCAGATGCCCTGTCTTAGCTGTTTTGAAACAACATCTGAACTCCTATTTCAGGGGAATCTAGTGTAGAGTTATAACTGGGGCTCTGGAAGTTTTTTATATGTTGCAGGCAACTATGTGCCACTGTAATCAGTTCTTGCAATCAACTGATTTAATAAATGCATCGCAAACAAGGGCATGAAGATTGAAAAAAGACAGTGGATTTCCAGCTCAAGAGGTTTAGGATGAAATGAAGCACAAAATTTCTAAGAAAATCAACAAATAAGATTATGTTACATTCAGTAGCTTTCTGTTGTAATCAGCTGTAGAAAGCCCTTCATTTTCCTTCAAATCTTGTGTTTTCTTAAGAGAAGGCAGGTTATGAATAGCACAGTTTTGAAAAAAACTCTTAGGGAAAGAACCATGCAATTTGCTGTTGTATTACTGCAACGAAGAAAAAGGTCTATGGAATGCCTGAACTTTTTCTCCCCATTCTTGCCCCCCTGCCAGCAGTCAACATATCAGTTTCAATCAGTCTTTTGATTGAAACTCTTGACTATCGGCTCTTCCACACTTCATTATTCAATCCATGTTCAAGGTCTGTTGGTTTATACCTCACAGGGCATCATAAATTTACACTTTTATTTCTACTTTCATCCACAACTATAGGTTAAACACCATCGGCCCTGGTCTGGACCATTGTAAAAATCTATTTTTTCTTGCTGCCACTGAGTCTTTTTCTTCCAAAATCCATCCTCCATGCTGTATCCTCAGTCATATGCCTTAAGCACTATTACATCATGTACTTTTCTGCTCACTGAAATGCCAAATAAAGTTCAGATTTTCAAGTCCCATCTAGTGCTGACCTATTCTTTCTCTGAACTGTCTTTTCAATGCACAGCCTATTACCTAGCCATACAGAATTTCTTGTTGTTCTTGGATAAAATATACGATTTGTTTGTTTCCATTTTTGTTGTCATCCTCTATTCTCTACTTGGAGTACCTTTTTTTTTTTTTTTTAAGATTTTATTTATTTGACAGAGGGAGAGAGATCACAAGTAGGCAGAGAGGGCAGAGGAAGGCAGGGGAAGCAGGCTTCCCGCTGAGCAGAGAGCCTGATGTGGGGCTGGATCCCAGGACCCTGAGACCATGACCTAAGCCGAAGGCGGAGGCCTAACCCACTGAGCCACCCAGGGGCCTCTCTGCTTGGAGTACCTTATCTTTCATTCCTACCTATTGAAAACTATGATAGAATTTGAAAAGAAAATTGTTACAATTCCCTTCTTTATTTCCAAATAGTTTCTATTGATTTAATCACTCATTAGTATCATTTCTATTTCATATTTTTCTAATTTCTAATTTAAATTTTAACTCATTTATTGAACTAATAAATCTATGTATGGTAAGAGAAGGCAGCTTCCTATCCAACCACATTAGGAGTGGTGCATTCCTACCCCAGTATTCTCTCAGCCAGATCCCCAAAATGCCCGCTGCTACTCCATTGCCACATCCATGATATAGAGAAGTTAGAGTGGAGAGAGGTAGTAGTCTTAACTGATTTCATCTATTTATTTCTAAAAATTTGCAAGAACATGCAATAATGTAAACATTGCTAGGAGTTGTCCTTTGGCCTTGGAAGTGGTCCATCCAAATTAAGTAGAAGCTTGAGCTTCGTTAACTTGATGATAAATCTCCTGGTCTTGGGTGAGCCACTGATATTATGTGACCTTGTTATAATCATATGATCTCTTTATAGTTTCTTCACCTAGAAAATAAAGGAATTGAACTGGATAATCTCTAAAGTTCCTTTAGGATTTAATTATAGAATAATTAAATTGGAGGAGGGGTATTTGTGGTAGTCATGTTGCCGAATTAAACATCATGAGGGTGTTCAAAGGGTTGAGAGACTTAGTAGGAATGTCAGATATGTCAAGTATTATGTTTTGGTTACCTGAGAAAGTTTAGTTGACTGTTGGGTTGGAGAGGGCATTAGAGACAAATTAGCAATGGGAGCAAAAACAATCCCAATTCTATTCATTGCAACATTTTTAAGCCTGGAAACAACCCTACATTCTGTGGTACATCCACATGGTGGAGTGCTACAAAACTATAAAAAACAATGAGTTATCTTATCTCTATCTACATGGGATGAACCTGATAGGAACAGTTAAATATAGGAAAGTAATGATTAGAACATTGTTTAGTAAATAATTTTTACCTAAGATGGAGAAAATATGAACATGTATGTACATGTATGTTTGTGTGCATGTCTCTATCACTTATGTTAAAAAACTAAGTATACAAAAAAAAGAATAAGAAACGTAGACAAGGAGATTGGAGAAATCTGGCAAAGAGAATGTTGCATTGGTCCAATGCAAATGCATTGGTCCTGGTGTGAATGTATATGAAGGATGCCTTCTACTGTCATCTTTTGATTAATTGATTAAATAAATAAAAGAAAATTTAAATAAAAAGTTAAAGAACTATGCATCTAACCAGGGGAACAAGCTAGATTATTATTATTTTTTTAAAGATTTTATTTATTTATTTGTCAGAGAGAGAGCGAGAGCGAGCACAGGCAGACAGAGTGGAAGGCAGAGTCAGAGGGAGAGGGAGAAGCAGGCTCCCCGCGGAGCAAGGAGCCCGATGTGGGACTCGATCCCAGGACGCTGGGATCATGACCTGAGCCGAAGGCAGCTGCTTAACCAACTGAGCCACCCAGGCGTCCCAGCTAGATTATTATATAAGCGTACAACCAGTAAAATTCAGAACCTGCAAAAGTCTACAAATCAAATGACTCGGTGTCCTTGACAAATAAATTATAAATACTAAAAGAACCCGTAAGGAGCATATCAGCTAAATACATTATCAGGAACTTATTTGAATAAAGCTACTGTAAAGATAAATAGACAAACACCAACAATAATAAGAAAAACCTGGAACATTGTATGGGGGATTTCTGACTATAATCTGTGTGTTTGGTAACATTAAGGTATTCTTAAGCATTGCCATTTTAATATGGGATAATGTTATTGTTATATTATTAAAGAGGTTATCTTTATACTTTTGATTATTTATACTTTAGAGATTATATCTTAGAGATTCAAACAGAAGTAATTACAGAAGAAATGATATGAAGTGTGAGTTTTTTTTTCAAAACAAACTGAGGTGATGATTTAGGTGGATGGGTATGTGTGAAAATCTATAATATGGCATTTTAAAAATATACTAAGTGAAGAAAAAGAATTGGGTCATGCATGAATTCCAAGGAACCAAGGCTATGCTGATCTGTAGGATACTAGACCAAAGGCAGAAATTAGCAACTCTTGCATCTGTAGAAAAGATCATTTTGCACCAGGGCTCATTTTCAGAGAGCTGCAAAGGGGAGGAATGGTGAAGGTGCTATAAGCAGAAGATGGCCTCTTAAAATTCTCTTTTCCATAAGGCAGTCTCCCCCTTTTACTTCCATGATTCATCTCAGTTCCTTTCCTCTCCTTGCTTTCTCTTTTTTGCCCTCTGTCACGTCTCCTAACTCCTTCTTTTCACTCTTGGATCACCCCCATTTGCTAGGCATATTATGCAATAGAAGTGTGTTCAGTATATTTTGGAAAACTTTGTATTTTCTCTTTATTGGTTGCAGCAGTAGATTATTTTATATGTAGGTGATTATAGACCCAGGTTTGGCTAGAAGAGTCATGATTTATGACTCTCGTCCCAGAGAAATTATCAGTAGCAGCCCTGTCCCTTTTAAAAGTGTCCCAGATTATATGGTGAATTATAGTAATATTTTTCAGAAATTTAGCAGTTGTTAGATGTCATTCCCCAGTAGCCTAATGGATAAGGCATTGGTCTCCTAAAATGTAGTTACTTAATACTATCATGTATCTGAAACTGCTTCGTTTTCCCCTATCATACTCTGGTGGGCTGGCTCATGTGGGTCAGTGGTTCTCAACAGAAATGAAGTTTCTGCTCTTCTAAAATATTTTGCCAAGTAGACATTTGTTCTAATGACAACAGCTTACCTTTGAGAGATAGAACATTAATGTACTGGCAGCCACATGCCCCTTTCAGTAGGTTCATTTGGAAGAATTAAAATATTTAGAAACAGGATCTCCAGGGAGCAGAAGGGAGGTGTATTTCAATCAGAAAGGAAGATGCCAAGCACAGGCACTTGTGTGGAGGGAAAGCCAAATGTAGGGGCTGGAACAGGACCTAAAAGCTGAAATGCACTGGTGAGAGTGGATGGAGTCAAATATGAAAATTAAGATTAGGAGGAATGCAAGGCTAAGTGACGTAGCAGTTTTGTTGAAGTGGAAAATACCTTTATCTCTACTGTAAGTGAGTACAACAAAACAGTAATACTGCAGTGAAACACAGATTGGCAATAAATGGCTTTCTTTTCTGCTATAAATTCCTTTGATTACAGCTTAAGAACTAAATCTTGGTCAATTTATTGTTCTCACAAATCAGTTTCTTACCTCTGTCAGATTTCTGTATCAGGGAATAGTTAGATACCAAGATATTTATGGAGGGGGATGGTGAACCTGGTTCATAGTATCATTGGCCACATAGACATCTTCTAAGACACACTTGTTCTTGTTTATTTTTTGGTCCTTCTGCTTCTTTGGTGCCTGCTCTCATATCTGTATTCAAATCTTTCCAGTCTTTGGCCACAGAATATCATCTGGCTGCCTTCTTGGATCTGGGTGTTGTGGGGAAAGCTCAGTGAGCCTCCCTGAGGCTATCTGCCTAAGTACTGTGGGTAGCCATCTTTATGCTTCTCTGTCTATTTCAGATGCCATGCCAAGAAGCTCTTTAGGGCTTGCTACTTTTTTGGCATGTAAAAAAAATTTTTTTTTCTTAATTTTTGTTATTCTTAAAATTTATTTTTATTTATTTATTTTAAATTTTCATGCCAGTAGAGTTAACATACAATGATCTATTATAGAGTGCTTTTTAGGTCTCCTCTCTGGTTTTTTCCGTACACATGTCAGCTGCTTTAGCTTTCCTGAGCCCTGATCCATATTTTTGTAATCTAGGAATACTCCTCTCCTCTAGTTGGGTTTTATGTCCATTCAGAAAGTAGGGTGATCATGGAGCCCACCTTGTTTGCACCCCTTCCTCTAGGAAGTATAAGCCTCCTTTGCTTCCTGTCCAAATTCTGAAAACAGTTACTTCATCTATTTGACAAGATGTCTAGTTATTGCTGGAGGGCAAGTCTACTACCAGTTACTCAATCAAGACAAGAAGTGGAAGTCTGTGATTATCCCTTTTTAATTATGCTTTAGGTACAGATTCTGTTGACAGATAGCTCACATGTCCCAGTGTCCTCTCTGCTGGTTAGTCTTATTGAAAACTACCACCACTTTATGTGTGGTGGTAACAACTTGATTGCTTGCTGTTTCCTGAATCTACTTCCGTTGCTACTTCTCCATGTTCAAACATAGTTTCCCGTCTAGTTTTGGGAATACTCAGATGATAGTTTTTGTCTTTAAGCATCTGATAAATGGAACCTTACAAAGGTTGTGATATAAAGTCAAATAAGAAAAGTATGCGGTAAAGCCTGGAACTGAAAATGTTTGAAATGGGTCTAAAAACTAAGAGTAGAATAATTAGGTTTGGTTCCTGGTAGCCAAAACCACACACACAATAGTGTGTCCCAATTATGTCACACATCATTTCAAGAGTTAAAAAAAAAAAAGTAGTTAAAAGTGGTCTCTTAAAAATAAGCCTTCTTAATGAACGTACTTAATTTTTTTAATTGTATAAATCAGGGGCGGGCAAATTATGGCTTGTGGGCCAAATCTCTCCTGCTGCCTGTTTTTATACAGCCTGAAAGCTAAGATGATTTTTACTTTTTATAATGGTTACCTACTAAGTGGTTGTATAAGTACCTATATAATATTCTTGGTGTTGTCTCTTGACTTATAGAATCTAAAATATTTACTGTGTGGCCCTTTTAGAAAATGTTTGCCAGGGGCACCTGTGGCTCAGTAGGTTAAGCCTCTGCCTTTGGCTCAGGTCATGGTCTCAGGGTGCTGGGATCGAGCCCCCCATAGGCTCTCTGCTCAGCGGGGAGCCTGCTTCTTCCTCTCTCTCAGCCTCCCTCTCTACCAACTTGTGATCTCTCTCTCTGTCCAATAAATAAATAAAATCTTAAAAAAAAAAAAGAAAAAAGAAAATGTTTGCCAGTCTTTGGTCTTAAACATTTTCCCTGTCCATTCTTCTCTACCACCCATTTAACTAGTATTTATTCAATGCCTTACCTTATGCAAAGTACATGACTGAGATAAAAACTTGAATTAGGCAGAGAACTTTCTTTAAAGGAGTTCATAATTTATCAGTGAAGCTAAGACATGAACATGAGTAGCAATGACAGAGAGTTCAATAAAAGAGGACTCTGGGAAGAGAGGAAACAGCTTAAGAATCATATTTCAGAAAAGAATTGCTGACATTGGAGCTGGGGAAATTTGGAGAATCTCGCTGGAGGAAGTGGGATTGCAGCTGGCTTAGGGAAAATGGGTAGGATTTGAATACACACAAGTAACTACATTCTAGGAGGGAAACTTCATTAAAACTCAGTCCTAGTTGTAATTCATAAAATGTGCTATAAGCTTGCTCTTTGAGTCTGAGTCTTATCCTCAGAAGGGCAACCAGTTGATGATTTGGTTTTTAGAAAAAAACATTATTTTCCTTTGATACAGATTTTCCCCCTGCCTTCTTACTTCATTTTTCCCCTCCTCTAGTCAATATTTAGCCCGAGTATCTATTAAGAACTTCTCAAACTCAACACACACAAAAAAGATAATCATGTCAAATAATGGGCAGAAGGCATGAACAGACACTTCTCCAATGAAGACATACAAATGGCTATCAGACACATGAAAAAATGTTCATCATCACTAGCCATCAGGGAGATTCAAATTAAAACCACATTGAGATACCATCTTATACCAGTTAGAATGGCCAAAATTAGCAAGACAGAAAACAATGTGTGTTGGAGAAGATGTGGAGAAAGGGGAACCCTCTTACAGTGTTGGTGGGAATGCAAGTTGGTGCAGACACTTTGGAGAACAGCATGGAGATTCCTTAAGAAATTAAAAATAGAGCTTCCCCATGACCCTGCAATTGCTCTACTGGGTATTTACCCCAAAGATACAGATGTAGTGAAAAGAAGGCCATCTGTACCCCAATGTTTATAGCAGCAATGGCCATAGTCACCAAACTGTGGAAGGAACCAAGATGTCTTTCAATGGAGAAATGGATAAGGGAGATGTCCATATACACTATGGAGTATTATGCCTCCATCAGAAAGGATGAATACCCAACTTTTGTATCAACATGAATGGGACTGGAAGAGATTATGCTGAGTGAAATAAGTCAAGCAGAAAGAGTCAATTATCATATGGTTTCACTTATTTGTGGAGCATAACAAATAACATGGAGGACATGGGAAGATGGAGAGGAGAAGGGAGTTGAGGGAAATTGGAAGGGGAAATGAACCATGAGAGACTAGGGACTCTGAAAAACAATCTGAGGGTTTTGAAGGGGCGGGGCGGGGTGTGGGAGGTTGGGGGAGCCAGGTGGTGGGTATTATGGAGGGCATGTATTGCATGGAGCACTGGGTGTGGTGCATAAACAATGAATTCTGTTATGTTGAAAAGAAATAAATTTTAAAGAAAAGTAAAAAAAACCAAAAAATTTAGCCTGAGTTTCCTTCTTGAAAGTCTAAGGGGTTAGGTAACAGGTTTGGAGGAGCTGGTATCCTAGCCAGTTTTTCAGACTTGGGATACCAGTATGTTGTGGAGGGAGACAGTATTTTGTGCTCTCATCTCAGATTAGAAGAGTTTTGGCCCAGTGACTCACCACATTACTCTCTTGTATGTCTGTGTTCAGCAGGGAAGCTCTGCCAAGTGTTTTTCCTCTAACTGCACTCTTTCTCTTCATGGGGATCCATGGCCAGCACCATCCTTTTTCGGAAGCTTTGCCAGCCTAGTAGCTCTTCTAATGGTGGGGGAGGGAGGAAAATCGGATTCAACATTCATGATGTTTAGAAATTGCTTTCTCCCCTGTAAATAAGCCTCTTAATGGTAGGACCAAAGAAATGGATATGAGCAAAAAGAATCTTTATTTCCCTGTCTAATAGAGGCCTGAATACACAATGAGGGACTGAAATAAATACTGTCATTCATCCTAAATGAAATGAACATAACCTGAAAATAATTTTCTTACAGATCAAAGTTTTTAAAGGAGAGTTGGAATATAAAAAAGATTTTTCAAAGGACTGAAATTCATGATATTGAGCTTTCTTATGAAATAATCTTTTAATACGATTTGGGATGATGGCACGGTTCCTGATTGATGAGTTGGAAGTAAAAGAATAGTTTTGTGGAGGCTGTGAATGCAGTAATTTTCACAAGAAGAGCTGTTCGATTATACTACCTTTCCTTTGAGGTAAAAGTATTTGTTGTTACTAAAGACTAGTCATCCTTGAATTTGTATGCTGATTAACAAAGTCCCTGAAATTAAACTCTATTCAGGGACATATACAGCAGTACTCACTAGTCACAATAACTGAATAATTTTCATAATGAGTTGAATGCATTCCTACTTGACAGTCAGAATAGTGTGTCTCCAGATCACATAGCACTGCTTTCATAACACTTTGATATTTCTTCTGTGGCCTTTGCAGTTAAGTTTGGATAATTCTATGTTGTTTTTATTTAAATTTTATTACAATCTCATATTATGGTCAGACTGGCTTATCCAACAGAAGGATAGTGAGAACTGGGTTGGAAGTTATATTAAAGAATGGCAGAGGCACTGGACTCGAATCAGATCAGATTGAATATTTGGGGGGAAACTTCTTACCTTTATTTGGCAACAGTAAAAATTACTTACATTTACATACCACTTAAAATTTTTTTCTGTGTTTGTCATATTCCTTTAGTCTACTCTTAGTTGCAAATGGTAGAAACTTAACAGAGCTTGTTAAGAAGAAAATGTATTACATCACATTGCTGAACAGTCTAGAGGCATCGGTCTTTAGGAATAGCTTGTTAAATGTTTTCAACTATATAATTAGGGTTTTGTTTCTGTCCATACCTTGGCTCTGATTTCCTCTGTGTCTGAGTTCTATTCTACAAGGTGGTAAGGTGACCACTGAGAATTCTAGGCTTACATGGTCCTTACAGCTTAATATATAGAGGGAAGAGGGACAGTTCTAAACATCTTCCCACAGCTCTGAAAGTCTTCCCAGAGTGTGCCTTCCCAGAGGCAGGCGGGGACTAGGACATCCACTGTCTAAGCCTGTAGTACATGCACGCCTCCAAGTTGGGATATATTGATGAGGTTTAGGAGCAGGCGCTTCCACATTAATTCATTAAAAGTCAATTAGCCAAAAGAGTAATGAGCAATTCATTGAGTTCATTTTCTTTTAAGAGTTTATTTTTTAACCGGATTTTATATTGCATTTGTAATGATGCTTTAAAGGCTATTCAGTTTATCTTTGCCTTTATTTCTTACTTCTGCAGCTAGAGATGGAGAGCCAGAGAGGTGGGGAATGAGGAGCATGAGGGAAAGACAATGACTCTATCCTGCCATTGCTTTATCAGTAGTGTTACTTCATTGGGGATTTTATTTGACAGTTCTAAGGTCTGAGACTTGAATGACTTCATTTGTTAGCACTGAAGTATCCTAGCTAAGTGAAGCCTGACTCATTGGTGGATAAATCCCATTGACATGTTTTCAGGAATTGAAGTGCCTAGACCCAGAAAGACAGAGCACTCACAGGGGACAAATTGGGACTTGACCACTAGCACAGTACAAGTGCTTTGTTCATCTGTCATATCTTGTATGACATGTGGATTTTTGTGATACGCCATTAAACAATTTGAATGAAATAAAAGCAAAGTATTTTAGTAAGCATTTTCTAAAGGTCTTTGAAGATAAGGGTCAAAAAAGGAATTGTAATGATTTCCTGTACCCTCAGTCTTGAGCTCTGTCCATATGCAAACACATTGTAAAGGTATCAGGCTTTTAGAACAAAGAGAAAGATATAGAGAGGAGGATAACATTATAGGGTACTTTGTACTCATAGTAAAAAAACTGCTAGGGTGTAATGTGAAGGGCATTTAATTAGGGTCAAAACATCAGGATTTAAGTCCTATTTTTGCCCTGTTCTACCCTTTGATTTTCGTTATATTTTAACTTCCTCACCTTCGGTTTCCCCAACGATATAGTAGATTAATGAAGATCTTTTTAAAATGGTTGCCCATAATAGCATTGTGAGTGTTACAATGACAGGAAAAGATAAGACGAAGCAATTGAAGAAATGAGTACAATTTTCTCAATATTTCCAGTGTTCTTGTCAATGACTTGGAATACTTACTTTTTCTCCCCTACAAGGACATTTCTAATAAAATACATTTTAGGAGGGTAGGTGACTATCTCTTTGTCATTGGTTATTTAGTAGCGACAGTGAGACTTAGAGCTGACTGTTTTCAAAAGGTATTCCTTTATATTGTGGAGTACTTTAAGCCGGCATTATGCCAAATAACTATCACTATCTCTTGCAGAAATAGCAGTGCCGTGTGTAGTCGCCGTTTGAAATATCAGTGGCTATCAGTTAAAACACCTGGGATGTCTTGAGACATATTGCTGTGTGGGGGCAAAAACCCATTTTGATCAGGAAATTACACCTTGAGGAACTATTCGTTATTATAGATATTTCTTAAAGCCAAATTACACTTTGCGGTTGCACACTGGGTCAAAAAAATTCCACTATCAATGCGATTCTAATATGTGATGCTCTAGGGTTTATTTTTCCTGAATTTTCAAAATTGTATTTCTATGCTTAGCATCCATTTCTTTGCTCTGTGCTCTGGGGCATCACATTATGTCTCTCTGTCTCACAGATCCTTTTTGTGGAAGTGCAGTGATTAATGAGAACAATAATCAATTAAGGACTCATTTATTACACTCTATTAAGCCAGTGATCTATTGACACTCACAAGATATGAACATAAAGTACAATTTAGTGTTTAAAATAGTATAGTGAATTGAATTTATCATGGAATGTTAGCTTATTGGAAGAGTTGACAAAGAGGATTATTTTTTGTGCAACATAAGAAGAGTGTCTTATATGAACTTCGGCTAGGAGAAATATGCATTGAAGAAAGTGGAATGCCAACAACTTAATATAAGAAACTACATTATAGGGGCATCTGGGTGGCTCCGTGGGTTAAGCCTCTGCCTTTGGCTCAGGTCATGATCTCAGGGTCCTGGGATCAAGCTCTGCATCGGGCTCTCTGATCAGCAGGGAGCCTATTTCCCCCTTTCTCTCTGCCTGCCTCTCTGCCTACTTGTGATCTCTGTCTGTGAAATAAATAAATAAAATCTTAAAAAAAAAAAAAGAAACTACACTATAGAACTATTATTCTGCTTCACAAAACTGGAAAACAGGAGAGAAGGAAAACTTATTACATGTGTATTGGTGGAAGACAGTAAATCATTCATTCTGTTGGTATTTGTGACATACCTGTTATGTGCCCTGTACTGAGTGCTAAAGATCCAAAATGATCAAAACACTCTTTTCATTCCTGAGGGGTACTCTGCTTCGCTTTTACAAGTGTATTTGTATAGCTAAATCAGACCCAGTGCTATTGCACAAACATTATCATCCCTCCTCCTTTAAAAAAAAAAAAAAAGCTACTCTGTGTGAGTGTTTTCGTACTTATACTTTCTCTTCGTGACGAATGTCGCAGATGTCTCCAAATACTTGCTATCAGAAGTCAAGCTGTGATGAACATTTTGTCTGAGTTTCTCTGAGGTTTGTATTCAGGATTGGTCATACGACACAATTTTATGCTTTTTGGAATGTCTGCTCCAGTTTCCATTTCCATGAGCAACGGATGTTAACATTTTTTATAGCCTTGCTAGCACTTGCCATTATTCATGTTCCAATTTTTCCTTTCTGATGACTGTATAATAGTATTTTACGTTAGTTTTTATTTGCTCTCTCTGATCCTTAGAGAGGTTGAACATCTCTTCATATTCTAATTAATCATTTAGGCTTCTCCATTAGTGAATTTCCTTTGACAACTCTTAGACCATTTTTCTATTGTGTCTAATATTTTTTGTTTTTTTTTTAAATAATTTATAATACTTTATTGTGTACTATAGCAATTAATCCTCTGTCCAACCTAGGTATTTCAACTATTTTCTTCTAGTCTGGAATCATTCTGCCACTTGTTCAAATGAAGTCTTTAACTTTTATGTAGAATATATATCCATTAATTTTTCTTATGATTTGTGCAGTGGAGGCCTTCTTTATATATATAAAACAATCCATCCTTAAATCTTCTACATGGGTCTTTTTAAAAAGGTTTTATTTATTTGTTTGTCAGAGAGAGTGCACAAGAGCACAAGCAGGGGGAGCAGCAGAGGGAGAGGGAGACGCAGACTCCCCACCGAGCAAGGAGCCTGATACGGGACTCCAGCCCAGGGCCCTGGGATCATGACCTGAGTTGAAGGCAGACACTCAACCGACTCAGCCAACCAGGTATTCCTTTACATGGCTTTTTATATTTATTTTATTTTTTAGGTTTTTTTAATCAATTTGGAGTTCATCTACATACATGGTTTAGGAAGCATCCAAACATATTTTTCTCCATGTAATAAGCCAGTGTTCTCAGTACTATTTACTAAATTATTAGCCCATTTCCTATTGATTAGTGATCCCGTTACATTCCTATGCTAACTTTGCATTTATGTTGGGTGGTTCTAGACTTGCATTTCATTAGTCTCCTCATCTGTTCCTGTATCAATATCACCCTGGTTTCATGGATTTAAAGTATGTCTGAACATTTTGGACATCATTTGAGAATAGGTATAGAATGAATATGAGATAAGATTATTATACCCAGGTTATATTTCTTGGCTATGAAATGGGCCAAATTTCTTGATTTTGGTGATTATGTAAAGTCCATGACATGGCACCAGCTTATTTTTATATGGTGCAGCAGCGGGTGGGAGAGGGAGGATTTGTGAAATGCCTATGTGGAAAGAGCAAATTAGAATAACTGGGACAGAATATTAACAGTTGGTGAATTGAGATAAAGAGAGCATATGGCTTCTTTATTCTATCATTCTCTCTATTGGAGGCATGAAACTTGTCAAAATAAAAATTTTTAGTAACAAAAAAAATAAAGTATGTCTTAAAATCTGGAAAGGTAAATACTCCAAATTTGTTCTTTTAAAAAATTTCATAGCTAGTCACAGATCTTTATTGTTCTATGTAAATTTTCAGTTCGCCATGTCATATTCCAAAATTATTCTTTCTGGGATATTGATATGAGTTTTATTGAATATATACATAAATTTGGGAGAAAACTGACATCTTTAAAATGGTTCGTCATCCTAGAAGGAGCTAGAGGGTATTGTGCTAAGTGAAATAAGTCAGTCAGAGAAAGACAAATACTGTATGTAGAAGTAGAAAGACAAATACTGTATTCTCTATGTAGAATTTAAGAAACAAAACAAATGAGCAAAGGGGAAAACGTGATCTTGGATTTTAAATACAGTAAATTCACTTTACTTGTTAATTTTAACAGTTTAAGAGTTTGTTGATTTTGTTGATTTTCTTTTACTTAGTTGTTATCTGCTAAGACAAATACATTTCCCTTTAAATTCTTTCATGTGGAGTGCCTGGGTGGCTCAGTGGGTTAAAGCCTCTGCCTTCAGCTCAGGTCATGGTCTCAGGCTCCTGGGACTGAACCCCGCATCAGGCTCTCTGCTCAGCTTCTCCACGCCCCCACCCCCCTGCCTGCCTTTCTGCCTACTTGTGATCTCTCTCTGTCAAATAAAGTCTTTAAAAAAATAAATTCTTTCATGTATTTTATTTTAATAAAGTAATTAATTTATTTACCAAGATGTCTTATACCATATTGAATAATAAATAGCAATAATAGTGAGTATCTTTGCCTTTTTCCCGAATTTGAAGTGTGATAATTAGAAATTATCTCTAATTTTGGTGTGGACTTGTTTTATCATATTTAAGAAGTTTTATTTTATTCCCAATACTTAGTAGTATGTTTTAAAATAATACATTTCTATTGAAGCTTATCAAGTAATTTTGGGGACTATAGTGTGAACACTCTGGAGCAACTCGTTAAGAATTTGGGGTATAAATCATGCTGGGTTCTGCAGCCAGACAGCAATCATTAAGAGTCTGGCCACTTAATTAAGGTTAATAGAGATTGTAGATCTAATCTCTTACCCACTTTTGTTCTCAAGAATGCTTGTTTAAAGACCCTAATTTTTGACATGGTGGTATAGTGGGTCATTGTGGATCAATAAGGCATGAAAGTTTAATACTAAATGTTAATTCTTCTTGGGACAAAGCTATTCGTAATTGGGACTGACATAAAATAATTTTAATACAGCTGTCAATATCTTTTGTATATTTTGGCAGAAAAGGTGACCCTTTTAAGTGGAGTTTTGATTGCTCTGGGTTTATACTTAATAAAGAAAAACCAAGTGTGAGGAATATAAACTGTACAGAAGTTTGTGTGACAGAAAAACAAGCTCATTTTAAAATTATGTTATCCTGTTGCTGTTTTAGTTTGATTAACTATGATTTTACAATTACAAATGGTTTATGAGTTGTGATCATTGCTCAGGAGAATGTTGTGAGATTATGAAGAATTCTTCAAGTTTTTTATTTGAAAAAGAGGGAAAGAAACATAGGAATTCTGTGGAAAATTTCATTTGTAATCTAGAATCAATTAGTAATTTTGGTGATGGCCATAAAGACTGCAAGACCATAAGAGGAAGGATTTAAAGTTTAAAACATGCTAGGTACTATGCTCACTTTGGCAGCACATATACTAAAACATGCTAGGTACTAGCGTCTTAGAAATAATGATGTGTATCTCAGAAAGAGAGAATCTTTTTTTTTTTTTTCACTCAAGGTCATTGACTCTCTGATATCTGAAGCACGAAAAACAGAGGTTCTTTCTGAAAACTCTGATGGCACTTTTTTTTAAATCATAAAAATCGAATTTGTGATTCTGGAACCAACTATAAATAACTTCTTTGGGGAATTCAGGATCACTTGTGGGAAATATTTTGTTCAATGGCCTTCTCCTTATTTTTTTTCTCTAAGTGAAGCTACACTTAAAACAAATTCCAAGTTTTTCTTTTCTTTTTTTTTTTTTTACTTTTCTATTTGACATTGTTCTGTTAAACTCAGGAGCAGTTCAAGTGTGAGAAATGGAAAATACTGGAGTTAAAAAATATGACCTGGTTCTTCTCTTTTTTTTCTTTTGAATAATTGGCATGGCTCAACTGGGACTCAACAAAATTAAGGGGTTTGTACCTTACTCTCCATTTTATGCTTTTCCTTGTAATAGTCTGCCAGGATAAAAGTACAAGTCATGTATGAATGATAAGGTAGGGATAAGAATATCATAAATATTGTACTAACTGCTTAAATTTCTTGCTTACTTTTGTATTTCCCATTTGGTTTGAGGTGGTTATTTAGCCAGAAGAAGTAGTGGTAAATATAAAAATTAATCAGAAAATAACATAGGAAATCCTATAAACAAAATACGAGTGTCAGGAGACTGAACTGTGGAACTGTAATACAATTTTATCAACTTTGTAGTAGTTTTCATATTTTAAAATGTAGTAGAAATGACGATTATTTCCATTCCCAAATCACCAGTGTAGTTCAAGTAAGAGGGTGTTACTTTAAGGATATCTGTAAGAGGAATGGAGACTCAGTCTAAGATGGGCAGTTTGGTAAGGGAAGGCTTTCTCAGCGAGTGTGGTTGTGGAGCTTTGCTCCAAGGTGCCCTCCCCATCGGCCAGTGGCGCTCAGCCTTTCCATGCTCTGGCTGCTCAGCTCTTTCAACTAAACCTGCTGCCTGTATTATGGTTCTCCTAAGCATCCTCCACGCACTTCTGTCTCCTTCTTCCTGCCTTAGTCTGGCTTCCTGTCCTCCCCTTTGCCCCATTGCTTCTACGTGAGCATTCTTGTACTTTCTGACCATGTTTCCTTTTTCCAGAGTAAGAGTTTAATGGACTCCATTAAGCGTTTCACAACAAGCCAACTTATGGGTCACTGAACAGCTAACAGATGGTGTCACCTTGGGTCAGATACCACCAGTTTTCCCATTAGGTGCGGTGCAAGGGAGATAGAGGAGGTGGGTTATGTGGTGTAGAATATGGCGTCCATTGAGGAAGGAAAAGCACTAGCATACTGCATCAGCAGGATTTCCTATAAGGGTTGATAGGCCTGATGATTGATGAGTGTAGTGTGGCAGCAAACCACGGACTCTCATGATTTGTAAGGAGGAGCAAAGCCATTATTCTGAACGTTATGGGAGGCGATATTCTCAAAAGACTCCCACATAGCAATATAAACATCCTGAGAGCTTTGCTGCTGGAATATGATCCCTAAAGAAAGCAAACCCTTTCATGCAACCTACAGCTGTTAACAGTTGGTGGAAAAGTTCTTTTACAGTGATCTACACTGAGGGGGTGGTTTTATTGTATTTTGAGTTTATCTGCTTTGGGAGACTGTAAAACTAATATTGATTAGTTTTACTACATAAGCAAAGAAAGAGATAGATGCCTTGCAACTTTTCCTGTGCTTCTCAGTTATCATATGCTGTGTGATTTTCTTTCTCATCAGTAGGCATTTGAAGACTGATCTATGATAATTAAATGTAGATTAAAATGTGACAGGATTTAATATAGACGTCGGCGCTTCCAAGGAAACTACAATTAGTGAAGCTTACATTCCAGACTCTAAAAAATGTAGCAGAATGCCATTTTCTCATCAATTAGCTCTAGGCTTTGGATTTACTCATGGTTATAGAAGTAAAGAGAATTTTTCTCAGTCCACTGGAAATGTTAACATGGAGTTAAACAAAATATAGAAATCATTAGATGAGTCAGCAGCCTTACTTCAGTTTAAGACGTTATAAATATCTGGAAGATTTTCAAAATTATTTAGGATGGGGCAGTTGGGTGGCTCAGTTGGTTGAGCATCTGATTGCTGGTTTTGGCTCAGGTCGTGATCTCATGGGTCATGGCATTGAGCGAGGCCTCAGGCTCTTCATTCTGCTGGGCTTGAGGATTCTTGTCCTCTGTCCCTCCCTCGAGTCATGATTTTGTTTTTTCTCTCTTTCTCTCTTTAAAAAATTATTTGGGACAAGTTGGGTGATACTCTACCAAATTTTTGGTTTACTAAACTTTAGTCATTTTAAAAATAATGTGCTTTTCAATGATTCATTTGTTTAATATGTAAGAATTTAATATGAAATCTTCTAAAGTATTTCTTTTTTTAAAATAAACTTTCTATACTATCCATGAAATAGAAATAAAATGAAAATCACCAATAAATCAGTAATAAATCCAAAACCCTCTTTACTATCCATTTACCAAAAATAAATCAGTAATAAGATAGGAAGCTAGTTTTCAGTATGTTGACCAAATTCATCATAAGTTTACATAAACATTATGCCAATTAATGTTTAAAGTTTTGAAACTTTACCTAGTGTTGTTGTAATATATTTAATACTCTCTAACTTGCTTCTTTCACTGAACATTAGTTTTTTGAGATGTATTTACACAATTTAATTATAGATAGCTATAATTCACTCATTTTTACTGTTATATAGTATAATATACAATTCCACAATTTATCTGATTTGAAATTGCTTTCAGTTCTTTGCTACAATAAACATTTTTGTGTTTTCTTGTGCATATATGAAAAAGTTTCTCTAGGAATTCCCTTAGAATTCTCTAGTTTCTTGTATATTCTTGGGAGGAGGAATTGCTGGATGGTAAGCTAAGCGTATTTTAGTCACCTAGATATTGGGAAATTTCACTGATTTATACTCCCACAGGTACTATAATAAGAATTCACGTTTTCTCACATTTATTAAAACTTGAACAAGTTTTACCGATGTGACTGATATGAAAGGTCAATTTCTTTTCATTTTTTGAAAAAGATCTTATTTATTTATTTGAGAGCGAGACAGTGAGAGAGCATGAGATGGGAGCAGGTCAGAGCGAGAAGCAGACTCGCCGCGGAGCTGGGAACCTGATATAGGACTTGATCCCAGCTCTCCGAGATCATGACCTGAGCCGAAGGCAGTTGCTTAACCAATTGAGCCACTTAGGTGCCCAGTTCCTTTTCATTTTTATTTCTCTAATTGCTAGTCAGAACAGGGAACATTTCTTATGCTTGTTAACCTTGTGGATATCTTAGTTTGTAGTTCTATATATCCTTTACCATTTTAATATTGTGATTGTATTAGTTTAAATTGATCTATAGGAGTTCTTTCTGGATTCTGAATAGTCATCCCATGTCATATATAAGATGTATCATAATAATTATAATTTAATATCTATATATTATGTAATCTATAATATGTATATTATATAATTTTATGTATTTACATATATAATATCTTCTCCCAGACTATCTTCTCCCAAACTCAAAAGAGAAGTCTTATTTGGGAGAGTATTTAATTTTAAATTTGTGAAGTGTTTCCAATTTTATCACAGTTTTTGTTTAATGCATCTTGTTTAGGAACTTATCTCTAACAATGAATTCATTAAAAATATCAACTATGTTTATTTCCAAAAGTATAAAATTTACTTTTCACAATTAGTTCTTTAGCCCACTTGGAAAATTTTTTTCATGTGATCTAAGTAAGGATCTAATTTTATTTTTATTTGTATGGAGAGCGTATTTCCCCAGTGTCATTTGCTGAATATTCTATCATTTATCTAGTGTCTTGAAATGCTTCCTCTGTCAGACACCAGGTACCTCAAAGTAGAAGGGGGTCAGTTTCTAAGTTCTCTTTTCTGTCCATTGGTCTTTTTGCCTTTCTCTACATGAACACCACACTGTTTCAGTTATACTAGCTTTATAATGTGGGAGTGGGCACTTGGCTCGATCTTCAAAAATATTTTGGCTATTCTTGGTCCTGTGTTTTTCCATTTAACTTTTAGAGCCCACTCATCAAGGTCCATGAAAACCTTTGCCGTTATTGGATATGATGTATCTGCCCATTTATTTAGGTCAGTTGTATTTCTCTCACAAAGTTTTAAAATATATCTGCAGAGAAGCTTGGGAATGACCGGAGAAGAAAGGCATGAGGTGTGAAATGGAGGTGCTGAGTGAAAACAGACCCCAAGAAGAACTTGCTGTGGTGGTGACCGGATTGAAGAGACAGGTGGAACCAGGAGAATGGGTAGGAATGCATACGAACAAATAAAAGCAGAAACAAAAACAAAAGCCCTAGTTTTTATGAAGTGAGAAAATTTCCTTAATAACATATTATCATCAATTAAAGACCAAATGTAACTACTTTTTTACTTGATACTTCAGATAAGATTCTGAATGGAAAATATATACATAATGGATTATTTTGCTTTGGGAAACTTAACAAAGACCAATTACTTGAAAGCATTTGATAGAATGAGAGCACAGCTCTCTGGCAAGCACAGCTCACCAGGTAAACATATCATGTGTTTGGAGAACCTAATCCTTTTTTTCCAGAGTCGGATTAGAGAAGACAGAGTTGAAGGAATTTAGTGACTGGATTTTTTTTTTTTTTTTTTTTTTTTTTTTTTTTTTTTTTTGAGGGGGGGGAAATTTGTAAACAGTAGAGGGGGGCAAAGGGGGGGGGGGGGAGAGATTTTTTTTTTTTTTAAGATTTACTTATTTATTTATTTGACACACAGAGAGAGATCACAAGTATGCAGAGAGGCAGGCAGAGAGAGAGGGGGAAGCATGCTCCCTGCTGAGCAGAGAGCCTGATGTTGGGCTCAATCCCAGAACTCTGAGACCATGACCTAAGGCAGAGGGTTAATCCACTGAGACACCCAGGCACCCTGGGAGAGAGAATCGAAGCAGGTTCCATGCCCAGCGCAGAGCTGAGTGGGGGCTCGATCTCACAACCCTAAGAGCATGACCTGAGCTGAAATCAAGAGTCAGTCACTTAACTGACAGAGCCATCCAGGTGTTTCTAAATATGTCATTTCTGATTGAATACAAATGCATACCAATAACGCTTTCAAGTTATAGATTTGTGAATGTCACTGGCTTATCAAGTATCAACAAATTAAATGTTCAGGGGCTGCAAATGAAGTAAGTATTTAAGGATTCTTGAGCCGAGCATTGTAAGTTCCCATCAATCTTTATCCTATGATTTGGGGATAGAGATGGCAGATATTGAAACAGCAAAGAATAATGCAGGCAAACAGTTAAAATTCGTAGTTTTGCATAGTGTTTACCTCACTGAAATAAATCTGACATTTGATATATGTATCTGAGATGCCTTCATGGTTAATGAAATTTCCCAGTTTTTGTTCAGAGGTTTTGGCAGTAATACATCTTGTACATAGTGTTGGAGGAGGTTATTGAGAGGGTGTGATTGCTGGTTGACCAGTGAGCTGGACCTGGGCAATCAGAGCCTCCTGACCCCTTCCCCCATGCTTAGAATATACGCTCTCTCCATTATTGCCATGGTGAGGACCATTTTCAAGGACACAGCCTTCAGAGAGCAATGTGTTGCTCAGACCATCTGGATCGTGTATGTGACTAAACCCCATAGACATCTATATAAACCTTTAAGATTCTGGAGGGCGGGTGCCAAGGTCTACACATCTTGCAGCTTCCCAAGACAAGCCTCATAAGTTCCCTTACTTATTAAATCTGCCGCCTACCAGTCTGGAATGGTCTGCCTCTTTTTTTCTGTCTTTTCTGCCCTCCGTGTAAGAGAGCCGGTTTGCAAACCCACACATAGTGGGGCCTTAATGAGTGTTTTTGGATTAAATAAAAGAAGGAATGAAATAGATTCCACCTGTTTATTGATCAGGTAAATGAGGGATGTATAAATGTCTTCCTCCGCAGGCATTAAAACTGAGGTAAATTATTTAGTAATCTTAGGTGATTTAGTGGTAGGACCCAACTCAAGCAGGAAAATGACCAGATGAATGTCTGTGGTCCCTTCTGTTCCCATGCTTCTGAATAGCATCTACTAAACTGTAATATTCAATTATAGCTCAGAACTAAGTTTCACTTGAATATTTTCCCTAAGGAAATCTAACACTTTATTCTACTGTCTTCCCTAAATTTAATAAATGTGTGATGTGATTGCTTTTTCTTTTAAAAAAAAAAAATCTTTTTATACTAGTGGGTTGTTCAACCTGCTCCCACAATGACATTTCTGGGATATTTTCCAATCTTTTCTTCCTCTTAAAATAGACGGAGACCTTATGTTCCATCTTGGAAAGCATTACATTTATCTGCTATTTGGTATCTGAACTATGCATTTTCAATGCTGCCGAAAGGCAATTCTCTGAAAGACATATAGTTGTTTTCCAAGTTTTATCTGGCTTGAATTCTACATAAGCTTGCAAGTTTGTGTTTCTAATGTTTTCTGTTCCGGTGTGTAAAGAAATATGACTTCTTGCAGGAGTAATGGATAGGAATGGATAAGATATAGCTAGTAAATATTGTTGGGGAAAATTCCCAAGGAAATCTCAGGAAATCCTTTCTTTTTCACATAAAGATCCTAAAAATAGGAAAGATTTGATAATTCCTGGGGCTTCAGAGTCAGTATCTTCATAGGAAAAGGTGAAAACATTGCTATTGTAATATCCAGTGATTTTTCTAATCTAATGAAACAAATACATGAATCATATGGGCCCATCATGAAAAATATTGTCAAACTCTGTAAAATATAGGTATTCATAAGGTGTGATCAAAAATTCAAATTAAGGGAGGATTACTCTTTCCAGAAGTAAATCAATTAAGGTGTATATGTGAAAATAAATTTTGAGTTTCTTTAGATTCTTCACATGATAAAAACAGATAATTTTCCCAAAGTGAATGTACATTTTTGTCTTGACTATAAGTATTCCTCAAAGTGAGCATTAAAAAGTACCTGTATTAATGATATCTGGAATGTGGGTGAAAAATGCACACTATTTGGTTTCATAAAGTAAAAGAACCTATGCATCATGGTGGAATTTCAAGTAACCTGGAAAACAAATAAATACAGAACCCCACTGAAAATCCAAAAAACCATTTTTTTGGTTCTGTTTTAAATGAAAGCAGTTTTATCAAATTGCGTTCTCATAGTTAGTTTACAAATTACATATTAAAATCCTCATGTTATTAATAAATGGCATTTTTTTTCATTGTGGAAAGACTGTCTTCTAGGGAAAAATAAATCTCAATGAAATTGGTCTGATACTTTATATTTTTATAGGTTTGATTTGAAAAAATATATAATCTGACTCAGTAATATAGACCCTGAACAATTTTCAATGCTCAAAATGCCAAAAAGGATTTAGGAATTATTGTTCCTAATGCTAAAACTCTTTTTCTTTCAGTTTATTGAGATATAATTGACATACAACACTGTATGTTTAAGGTGTATAGCATAGTGACTTGACTTACACATATGATTACCACAATAAGCTTAGTTAGTATCCATTAGTTAGTAACTATATTTAACACCTGTCATGTCCTATGAATACAGAAAGTAAAAATGTTTTATACCTTGTGATGAGAACTTTTATGATTTATTCTCTTAGCAGCTTTCTTTTTTCTTTATTTTTAAAGACATTTACTTATTTGAGAGAGAGAGCAAGCACAAATGAGAAGCGCACAGAGAGAGAGAGAGAAAATCTTAAGCAGACTGTGCTGAATGTGGAGTCTGCCCTGGGACTCCATCCCATGACCTTGTGATTGTGACCTGAGCTGAAACCAAGAGTCGGATGCTTAAACGGCTTTGCCACTTAGGCACCCCTCTTAGCAACTTTTTTCTTTCCTTTTAAAAAGATTTTATTTATTTATTTATTGAGAGAGAGAGATTGGGAGAGCACAAGCCAGGGGAGGGGCAGAGGGAGAAGCAGACTCCCCACTAAGCAGGGAGCCCTGTGAGGGGCTTGATCCCAGGAGCCTGGGATCATTACCTGAGCCAAAGGCAGACACTTAACTGAATGAGCCACCCAGGCATCCCTCACAACTTTCAGACATAACCATACAGCAGTGTTAACTCTTGTCATCATGTTGTACATTTCCTCCCTAGTAATTACTTATCCTTTTTTCTTCCAAATTTTAATTTACATTCTAGTTAGTTAACATAGAGTGTAATATTCGTTTCGGGAATAGAATTTAGTAATTCATCACTTACTTGTAACACTCAGTGCTCATCACAGAAAGTGCCCTCCTTAATGCCCATCACCCATTTAGCCCAACCCCACCCACATCCCTCCACAGAGAACCCTCTGTTCTCTATCCTTAAGAGTCTCTTATGATTTGCCTCTCCCTCTCCTTCTCTCTTTTTTCATACACACACACACACACACACACACACACACACACCCCTCATCTTCTTTATCCGTTCATCAGTCTATGGACACTTGGGCTCTTCCCATAGTTTCTATTATTGATAATGCTGCTATAAACATTGGGGTACATGTACCCCTACAAATCTGTACTTTTGTATCATTTGGGTAAATACCTAGTAGTGCAATTTCTGGGTTCTAAGGAAGTTCTTTTTTTAACTTTTTGAGTTACCTCCATACTGTTCACCAGAGTGGCTGAACCAATTTTCATTCCCACCAACAGTGTAAGAGAGTTCCCCTTTCTCTGCATCCTAATCAACATCTGTTGTGACCAGTGTTGTTAAATTTAGCCATTGTGACAGGTGTGTGGGGGTATCTCATTGTGGTTTTGATTTGTATTTCTGATGATGAATGATGTGGAAAATCTTTATTTAAATAGATTTTATTTATTTATTGAGAGAGAGAGCATGAGAGAAAGAGAGTGAGAGAGAGCACAAGCAGTGAGGAGGGGTACAGAGAGAAGCAGACTCCCCTCCAAATAGGGAACCCGATGTGGGACTCAATCCCAGGGTCATGGGATCATGACCCAAACTGAAGGCAGATGCTTAACTGACTGAGCCACCCAGGTACCACAAGAATCGTTTCCTGTGCCTATTTGCCATCTGGATTAATTCTTCGGAAAAATACCCATTCATGTCTTCTGCCCATTCGTTAATTGGATTCTTTGTTTTTTTGGGTGTTAAGTTTGGTAAATTCTTTATAGATTTTGGATGCTAGCCCTTTATCAGATACGTCATTTGTAATATCTTCTTTCATTCCACAGGCAGCCTTTAGTTTTGTTGATTGTTTCCTTTGCTGTGGAGCTTTTTATCTTCTTGAAGTCCAATAGTTCGTTTAGCTTTCATTTCCCTTGCCTCTGCAGGTGTTTCTAGTAAGAAGTTGCTGTGGCTGAGATCAGACAGGTTGCTGCCTGTGTTCTCCTCTAGGATTTTGATGGTTTCCTGTCTCACATTTAGGTTTTTCATCCATTTTAAATTTATTTTTGTGTATGGTGTGAGAAAGTGATTCTGTTTCATTTTTCTGCACGTTGCTTTCCAGTTTTTCCAATACAATTTGCTGAAGAGGCTGTCATTTTCCAATGGATATTCTTCCCTGCTTTTTTGCAGATTAGTTGACCATACAGTTGAAGATCAATTTCCGGTTTTTCTCTTCTGTTCCATTGATCTATGTTTCTCTTTCTGTGCTGATACCATAATGTATTGATGACTACATCTTTGTACTATAGCTTGAAGTCCATAATTGTGATATCTCCAGCTTTGCTTTTCTTTTTCAAGACTGCTTTTGCTATTCAGGATCTTTTGTAGTTTTGTACAATTTTAGGAATGTTTGTTTTAGCTCTCTGAATGCTGATGGTATTTTGATGGGGATGCATTAAATGTGTAGATTGCTTTAAGTACTATGACATTTGAACAGCATTTGTTCTTCTGATCCACACGCATGGAATGTTTGTCCATTTCTTTGTGTCTTCCTCAATTTTTTTTTCATAAATGTTCTATAGTTTTCAGAGTACAGATTGTTTATCTCTTGGGTTAGATTTATTCCTATGGTTTTTGGTGTGATGTAAATGCGATTGATTCCTTGATTTCTCTTTCTGTTTCTTCATTATATATATATCATATATATATATTTATCAGTATAGAAATATATATATATGATATATATATAATATATATCAGTATAGAAATGCAACAGATTTCTTTCTTTCTTTTTCCTCTTTTTCCTTTTTTTTTTTTTAAAGATTTTATTTATTTACTTGACAGACAGACAGACATCACAAATAAGCAGAGAAGCAGGCGGGCCGTGGGGAAGCAGGCTCCCTGCTGAGCAGAGAGCCTGATGCAGGGTTCAATCCCAGGACCCTGGGATCATGACCTGAGCCGAAGGCAGAGGCTTTAACCCACTGAGCCACCCAGGCACTCCTTCTTTTTCTTTTTTAAAAGATTTTATTTATTATTTGTCAGAGAGAGAGAGAGAGAGAACATGCACACAAGCAGGGGAAAGAGCAGGCAGAGGGAGAAGCAGGAGCCCCACTGAGAAAGGAGCCCCATGTAGTTGGAGCAAGGAGTTCCAAGGAGCCTGGGACTCTATCCCAAGACCCTGGGATCATGACCTGAGCTGAAGGTGATGCTTAACTGACTGAACCACCCAGGTGTCCCAAAATGCAACAGATTTCTGTACATTGATTTTATATCCTATGACTTTGCTGAATTCATGTATTAATTCTAGGAGTTTTTTGGTGGAGCCTTTCAGGTTTTCTATGTACAGTATCATGTTGTTTGCAAATAGTGGAAGTTAGACTTCTTTCTTGACAATATGGATGCCTTTTAGTTGTTTTTGTTGTCTGATTGCTGAGATTAAAACTTCCAGTACTATGTTAAATAGTAATGGTGAGAGTGGACATCCGTGTCTTGTTCTTAACCGTAGAGGAAAAGATCTCAGTTTTTCCCCATTGAGGATGATATTAGCTGTAGGTCTTTCATGTATAGTTTTTATGACGTTGAAGTATGTTCCCTCTAACCCTATTTTGCTGAGGGCTTTTATCAATAATTAATGCTGTATTTGTCAAATGCTTTTCTTGCATCTATGGAAGGGATCATACGGTTCTTACCCTTTCTTTTATTAATGTGGCACATCATGTTGATTGATTTGCAAATATTGAACCTCACCTGCAGCCCAGGAATAAATCTGACTAGGTCATAGTGAGTAATTCTTTTAATGTACTGTTGGATTTGATTTGCTAGTATTTGTTCAGAACTTTTGCATCCATATTCATCAGGGATGAATATGTAATTCTCCTTTTTAGTGGGGTCTTCATCTGATTTTGGAATCAAGGTAATGCTGACCTTGTGAATGAGTTTGGAAAATTTCCTTTCATTTCTGTTTTTTGGAATAGTGTGAGAAGAATAGGTATTAACTTTTCTTTAAATGTTTGGTAGAATTCCCCTAGGAAGCCATCTGGCTGTGGACTTTTGTTTTTTGAGAGATTTTTGATTACTGATTCAGTTTCTTTGCTCCTTATGGGTATGTTCAAATTTTCTTCTTCCTGTTTCAGTTCTGGTAGTTGGTATGTTTCAAGGAATTTGTGCATTTATTTCAGATTGCCCAATTTTTCAGCATATATATTTTTCGTAATAATTCTCTTCTAATTGTCTGTTTTTATGTGGTGTTGTTTGTGATCTCTCCTCCTTCATTCATGATTTTATTTACTTGGGTTCTTTCTTTTTCGATATTGATAAGTCTGACCAGGGGTTTATCAATTTTATTAATTATTTAAAAGAACAAACTCTTAGTTTCATTGATTGGTTCTACTGTTTTTTGTTTATTTATTTCTATCATTTATTTTCATTCTTATCTTTATTATTTCCCTTCTTCTGCTGACTTTAGACTTTATTTGTTATTCCTTTTCTAGCTCCTTAAGGTTAGGTTGTGTATTTGAGACTTTTCTCTGTATTGCTATATACTTCCTTCTTAGAACTGCCTTTGCTACATCCCAAATATTCTAGACCTTGTGCTTTCATTTTCATTTGCTTCCATGTATTTTTTAAAATTTCTTCTTTAATCCATCCATTTTTTAGTAGGATCTTCTTTGACCTTGATGTGTTTGTGGTCTTCCCAAATTATTTTCTTGTGGTTGGCTTCAAGTTTCATAGTGTGGTCTTAAAATATGCATGGTATAAATTCATCATTCTGTACTTGTAGAGAGCTGAATTTGACCCAGTATTTGATCTATTCTGGAGAATATTCTATGTGCACCAGAAAAGAATATGTATTCTATTGCTTTAGGATGAAATGATCTGAATATATCTGTTAAGTCCATTTGGTCCAGCGTGTCATTCAAAGCCACTGTTTCGTCATTGATTTTCTGCTTAGATGATCTGTCCAGTGCTTGGTATAGGGTGTGAAGGTCCTCTACTATTATGGTATTGTTATCAATGAGTTTCTTTGTGTTTGTTATTAAGTATTTTATATATTTGTGTGCTCCCAAGTTGGGGGCATAAATATGTACAATAGTTAGAATTTCTTGATGGATAGCCCCCTTAAATTGTGATAAATTTCCCTTCTTCGTCCCTTTTTACAGTCTTTGTTTTAAATTGTAGTTTGTGTGATACAAGTATGGTACTCTGGGTTTCTTTTGAAGTCCATTAGCATGATAGATGGTTCTCTATGCCCTAAATTCCATCTGAAGGTTTCTTTAGGTCCAAAATGAGTCTCTGGTAGGCAGTATGTAGATGGGTTTTGTTTTTATTACCCATGCAGATATCCTGTGTCTTTTGTTGCAATATTTAGTCTATTTACATTCAGAGTGATTATTGAAAATATGAATTTAGTGCCATCATATTACCTGTAAAGTTGGTGTTTCTGGTGATGTTCATTTTTCCTTTTTAGTCTTAGTTGCTTTTGGTTTTTTTTTTTCCCCCCACTTAAGGTGTCCCCCTTAATATTTCTTGCACGGCTGGTTTAGTGATTTAGTCATGAACTCCTTTAGTTTTTGTTTGTCTGGGAAACTTTTTACCTCTCCTTCTGTTCTGAATGACAACCTTGCTAAAGTATTCTTGGCTACATATTTTTCCCATTAAGCATGTTGAATATACCATGCTACCTTTCTGTGGCCTGCTAAATTTCTGTGGATAGATTGGCTGCAAACCCTGATCTGTCTTCACTTGTAGGTTAAGAATTTGTTTTCCATTGCTGCTTTCAGGATTCTTTCCATGTGTATTTTGTGAATTTGACTATGATATGTATTGATGATGACCGGCTTTGGCTGAATTTAATGGGAGTTCTCTGTACTTCTTGAATTTCGATGTTTGTTTCCATCCTCAGATTAGGGAAGTTTTAGTTATAATTTGCTCAAGTAAAAATTCTGCTCCTTTTTCTTTCTTTTCTTCTTCTGGGATTCCTATGATACAAATGTTATTACACTTTAAGTTGTTGCGGAGATCCCTAAGTCTATGCTGGTGACCCAATACCTTTCTTTCCCTCTTTTTTTCAACGTTTTTATTTTCCATAATTTTATCCTTTGTATTATTGATTTATTCCTCTGCTTTGTCTCTCCTCACTGTCATTGCATCCATTTGGTTTTTCATCTCAGTTATAGCATTTTTTATTTTGTTCTGACTAGTTCTTAGTTCTTTTATCTTTGCAGTATGGGATTCTCTAGTATCTTCAATGCTTTTCTCAAGCCCAGCTAGTATCCTTATGATTATGCTTTTAAATTCTAGTTCAGACATCTTATTTGCATCTGTTTTGATTAAATACCTAGACATGAATTCTTCTTGTTCTTTCTTTTAGGGTGAATTCCTCCATCTTGTTATTATTTTTGGCTCATTGTGTATGTGTATGTATGTGTGTATATTTGATTGTTAGGAAAGCTTATATTCCTGCTCCTGAAAGGAATGGCTACATTAAGAAGAAGTCCAAAAAAACCAAACCAAAGCAAACCAAAACAAAACCTAAAAAATACAAATAAATAAATAAATAAATAGAAGCTAGATCCTAGTGTCTTTGGTCTGCTTGTTAAAGGAAGCTAGATCGAACTATATATATTTATAATAAAAAGAAGCAAGTTCTATTTCCCCAGAGCTGAACTTTTGTAGTGCTCTATGATCAATAGACTTGGTCAAATGAGAGATTTGTGATGGTCCTCTGGAGGAGGAGCCTGTAACTCCAGTTTTCAGGCAGACTTACCCTGGTGGAGAGGCACCTGCAGGTGCAGGGTGGTAGGGCTTGGTATAAGTGGCTCCAACCTCTGTTTTGCTCACTAAAATCAGTCTGCACTGATGGGTGGGTAAAAGTGGGGTAAAAGTGGCATTGCTCAGCTCTCCTGTCTGTGGGGCAAGGAAGTCTTTTTTGCTACTCTTCAGGAAACTTTCACAGAAGAGCAAACAATCATCTCTGTTTTGTCCCTGGCTTCTGCCAGATCCCTGCCTTCACCCTGCCTGAGCTGTCCAGTTGCCAGATGACATAGCACTCCTGTGTTTTATCTCGGGCATGGGGCTGGGTTTCTAAACTACAAATTTTAGAGATACACTGGCACAGCCCCTCAGGGATCTTCTGGGAGGGTCTTGCTGTGCTCTGCCCCACGCCAGTGGTTCAGAGTTTATGATAAAGCCCTGCTAAAAGCTGGGAACAAAGTTTGCTGCCCTCTGGTGGTATTCCTGTGCTAGGGAACTGGACAGCACAATGATGCCACTGTTAGTTTTTGTCTCCAAACTGCCACTCCCCAATGCTCTCCAAGCTAAGGAACTGCTCCTCCCTGTGGGACCCAGGGGATTTCCAGACCAGGTTCTCCCCTCTTGGGTCTCAGTCTTCCTTCCTCACAGGAGTACTGCTAAGCCTCTCAAGCACAATAGTGGAAATGGTATGGACTTCAGAACTTCAGACTCTGTTCCACTATTTATAAAAACTTGTGGTCTTCAGCCCCTCTCCCTTTCCCTGTCATGGTTTTGAGGAATGAGATTTTTTTGTGCAATTCCTTGTGTATGCTTTTGTGAGCTCTCTCTCTCTCTCTCTCTTCTCTCCTCATGATCAGGGCTCCATCCCCTTCTTAGTACCCACAGCTCTTGTCTCTCTCAAATGAACTCTCAACTCTCTGTAGCTCCTTCCTTCTACCATGTGGTTTTATTCAGTCTCTAGTTGTACAGTTTTACTCTGTCAGTCCTCAGATCAATTTCTTGGGTATTCAAAATAATTTGATATTTATCTAGCTGTTTTTGAGGGGTGAGGCAAGCCTAGGGTCTCCTTCCTCCTCTACCATCTTAATTCCTCCCCCAGTATTTGCTTATCTTATAAGTAAAGGTTTGCATCTTTTGACCACTTTCATCCAGTTCCTCATCCCCTGTTCTCTGCCTTGGATAACCACAAATCTGATCTCTTTTCCTGAGTTTTTCTTTCTTCTTCTTCTTCTTCTTTTTTTCAAGATTCATCATATAAGTGACATTGAACAGTATTTATCTTTCTGTGACTTATTTCACTTGGCATTATACCTTCAAGGTCCATCTATGTTGTCTCAAATGTCAGGATTTACTTTTTTTTTATGGCTCATTCATCTGCTGATGGACACTTAGGTTGTTTCTGTTTCTTGGTATTGTAAACAATGCTGCTTTGAACATCAGGATGCAGCTATCTCAACATAGTTATTTTGTTTCCTTTGGGTATACAGCCAGAAGTAGATTTATTAGATCACATGATAGGTCTATTTTTAATTTTTTAAGGAAACTTCATAGTGTTTTCCATAGTGGCTGTACCATTTATAATCCTACCACAAGTACACAAGTGCTCTCTTTTTTCCACATCCATTCCAGTCTTTGTTCTCTCTCTCTTTTAGATGCTAGCCATTCTTTTTTTTTTTTAAAGATTTTATTTATTGATTTGACAGATAGAGAGAACACAAGCAGGGGCAGTGGGAGAGGGAGAAGCAGGCTTCCTGTTGAGCAGGGAGCCTGAGGCAGGGCTCAGTCCCAGGACCCAATAATCATGACCCCAGCTGAAGGCAGATGCTTAACAATTGAGCCACCCAGGTGTCCCGGATGACAGTCATTCTAATAGATGTGAGGTGATATCTCATTTTGGTTTTGACTTGCATTTCCCTGAAAATTACTGATCTTGAGCATATGGGCCTGTAGGCCATTTGTATATCTTCTTTGGAAAAATATCTGCTCAGGTAATTTGCACATTTTTAAATTGGATTATTTGCGTTTTCTCCCCCTAGCAGGTTGTATGTTTTTTTCATGTATTTTGGCTATTAACACCTTATCAGATTTGTAACTATTTTCTCCTCTTCAATAAGTTGCCTTTGCATTTTGTTGATCATTTGCTTTGGTGTGCAGAAGCTTTGTAATTTGGTGTACTCTTACTTGTTTATTTTTGATTGTGTTGCTGTGCTTTAGGTGTAATATCCAAAATATCATGGCCAGGACCCATATCAAAGGGATTTTTTCTACGTTTTCTTCTAGGAGTTTTATGGTTTCATGTCTTACATTTAAGTCTTTAATACATTTTGAGTTAATTTTTGTGATTGGTGTAACATAGGGGTGTAATTTCAATCTTCTACATGGAAATGTCCAATTTCCCCAGTACGATTTCTTTATATTAAATTTTTTAATTTTTTTATAAACATAAAATGTATTTTTATTCCCAGGATAAATCTGGGTCTGTGAATCGCCAGGTTTACACACTTCACAGCACTCACCATAGCACATACCCTCCCCAATGTCCATAACCCCACCCCCCCTTCTCCCAAACCCCTCCCTCAGCAACCTTCAGTTTGTTTTGTGAAATTAAGAGTCACTTATATTTTATCTCCCGCCCAATCCCATCTTGTTTCATTTATTCTTCTCCTATCCCCCAAACCCCCATGTTGCATCTCTACTTCCTCATATCAGGGAGATCATATGACAGTTGTCTTTCTCCGATTGACTTATTTCGCTAAGCATAATACCCTCTAGTTCCATCCACATCATCGCAAAAGGTAAGATTTTATTTCTTTTGATGGCTGCATAGTATCCCATTGTATATATATATATACCACCTCTTCTTTATCCATTCATCTGTTGATGGACATCTAGGTTCTTTCCATAGTTTGACTATTGTGGACATTGCTGCTATAAACATTCGGGTGCACGTGCCTCTCTGGATCACTACATTTGTATCTTTAGGGTAAATACCCAGTAGTGCAATTCCTGGGCCATACGGTAGCTCTATTTTCAATTTCCAGAGTGGTTGTACCAGCTTGCATTCCCACCAACAGTGTAGGAGGGTTCCCCTTTCTCAATATCCTTGCCAGCATTGGTCATTTCCTGCCTTGTTAATTTTAGCCATTTTGACTGGTGTGAGGTGGTATCTCATTGTAGTTTTGAGTTGTATTTCCCTGATGCCAAGTGATATGGAGCACTTTTTCATGTGTCTGTTGGCCATCTGGATGTCTTCTTTGCAGAAATGTCTGTTCATGTCCTCTGCCCATTTCTTGATTGGATTATTCGTTCTTTGGGTATTGAGTTTGCTAAGTTCTTTATAGATTTTGTATACTAGCCCTTTGATATGTTGTTGGCAAATATCTTCTCCCATTCTGTCAGTTGTCTTTTGGTTTTGTTAACTGTTTTCTTTGCTGTGCAAAAGCTTTTGATCTTGATGAAATCCCAATAGTCCATTTTTGTCCTTGCTTCCCTTGCCTTTGGTGATGTTCCTAGGAAGAAGTTGCTGTGGCTGAGGTCAAAGAGGTTGCCGCCTGTGTTCTCCTCAAGGATTTTGATGGATTCCTTTCTCACTTTGAGGTCCTTCATCCATTTTGAGTCTATTTTCATGTATGGTGTAAGGAAATAGTCCAATTTCATTTTTCTGCATGCAGCTGTCGAATTTTCCCATTTGTCCCATTGTCCAATTTGTTGAAGAGGCTGTCTTCTTTCCACTGGACATTCTTTCCTACTTTGTCGAAGATTAGTTGACCATAGAGTTGAGGGTCTATTTCTGGGCTCTCTATTCTGTTCTGTTGATCTATGTATCTGTTTTTATGCCAGTACCATACTGTCTTGATGATGACAGCTTTGTAATAGAGCTTGAAGCCTGGAATTGTGATGCCACCAACTTTGGTTTTCTTTTTCAATATTCCTTTGGCTATTCGAGGTCTTTTCTGGTTCCATATAAATTTTAGGATTATTTGTTCCATTTCTTTAAAAAAAAATGATGGGATTTTGACAGGGATTGCATTAAATATGTAGGTTACTTTAGGTAGCATAGACATTTCCACAATATTTTTTCTTCCAATCCAGGAACATGGAACATTTTTCATTTCTTTATGTCTTCCTCAGATTCTTTCATGAGTACTTCATATTTTCTGAGTATAGATTCTTTGCCTCTTTGGTTAGGTTTATTACTAGGTATCTTATGGTTTTGGGTGCAATTGTAAATAATGGGATTGACTCCTTAATTTCTCTTTCTTCTGTCTTGTTGTTGGTGTAAAGAAATGCAACTGATTTCTGTACATTGATTTTATATCCTGACACTTTACTGAATTCCTGTACAAGTTCTAGCAGTTTTGGAGTGGAATCTTTTGGGTTTTCCACATATAGTATCATATCATCTGCAAAGAGTGATAGTTTGAATTCTTCTTTGATGATTTGGATGCCTTTAATTTCTTTTTGTTGTCTGGTTGCTGAGGCTAGGACTTCTAGTACTATGTTGAATAGCAGTGGTGATAATGGACATCCCTGGCATTTTCCTGACCTCAGCAGAAAAGCTCTCAGTTTTTCTCCATTGAGAATGATATTTGCGGTGGATTTTTCATATATGGCTTTGATAATATTGAGGTATGTGCCCTCTATCCTTACACTTTGAAGAGTTTTCATCAGGACGGGATGCTGTACTTTGTCAAATGATTTTTCAGCATTTATTGAGAGTATCATATGGTTCTTGTTCTTTCTTTTATTAATGTGTTGTATCTCATTGATTGATTTGCAGATGTTGAACCAACCTTGCAGCCCTGAAATGAATCCCACTTGGTCGTGGTGAATAATCCTTTTAATGTACTGTTGGATCCTATTGGCTAGTATTTTGGTGAGAATATTTGCATGTGTGTTCATCAAGGATATTGGTCTGTAGTTCTCTTTTTTGATGGAACCTTTGTCTGGTTTGGGGATCAAGGCCTTATAAAATGAGTCTGGAAGTTTTCCTTCCATTTCTATTTTTTGGAACAGTTTCAGGAGACTAGGAATTAATTCATCTTGAAATATTTGGTAGAATTCCCCCAGGAAGCCTTCTGGCCCTGGACTTTTGTTTGTTTGGAGATTTTTAATGACTGTTTCAATCTCCTTACTGGTTATGGGTCTATTCAGATTTTTTATTTCTTCCTGGTTCAGTTGTGGTAGTTTATATGTCTCTGGGAATGCATCCATTTCTTCCAGATTGTCAAATTTGTTGGCATAGTGTTGCTCCTCGTATGTTCTTATAATTGTTTGTATTTCTTTGGTGTTGGTTGTTATCTCTCCTCTTTCATTCATGATTTTATTTGGGTCCTTTCTTTTTTCTTTTTGATAAGTCTGGTTAGGGGCTTATCAATCTTATTAATTCTTTCAAAGAATCAGCTCCTAGTTTTGTTGATTTGTTCTATTCTTTTATTTGGTTTCTATTTCATTGATTTCTGTTCTGAGTCTTATTATTTCTCTTCTCCTGCTGGGTTTAGGGTTTCTTTCTTGTTCTTTCTCCAGCTCCTTCAGGTGTAGGGTTAGGTTGTGCACTTGAGGCCTTTCTTGTGTCTTGAGAAAGGCTTGTACCACTATATATTTTCCTCTCAGGAATGCCTTTGCTGTGTCCCACAGATTTTGAACCGTTGTGTTTTCATTATCATTTGTTTCCATGAATTTTTTCAATTCTTCTTTAATTTCATGGTTCCCATTCATTCTTTAGAAGGATGCTGTTTAGTCTCCATGTATTTGTGTTCTTTCCAAATTTCCTGTTGTGACTGAGTTCTAGCTTCAGATTATTGTGGTCTGAAAATATGCAGGGAATGATCCCAATCTCTTGATACCAGTTGAGACCTGATTTATGACCCAGGATGTTATCTATTCTGGAGAATGTTCCATGTGCACTATAGAAGAAAGTGTATTCTGTTGCTTTGGGATGGAATGTTCTGAATATATCTGTGATGTCCATCTGGTCCAGTGTGTCATTTAAGGCCTTTTTTTTCTTGTTGATCTTTTGCTTGGATGATCTGTCCATTTCAGTGAGGGAAGTGTTAAAGTCCCCTACTATTATTGTATTATTGTCAATGTGTTTCTTTGATTTTGTTATTAATTGGTTTATGTAGTTGGCTTCTCCCATGTTGGGGGCATAGATATTTAAGATTGTTAGGTCTTCTTGTTGGACAGACCCTTTGAGTATGATATAGTGTCCTTCCTCATCTCTTATTATATCTTTGGCTTAAAATCTAATTGATCTGATAGAAGGATTACCACCCCTGCTTTCTTCTGATGTCCATTAGCATGGTAAGTTGTTTTCCACCCCCTCACTTTAAATCTGGAGGTGTCTTCAGGTCCTAAATGAGTTTCTTGTAGGCAGCATATTGATGGGTTTTGTTTTTTTATCCATTCTGATACCCTGTGTCTTTCTATTGGAGCATTTAGCCCATTAACATTCAGGGTACCTTTTGAGAGATACGAATTTAGTGCCATTGTATTGCCTGTAAGGTGACTGTTACCGTGTATTGTCTCTGTTCCTTTCTGATCTACTAGTTTTAGGGTGTCTCTTTGTTTAGAGGCCCGCTTTCAATATTTCCTGTAGAGCTGGTTTGGTGTTTGCAAATTCTTTCAGTTTTTGTTTGTCCTGGAAGCTTTTTATCTCTCCTTTTATTTTCAATGATAGTCTAGCTGTATATAGTATTCTTGACTGCATGTTTTTTTCGTTTAGTGCTCTAAATTGATCATGCCAGTTCTTTTTGGTCTGCCAGGTCTCTGTGGATAAGTCTGCTGCCAATCTAATATTTTTACCATTGTATGTTACAGATGTCTTTTCCCAGGCTGCTTTCAGATTTTTCTCTTTGTTGCTACGACTTGTAAATTTTACTATTAGGTGAGGGGGTGTGGACCTATTCTTATTGATTTTGAGGGGGATTTTCTGCACCTCCTGGATTTTGATCCTTGATCCCTTTGCCATATTAGGAAAATTCTCTATAATAATTCTCTCCAATATACCATCTGCTCCCCCCTCTCTCTCTTCTTCTTCTGGAATCCCAATTATTCTAATGTTGTTTCATCTTATGGTGTCACTTATCTCTCAAATTCTCCCCTTGTGGTCCAGTATTTGTTTGTCTCTCTTTCGCTCAGCTTCTTTATTCTCTGTCATTTGGTCTTTTATATCACTAATTCTTTCTTCTGCCTCATTTATCCTAGCAGTAAGAGCCTCCATTTTTGATTGCACCTCATTAATAGCTTTTTAAATTTCAACTTGGTTAGATTTTAGTTCTTTTATTTCTCCAGAAAGTGCTTTTTTCTCTCCAGAGAGGGTTTCTCTAATATCTTCCATGCCTTTTTCGAGCCTGGCTCGAACCTTGAGAATTGTTGTTCTGAACTCTAGATCTGACATATTACCAATGTCCATATTGATTAGGTCCCTAGCCTTTGGTACTGCCTCTTGTTCTTTTTTTTTTTTTTTTTTTGTGGTGACTTTTTCTGCCTTTTCATTTTGTCCAGATAAGAATATATGAAGGAGCAAATAAAATACTAAAAGGGAGGCAAAGATCTCAGGAAAATGTGCTTTAACCAAATCAGAAGAGACCAGAAATCATGGGGGAGAGAAAGGGGATAAAAAGAAATTCAGAAAAAAAAATTTAAAAAAGAAAACAAATAAAGAGAAAATATAAAAAAGAAAAAAAAATATATATTAAACTGGTGACTAGAACAGGGTCACCCACTTTATTTTGGGAGTATTTTGGTCTCTTAGAAGAAATTATCTCCCCAAATTTTAAAGAATGAAAAACATATATAAGGTTAAACACAATGTAGGGATGGAATATGCCTATGAAGATGAAAAAAGATTTTTTTAATTTCTAAAAAAGGAGTTGATAAAATAAGTTGGTTGGGAGAATAAAGAAAAAGAAAGTGGAGAGAATTTGCTCTGGCTGGAGACTAGAACAAGCCCAGAGCTAGATTTAGGGTATATTTTGATCTATTAGAAGAAGTTGTACCCCAAGTATTTTAGAAGAAAAAACCCTATGTGTATATAAAAAATAAAGTTAGATACAACGAAGGATAAAATATGTCTATAACAATGAAGTTTCAAAAAAGACTTTTTTTAATGAAAGGTATTGTTAAGATAAACTAGTTGCAAAACGTTAAAAGAGGAAAGGGTAAAAGTTAAAAAAAAATTAGCAGAAGAAAAAAAATTAAATTAAAAAAAATTAAATTACCTGCAAGACTAAAGAATCATGGGGAGAAAGCCATGAATTCCATGCTTTGCCTTCTCCTCCTCTGGAATTCCGCTGTTCTCCTTGGTAAGTGAACTTGGTCTTGGCTGGATTTCTTATTGATCTTCTGGGGGAGGGGCCTGTTGTAGTGATTTTCAAGTGTCTTTGCCTGAGGGAGAATTGCACCGCCCTTACCAGAGGCTGGGCTATGTAATCTGCTCTGTTCACTTTCGGGAGCTTTTGTCCCCTGAACGCTTTCCGTAGCGTTCCGGAGGATGGGAATGAAAATGGTGGCCTCCCAGTCTCCGGCCC
>NC_081559.1:50416563-50456953 GCF_022355385.1 Mustela nigripes
TGGGGGAGGGGCCTGTTGTAGTGATTTTCAAGTGTCTTTGCCTGAGGGAGAATTGCACCGCCCTTACCAGAGGCTGGGCTATGTAATCTGCTCTGTTCACTTTCGGGAGCTTTTGTCCCCTGAACGCTTTCCGTAGCGTTCCGGAGGATGGGAATGAAAATGGTGGCCTCCCAGTCTCCGGCCCAGAGGTGCTGAGAGTTTGGGGCCCCACTCCTCAGTGTGCCCTCAAAGAAAAGTGCTCAAACACTCCTGCCTCCCTGGCCTCTGGCCACGCTCTGAGCTCACCCAGCCTGTGACCGATTCAAGGTAACCCTAAGCTGAGAGCTCATTCCTTGGCTGTCTCTGTAGCTGGCTTCCCTGCTCTAATACCTGCGAGCTCTGCAACACTCAGACACCCCTGATCTTTCTGTGACCCCGAAGGACCTGGGGCCACGCTGTCCCCGTGTGGGCTTCACACTGGTTTAGCCTGTGGGGCAGACTTTTAAAAGTTCTGATTTTGTGCCTGTTGCTCTGCAGCTTGCTGGGAGCCGGCCCCTCCCCCCACGGTCTATCTTCCCGTTGCTTTGGATTCACTTCTCTGCTGGTCCTACCTTACAGAAAGTGGTCGATTTTTTGTTTCTAGAATTGTTGCTCTTCTTCTCTTCAATCTCCTGTTGGATTTGTGGGTGTTCGCAATGGTTTGGTAAGCTATCTAGCTCATCTCCTGCTACTTGATGTAGTCTCAGCCTGCTACTTCTCTGCCGTCTTGACTCTTCCCACTCACCATTTTTTTTTTTTTTTTAAAGATTTTGTTTATTTGACAGAGAGAGAGATCGCAAGTAAGTAGAGAGGCAGGCAGAGGGAAAGGGGGAATCAGGCTCCCTGCTGAGCAGAGAGCCCAATGCAGGGCTCGATCCTAAATCATGACCTGAGTGGAAGGCAGAGGCTTAACACCCTGAGCACTCAGGCACCCCCTGCCCCCTCAAGTACCATCTATTGACAAGATTGTCTTTTCTCCATTGAGTATTCTTTGATCTCTTGTCAAATATTTGCTCTCTTTGCTCTCTTGTCAAAATATCCTTGGATTTATTTTGGGGCTCTTTGTTCTGTTCCATTGGTCTATTTGTTCTTATGCCAGTACATATTATTTTGACTACTGTAGTTTTATAATAGCAGCTTGAAATTAGGAAATGTGCTACCTCCTGTTTTGCTTTTTTTCTTAGGATTGTTTTAGGGTCATTTGTGGTTCCATATTTATATTGGGATTTTTTTTTTCACTTCTGTAAAAATGCCCCAGATTCTTAATTATGATTGCATTGAATCTGTAGATGCCTTTGGGTAGTATGGACATTTTAACAATATTAATTCTTACAATTCATAAACATAGGATTTATATTTATTTGTGTCTCTTTTGATTTATTTCATCATTATTTTAGTTTTCATTGTAGGAATCTTTTAGCTCTTTAGTTAAATTTTTTCTTAAGTATTATTTTTGATGCTATTGTAAATGGGATCATTTTCTTTATTTCTTTCTCACATAATTCATTGTTGGCATATAGAAACACTACTTATTTTTGTGTGTTAATTTTGCATCTTGCTTAATGTTAACACTTTACCCAGGAAAAAACTCTCAAGTGAGTATTGACCTAAAAATAAAAGACCCTGCAGCTTAGTAAAGCTTATGAACCCTGAAAACTATGAAAACAGAGAAGAAACAAATAGTTTTTAAGACTCTAATATGTATAAAGAGCTTTACATATCTAATCTCATTTAATCCTTTCTACAGCCTTATATTGTAGCTGTTACTATTCCCATGTTATCAGCAAGGGAATTCAAGTTCAGAGGGGTTATGTATATTATAAACACAGCTACTAAATGACAGAAGCAAGGCTCAAACACAAAAACCTCTGTCTTAAATAAGCTCTTAACTCTTCTCAGCAACCTGTGTCATACTGAAGGGTCATTCTCCCACTTGTCACAAAAAATATTTTATATCATCTCTCTTTAAAACTCTCCCTGAAGATCTTGCTTCATATTTCTATGACCCACTTATGGCAGGCATTCTCAGTCATTCTCTTTTTTGGACCTCAGCACCTGTCAGCCTCTCTAGTCCAGGTAACTCACATCTGAGAGTAATCTACTAGGGTGAGTCAGTGCTAGTCTCTCCTAATTTCTTCCTCTCTGTCCTGTTCCTCTGGGGAGAAAAAAATGCACTGGGATGACCTCAGAAAAGCTACAGCATGTTGGAGGAACAGAAATCTTTTTCTCCAACTTAGTGAAGGGCCTTGCATCCTCAGACCTTCTAAGAGAAACTGTCTCAAGTAGATGTTCTCTGTCTCCAGGTCTCCCTCTCAATTTCCATTACCCCCTATTTCTTTATTTTCCAGAGCTCTCTCTCTCAAATCATACTTAGATCAAAACATTCTGCTCTGGAAGCCTTCACTTCCCATCCCGTCTTAGGCCATGGAACCTCCTTTTCCCTTTTCCTTTGTCTTCTAAGATAAGAATGTTCAGGCTTTGGTTGGATGCTAATGAACTTTCTAGTCTGCTCAGTGAGTCCTGACTCAGGCAATGGAGGTTGTCCCTTGAGTGCAGGTTAGTGTGGGTTCTCCGTTTCTAGGTTAGTCTTCCCACTGACCACGTTGGCTGATTTTCTCATTGTTTAGTTAATAAACAAGGGTAACTCACCAATGCAAGCTTTTAAGTAACTTAGAGAAAATGCAATCTAATTCATATGAACAGAGACATTTCTTCTATTAGCATGGCTTTCACTTTGGTCCCTGCAAGCCACAGACTTTGTCAAAACTGTGCTCAGGACCTGAGTAACATTATAAGGGCCACCACAGTAAAAGCTCTCTCCTTTGCTGGCCGAAAATGTGGTTCCTATTTTGATTAGATTTAATAAAAAGTTATTTCAGCTCCTTCTACCTTTGTCATCTACTACGCACATCCTCAAAGGAGATTCCTGTTTACATGATGGGAAGATCCATACCTTCCTACTAATGGGCCAGTAAATATCCTTTCTTCTGTCTCTCTCTTTTTTAAAAAATATTTTATTTATTTATTTGACAGAGAGAGACACAGCGAGAGAGGGAACAGAAGCAGGGGGAGTAGGAGAGGGAGAAGCAGGCTTCCCACTGAGCAGGGAGCCCGATGCGAGGCTCAATCCTAGGACTCTGGGATCATGACCTGAGCCGAAGGCAGATGCTTAATGACTGAGCAACCCCTGGGTTGCTCTTTCTTTCCTCTTTCTTCTCTTTATACTCCACTTTTCTTGGTAAAATGGGGGAACTTTTCTCCTATCAAAGAGCAAATCTTCTACATATATTCTGAATTCTATCTCTTCCTGCCATCTTGGAGTACTTGCTTCATAATTTACTGCCTCTCTCTTTGGCATTTTGATTTCTTTTTCTCTATTGGACCAGTCTCACCAATATTCAAATATTATCTAATGCTCTCATGTTATATACATGCTTCTTTGACCCTACATCCCTTTATACCTGTGGGCCTATTTTTCTTCTTCCTTTTCTTGGTAAAATCATCCCTAGTATCATTATCTCTTAGGTCCCTATATATTTCATTTTAGCACTTATTATAGTCTATCATAATATATTATTTGTTTACTGTCTTACTCCTCTCCATGATAGATTGCAAACTCTATATGGGAAATGGCTATTTCTGTTCCATTTCCAAGACACCCAGCAGAATACTAGACACATAGTAGGTTTTCAATAAATACTTGTTATGTAAACAGAAGGTCCTAAATCCAGTGTTCTTCCCATGGAAGAATGATAGGGATGGGACAATTGTAATGTGTGTCATTTGTTGACTCTTTGTCATCATCTGTTTCATTGCTTTTACTTTTTAAAATGAAATTAGTAATCTTATTTTTTTAAAGCAGTTTTAGCTGCAGAGCAAAACTGAGCAGAAAGTACAGCAAGTTCCCACATATCCACTCTTCATACATACACAAGCTTCCCTCTCCATCAACATCCTGCATCCATGCATCAGTGTGGTACATTTGTTATAATTCATGGACTAACAGTAATACATCATTATCAGTCAAAGTCCATAGTCAATATTAGGATATTAGGGTTCACTCTTTATGCTATATATACATCCTGTGAGTTTTGACCAATGTATGATGACGTGTATCTACTATTATAATACATTACAGGATAGTCTTACTTCCCTAAATATCCTTTATGCACCACCTGTTTTTCTATTCCTCCCCCCCAAGCCCTTGTCAACCACTGATCTTTTTCCTGTCTTCATACTTTTGTCTTTTCTGGTATGTCATATCACTGGAATTATACAGTATATATAGCCTCTTCAGACTGGTTTCTTTCACTTTGCAGTGTGCATTCACGGTTCCTCCATGTCTTTTTGTGAACTGATAGCTCATTTACTTTTAGCACTGAATAATATTCCATTGTATGAATGTATGACAGTTGATCTATTCACCTAAGACATCTTAGCTGCTCCCAAATTTTGGCAATTATGAATAAGGCTGCTATAAACATTCATGTGCAGGTTTTTGTGTGGACATGTTTTCAATTCATTTGGATATCAAGGAGTGCAATTGCTGGATAATATGGGGAGAGTATGCTTAATTTTGTAAGAAGTTGTCTTTCAAATTGGCTATACCATTTTGCATTCCCGCTGGCAGTGAATGAGGGTTCCTACTGTCTCATCCTTGCCAGCATTTGGTGGTATTGGTGTTTTGGATTTGGGCCATTGTAATAGATGTGTAGTGGTATCTTACTTATTTTTGCAATTTCCTAATGACATGTGACATTGAATATCTTTTCATATACTTATTTGATCTCTATATGTCTCCTTTGATAAGATGTCTGATCAGATGTTTTGCTCATATTTTAATCAGGTTGTTTTTTTCTTTAAGTTTTAAAAGTTCGTTGTGTATTTTGGGATGTCTTTTGCAAATGTTTTCTCTTGATCTGTGGCTTTTCTTCTTTCTCTTTATCCTTTTACTTTTTACCTGCTTTCTGAAACTTTTGTACCTACTCCTCTTCTGTCCTGGAGAAAAACATTTTATGAGTATTTCACACCAGGATGTAAGTACCTAAATGTCATTAATTTTTCAAAAGAGAAATTCAGGGAAATGGCAAGGCTTACAAAAAGGAAACAAAGCACTGAGGATAGATTTTATTTTTATTTTATTTTATTTTTTTTATTAAATTTTTTTTTTTTAAGATTTTATGTATTTATTTGACAGATAGAGATCACAAGTAGGCAGAGAGGCAGGCAGAGAGAGAGGAGGAAGCAGGCTCCCTTCTGAGCAGAGAGCCCGATGTGGGGCTCAATCCCAGGACCCTGGGATCATGACCTGAGCCGAAGACAGAGGCTTAACCCACTGAGCCACCCAGGCACCCCTGAGGATAGATTTTAAAGCCTCATGATACTGAAGCGAAGTATTGTTTGAAAGATTTTTATCCATGGTCATTCTCCTCAACTATTGGTGACTATAATTGTATGGACATAGTGTGTTTAACTCACAGATTTCCAATTTGTTACCACTATTCAACATTTAAAATGTTTTAGAGACAAATAAAAATGAAATATGACTTCATACATCTTGTGGTTATCATCTTCAAATCCTGGGTTCTTAAATAGAACTATAGTCAAGATGGAATTAGGTAACTCCACCTTTGAGACAATTGTATCTGTCAAATTTTTTGTTTGCAGTTGAACTCAGATCAAACTAGCTTAGGCAAAAAGGAAGTATGTTGGTTCATGTAACTATAAAGGCCCACAGAAGAGCTGGCTCCAAATGAGACTGTTTTATCACTCAGCTCTACTTCTTCTGTTTATTGATTTTATTTTCAAACAGGATTTCCCCAAATGGTTGGACACACAAGCTGCCAGGAACCACAAGTCTGTATCCTTATAGATCACAACCCTGAAGAGAGACCCCTGCTATAAATATAGTAGCGTCACTGAAAAGTATGATTAGACTTCTTGAATAATACGTACAATTGCTGTGGCCAAGGGGATGGAGAACTTCATTTAATTAGGGGCCTTCTGCCCACCTCTGTGGTCCGGGATGTGTTAAGGTCAACTCTGCTTGACCTACAAGGAATGAGTTCCCTCAGGTGAGAGGGCTTTTGTTATTAGAAAAAAGGTGTGAGAATCTTCAGACAGCAAAACAACAGATGTTCCCTTTGTACATTCCTTATCCTGACTGTAAGTGTTCATTTCTTATCTCCATAGTGTTTATCGAAAGGGGTCCTTGCTGTCAGCAACAGAACACTTTGGATGACTCACTGGTTGGATTCCATAAGGTATTCTTGTCACTGCAACTAAAGATATATTCATCAGTTATATACCTAGGAGATCAGAAAACCCAATGAAGAATGATGAAATCATTACTTTATTAAATGGCTATTTTAGGCATCTAATAAACTTAACTTGCTCTCTTCTATAATTCAGTATTTAACAGTACAACAGGGAGATAAGAAATGTTTATTATTTTTAGTATAGTTGTGATAATTCTTGTGTAGTTAGTTATGTCTGCCATATGGTAACCAAGCAACAGGAATTGCCACAGGAATGAACTGTGAAGACTAAATTTTAATTAAATTAAAAGAATTACTTCCCCATAATTAACATTTTTTAACTCATCCAATTATTTTTTATCTAAATCCTCAAACATAAACTAAACTTTAAGATAAAATGATGAAATATATTTTAGCTCTTATTTTATTTAGCTGTTATTTAGAAAATTTCAGAAAAATGTGTTTTCTTTATCCTCTTTTGCGTGTTTTTCTAAAGAAACTGGGAAAATAATTTCTTGTAATATTGATTCAGTGTAGCACTAAGACTGTAAATATGAGGGTCACAAATTCTGGGTTTGGATACTATCTTTGCCAATTCCTAGTTTTGTGCCCCATATAGATTACTTAAACTCTGTGATCTATATCTTCATTTAAAATGGAACTAGTAAGTGTACTTGAACTTGGGAAGACCCTTGGGAGAATTCAGTAATATAATGCATGCAAACCACTTGTCATATGACTTAGGACTTAGTGTTTAGTCACTGCTAGTTCTTATTAGCTATGTTAATACCTATTAAGAGAAATTCAGAAAATTTTTGATTTCAGTAGTTACTAGTATTAACTCCCTGTTTACAGGGATTGCTGCATGGGTTCTGGAGCTGTCCTTTAGGATAGCCAATTATAAAGTGAGGGTGAATATTTGATATTCAACTCTACAGGAACACAAAGTGTGGAATGAATGGATAATATGCTCCAAAAGCCACTGGTGGCTATAATTCAGAATTATTTCATACTTTAAGGTATGTATTAGAGTTAAGTAAATATATATTTTAGAATACAATTATGTGGGGCTCCTGGGTGGTGCAGTCATCCAACTCCTGGTTTAGGCTCAGGTTGTGATCTCAGGGTTGTGAGTTAAGCTCCAAATTGGTCTCTACAGTCAGTTCGGAGTTGGATTAAAAGACTCTCCCTCTCCCTCTGCCCCTCCCCATGCTCTCTCTCTCTCTCTCAAATAAAAATAAATAAATCTTTTAAAAAACAGGACACAATTATGTGAAATCTTTTTATGTTGCCACAGAACCCATTCGGGGTTTTTTTTTTTTTTTTCAATAGTTCAATAGTATCTTTTTTTTAAATAGTTTTAGTTTATTCTATTTTTTTTGTTTATGTGCAAATTGATTTATATTTTACATCAACTGATTATGAAAAGAGTATGCCAATTTTTGTTTTAATTTATAACTTTGATAGCTTAGAGGACAGAATCTGCCTACTAATTTGTTGGTACACATGCAATATAACATGAATGGGAGAAAAACAAATTTAGAAATTTTTGTAATCCATATAGGGGTTTGTTGACACTTAATTTTGTATTACACGCAACTAACCAGATTGGTGGTATAAACAAGACTGCAACATGTATACTTATTTTGCACAGAGTATATGTTTTCAGATATTTCAGAGCATTTGTATTTTATGCCTTCTGTGTGCAATAAGTTGGGCAACACCTTTTAATACCAAGAACTAAAAAACAAAATGGTCAATGTTAAGTAATGTAACAGAAAATGAATTCTCAATAATATTTTTTCATTGAATTTGAAGGTAAGTTATACATATATATTTTTTTAATTTTTCTTGATAAAAGCAAAATGCTTTTTAAATTTTTTAAAATTTTATTTCTTTTCAGTATTCCAGCATTCATTGTGTATGAGCCATACCCAGTTCTACACACAATACATGCCCTCCATAATACCCACCATCAGACTCACCCAACTCCCCATCCCCCTCCCCTCCAAAATCCTCAGTTTGTTTCTCAGAGTCCACTGTCTCTCATGGTTTGTCTCCCCTTTCAGTTTCCCTCAACTCACTTCTCCTCTCCATCTCCCAATGTCCTCCATGTTATTCCTTATGCTCCATAAGTAAGTGAAACCATATGATAATGGACTCTCTCTGTTTGACTTTTTCACTCAGCATAATCTCTTCCAGTTCCGTCCATGTTGATATAAAAGTTGGGTATTCATCCTTTCTGATGGAGGCATACTACTCCATTGTATATATGGACCATATCTTCTTAATCCATTTGTCCATTGAAGGGCATCTTGGTTCTTTTCACAGTTTGGGACTGTGGCCATTGTTGCTGTGAACATTGGGGTACAGATGGCTCTTCTTTTCACTACCTCTCTATCTTTAGGGTAAATACCCAATAGCACAATTGTGGGGTCATAGATTAGCTCTATTTTTAATTTCTTAAGGAATCTCCACACTGTTTTCCAAAGTAGCTGCACCAACTTGCATTCCCACCAATAGTTGTAAGATGGTTCCCTTTCTCCACATCCTCTCCAACACATGTTTACTGTCTTGTTAATTTTGGCCATTCTAACTGGTGTAAGATGGTATCTCAATGTGGTTTTGATTTGAATCTTCCTAATGGCTAATGATGATGAAAATTTTTTCATGTGTCTGTTAGACATTTGTATGTCTTCTTTGGAGAAGTGTCTATTCATGTCTTCTGCCCATTTTTTGATGTGAGTATCTACTTTGTGTGTGTTGAGTTTGAGGAGTTCTTTATAGATCTTGGATATCAGCCCTTTGTAGTGTCATTTGCAAACATCTTCTCCCATTCCATGGGTTGCCTCTTTGTTTTGTTGATTGTTTCCTTTGCTATGCAGAAGCTTTTGATCTTGATGAAGTCCCAAAAGTTCATTTTCACTTTTATTTCCTTTGCCTTTGGAGACATATCTTGAAAGAAGTTGCTGTGGCCAATGTCAAAGAGGTTACGACATATGTTTGCCTCTAGGATTTTGATAGATTCCTGCCTCACATTGAGTTCTTTTATCCATTTTGAGTTTATCTTTGTGTATGGTGTAAGAGAATGGTCGAATTTCATTCTACACATAGCTGTCCAAATTTCCCAGCACCATTTATTGAAGAGACTGCCTTTTTTCCACTGTATATATTTCCCTGCTTTGTTGAAGATTATTTGACCATAGAGTTGAGGGTCCATATCTGGACTCTCTACTCTGTTCTACTGGTCTACATATCTGTTTTTATGCCAGTACAATGCTATCTTGGTGATCACAGCTTTGTAGTAAACTAAAAGCAAAAATCTTAATATTTTGTGAGATTAAGAGTCACTTATGGTTTGTCTCCCTCCCAATCCCATCTTGTTTCATTTATTCTTCTTCTACCCACTTAAGCCTCCACAAAACAAACTGAGGGTTGCCGGGGGGAGGGGGTTTGGGAGAAGGGGGTGGGATTATGGTCATTGGGGAGGGTATGTGCTTTGGTGAGTGCTGTGAAGTGTGTAAACCTGGTGATTCACAGACCTGTACCCCTGGGGATAAAAATATATGTTTATAAAAAATAAAAAATTAAAAAAAAAAAAATCTTAATATTAAGGGAAAATGTTAAGAGACAGTGATAATGATACTCTGAGGGGCCAGATTCCATTTTTAAGATGATGATCTTCCAGAGGTTTAACTTAATTCTAAGATTTTTTTTTAAAAAGATTTTTCATTTATTTGTTTGAGAGAGAGAGAGACGGAGAAAGATAAGCACAAGGGGAGAGGGAGAGAGAGAGGCAGGCTCCCCACTGAGCAGGGAGCCTGATGTGGGGCTCCATCCCAGGACTCTGAGATCAGGACCTAAGCCAAAGGCAGATACTTAATGCACTGAGCCACCAGGCACCCCCTTAGCTGCTTTAAAGCAATCTATCCACCATATCATTTCTTTTATCTGGGATTTATTTTCAAATTGAGCTTTGTTCAAAGCAAACTGAGTTTATAATCTAGCAAGCTCAATAATACTGGCATTTTATGTTTTGAATTTCTTTCAAATTTGATTGTAATATAAATTTTTTCTCCTGATTTTTATCTGGTTTAGACCAGTCTTATGCACAGTTAGTCTGAATTTGTGAAGGTTGATGATACAGCTTAAATTTTTTCAGGTAGTTTTGTAGAAAGTAATTATTTTCTGTTTGAAAACATGAGCTATGTTATCAAGATATATGAAATTTGACATTTACCAGTAACCACTTCTGATGTGGATTTCATCATTGATTTTGTTTCCTCTTTTCCACTTGCTCTAGTTGTGCTTTCTTCATTACACGTGTACAGAAAATAAATATTCTGTTTATCTTTTATGACACATTGTGAACAATGGTGCTGCCAAGGGTGAACTTAGAATATAGTCAGAAGTGTGCTTCAGATGACAGCCAATTCTTGATGTGAAACTAGAAATCCTTCCTCAAATAAAGCAAGGGTTGAAATTCCAATTTAAGGTTTTAGAGAGCAGTTCTCTTTCTTTTTTTCCCCTGGGGAAATCTTATTTATTTATTTACTTGCTTGATTACTTGTTATTTTTTTATTGATATATAATTGGCAAATAACATTGTATAAATTTAGGGTGTATAACATATTGATTTGATACAACTGTGAATTGCAATGTCTTTACCACTGACTGTAGTGTTAGCTAATGCCTCTATCACCTCACATAGTTATCATTTCTTTTTTGTGGTAGAAACAATTAAGATCTAGTGTCATAGCAGCTTTGCAGTTTATAATACAGTATTGTTGTCTATAATCACTGTGCTATACATTAGCTCTCCAGGACTTATTCATCCATTAGTTGCAAGTCTGTACCTTAAACAACATCTCCTCAATTCTCTCACACCATAGTCTCTGGTATGTGACACGTTTTCAATGGAATATCTTTCAGCCATAAGAAAGAAGGAAATCCTGCCATTTATGATAACATCGATATAAATTTTAAGGGCATTATGCTAAGTGAGATAAGTCATGATATTACTTATATGTGGAATCTAAAAAAGCCAAACTCATCTCTCTTCTGGCCATTCTCCTCTGTAAAAGGTCTCTTGACATTACAGAATGCTGAGGGCTGTGGACTTAGCTCTGTTGGCATTTCTGTGCACCAGGATTCTTTAGGGATTAGAATGCTGCCAAACCACAAACAGATAAACAAACACTATTCAACTGTTATCGGTATTGGCAGTTAAATATTGTAATATTTGTTAATTTCTTTTCTTTGACCAAATACTCACAAATTTCACTTATTAATGTGATGTAGTCATACTATTTTATTATTTGAGGAACTTCTGAAAGATTCCTATTGTTTCTCTAGAACCATTTCACTCCTTCAAAAACTTTTTAAATTATAAAGTTAACACGTTTTCTTTGTAAAAAAAAAATTGAAGAACCTCAAATTGTATGACATGAAAGGTAGAAGTTTTTCCTTGCCAGGTCCTCTCTCCTGATCCCAGTTTCTAAGTTTAGAGGGACAGTCTGCTTTATATCATTTTAGTCTTGTCTATTGGTCTCTTTATTTACACATACCCATCAGGCTTAGGAAGCTAATCACATCTTTTTGCAATTGTCCCTCCTCTTCCTATGTGAACAGATAATAATATATTATGAAAACTTCCATGGTGTATAAATTTGCCTCATTCCTTTTTAAGGATTGTGCAGAATTCAACTATATTGAATATTTATACCATAAATTATTAATCAGTTATCACTTTCCTGTTGCTATCTGTTTCCATGTTTTCCAATTCAGCATTATATTTGTGTGTGTGTGTGTGTGTGTGTGTGTGTGTGTTTGAATACTTGAGTAATCAGTAGATCAAAGGGAATGTAATCTCAAGTTTAAATCTGAAGTTTGGATAGTTATTCCAAAAAGGTTTTATAAATTTGGACTCTTAACATCATGGAAAGTTCCATCCCATTTTTTCATGTTCTTGCTGATAATTGCATATTATCAATATTTTTCACTCTTGCCTATCTGATGAGATTAGAAATGGCATCTCCTTGCTCTAGTTTGAAACACCTAGTGATAAGTGAAATTTAGCATCTTTTCACATGTTGATTGGCCATTTGAATTTCTTTTTCTCCTGTCAGCTTTTTGATAAGGTCTCTTTTTAGTTCCCATTGTAATTGGCTAGTTTAGGCCTGAAAAGACACTATAGTATTGCTTCCTTCCCCAAATTCTCCCAACTGTTCTTAAGGTGGAGATCTCATTTTCTTCAGGACCTCCCAATGGCTCCCTATTCAGCCAAGTAAGTGTACCTGACTGAATAGGAGACTCATATTCCTTCATGATCTGGTCCTGATCTAGCTCTCCAGGTTGATTTTCCACTTCATCCTTTCTCTTCCTTCTCTACCTCCATCTCTTAACAAATAGAAGAAATCACCTTTCCCTGATATGCCCTGCACCTGCCTGCCTTCCTGCCATTCTTCTAGCTGTTCCCTCAGTCTGAAATGCCCTTTTCTTCCTCTCTATATAGAAGTCTACCTATCCCACAAATTTGACTCAAAGGGTCACTTTCTTTAGGGCATTTTGCCTGACCTACTACTTCCTTGGAATTAATTTGTCTTTCCTTTATGTCTCCTTTGGCTTCTGATATTATAGAACTATAGTTCCACATGTTTTTTCTATTAGAGGTTTTAAATTTAATGAAAGGATGACCTTGGGTGGTTTTTGTTTATAGCCTATGCCCCAATGCTCTTAGCAAGGTGTAGTGCTCAAAATTATTTCAAAGTGGACATATGTGGAATCACTCTCATATAGTAGTAGCCAGCTACTTTGACTACCTGACAATCAGTTGGATACTGGGAATATTTTTGACTGTTTATGCCATGTGGCAAAGGAAAACATTTTGTGGGTGTGGGGATAGTAGAAGATATATATAAATGTGACACCCATATGTCTAAGTACTAAATGTGAAATTTCTAAGGCAGTTTTAAGACTGTAGTTACTATAGAATTTTATTTCTGCCACAGTTTTGAAAGAAGATAGTTTGTTTCAAGCAGCTGGGTATGCTTTCAATGGAAGAGGGTATATGTATACATAGTTTATAAAAGACAAATTGAATTCTCTGTTTCTATAGAGATACATTTCACAGATTAAGCAAAACTAGCAGTGTATTTTTTAGTACTGATGGACATTTTCAACGAGAGGTATTCAGTTTGCTGTATTTTAAAGTTCATGTAAGATTAATTTTCTTTGGGCTTGCTTACTTAGTGAGTCTCTATTAGTTTTTGTTAGCAAAAATCCATTTCCTATGCAATGTCTCTCTTAGTTATATTTGCATTAGGCAATTAACTGTTTGAATTCTGTTATTCTCACTTCTTAGAAAGATACACATATTCTTGGGGGAAATTAAGATAATTTCCATTAAAATTGGAAACACTTCTGTATACAGGAAGTAGTTATGTTCTAAGGGTAGAAATTTAAAGTTTTTATACAAACTCTTAAATCCCTGTAGAAGTATGTGTAATAATATGCACTGAGGTGTATATGTAGGGGAGTATCTGCTACATTTCTGGAAAGACTGTCATGTAAGGGCCATGTTATCACAGCACATAAGTACATGTTTTTCTAGAAACATGTTAAACACTTTAATTATATTATAGTGGAAAGAGCGCAGGTCTTGGACTTGAGAAAAGGAGAACTATGCTCCAAATACTGGGCTGTCCGCATAGTCCGTTGTAATTGTATCTAGTTTTCCACTAAATCCTTGTAAATATAGCATATGGTATTATCAACATTTTAAATATAGTGCTGTTTTTATTAAAATGCAAAATTCTTGTATAGATTTTTTTTTTTCTCCTCAAGGTATTTCTTTTAAAAAAAGCAACCTTGGGTTGCCTGAGTGGCTCAGTGGGTTAAAGCCTCTGCCTTTGGCTCAGGTCATGATCCTAGGGTCCTGGGATTGAGCCCCACATCGGGCTCTCTGCTCAGCCTGCTTCCCCCTCCCCTCTCTGTCTGCCTCTCTGCCTACTTGTGATCTCTGTCAAATAAATAAATAAATAATCTTAAAAAAAACCTTAATCTTTCAACATTTTGCTAACCATTGCCTAACAAAGTTAAAAAAAAAAAAGATATTCATTAATTACTTATCCGTAGTTCGGCCCCTGGACTACCTGATTCCTCTCCTTTCTTTTCTCTTTGCTCAAAAATTTAAAATATCTATGAATACACTTATTTTGGGCACTGAAGTTTTACTAAGTTGGGTTTTCTACTAATGGACAGACAATATCCAAGGGAATCTGAAACATTTTGTTATTCAATCTGTTAGAATGTTCCAGAGAAACAGTTGCTTCAGCTCTTTTCTTTTTCCTTGAGTCTGGGCAACTAATTCCCTTGTGTAGCCAAACGGACAAGAGATCATCTTAGACTGACCTCTTTGAACTGCAGGATACCACTCAGGGAGGATCACCCTGAGGCTCACCTCACCATCACCCCCTTCTGTTTAGTGTCTTGGGCCATGATCAACACAGAGTCCAGAACTACTCATTCTGAGGACAAACCAGCCCTGGAATGATCCTCTGTGAGCATACGCATGTGTGTGTCTTTGTGTGAGTAGACAGATGCTTTGGGAATATGAAGTTCTTGAAAGGTGAAAGCTAGGAAAGTGCCATTTTGGAAGGTTGTAAACAGCTTCTCTCACTTAGGATTAAAATTGTCCTTTGCATCTATGGAAAACTCCCTTTTTATGAAATTGATCTATTTTCTAAATATCAGATAATTTCTCAAGTAAGGCTAGAGAAGTGGTCCAAATGCTAAGGCTTGAATCTAAGATGTTAACTCATCTATTTAGTAATATTAATTGAGATTATCCTTAGCAGAATTGGGGTGCTCCGGAAGTAGGTAATTTGTTTTCCCTGCATTTGGATTTAGGCTGTCCTATGGCTAAAATTATTGTTTGTCCTCAGGAAATCCTATTGTAGCAGATCCTGAGGCTGTACCAACCCTGGAGGGAAGACTGTACCATGAGCTGGATCTGTCTTAGTGTGATTTTACTTAGAATCGTATTTAGGCCTGAACAGTCTGTGTTTTGAGAGGGGCGATGATATATTATAATGGCTTCTCCGGACCTTGGAATTCAGGCCACAATTTGTGAATAGAGGCAGGAGTTTTTTCCAAATACTTGGACATCTCCACCAAGCAGGCCTGGTTGCCATGGTGGGGAGACCTTTTCTTTTTTCAGGGATAGAGAGACAGTTAGGGTCCTGGGCTCAGGATGTGGAGATGGGTGGAGATTCTCAATTGTAGGGGTCATTTTGACCCCTCACTTCTACTAGGAAGGAGCCTGAAAGAGACTGTGCTTCTTCATTCCAGAAATACATACTAGGCACGGTGCTAGCTATAAGTGACATATTGATGAAGGAGAAGAAGAAGTAGAAAATGGAGGGCTAGGCGAACGAGAAGGGGAAGAGGAGAAGGAGAGAGAGTCACAGCTTCTCGTTATTAGCCAAGTCATATGATTAAAATGTAGATTTGCAAGTGTGAACAAGTGCTATAACAGAAAGCTACATGATGCTGTGTGAATGTGTAATATGGATCATTTACCAAGTCTGGTAGCCTTAAGGTCCCTTCTCTGAGAGAATGACAAACTGAAAACAAAAGCATGAGTAAGGATTAACTAAGTGAAACAGCAGGGCAAGAAATGTGTAGGAAGAGAATTAAATTGTAGGTGCAAAGAGCCTAGGGAACATGAAGAATATGGAGGACTGAGAGAAGACCCAGGGTGGCTGGAGTGGAAAGAGAGGCTGTGATACGTTGAGGCTGGAGAGGCACATAGAAGGTGTACCAGGCAAGACTATAGGAGTTTGTAGGGCTCTTTTTTTTAAAACGATTTTATTTATTTGTTTGAAGAGAAAGACACAGTGAAAGAGGGAACACCAGCTGGGAAAGTGGGAGAGGGAGAAGCAGGCTTTCCACTGAACAGAGAGCCCCATGTGGGACTCCATACCCAGACCCTGGGATCATGACCTGAGCCAAAGGCAGACGTCCAACGACTGAGCCACCCAGGCGCCCAAGTTTGTAGGGCTCTTACCATATTTTTTCTTTACCCTTAGAGTAATGGCAAACCATAGTTTTAAAAAGGGGAAGAGAGGCAGGGAGAATCAGGTTTGGGTTTTGAAAAGATGACTCTTTCAAATTTCTATAGATTTTTCACTTGGAGCTAATTGTATTGGAAAAGAGAAGACTTGCAAGTCAGTTATACTGGGGTAAAGACCCACCGTTAGCACTCTGGACCAGCAGTGGATGTTGGAGGAAGTAAGATTCTTTGAGAGTCCTAGACAATCCTGAATGGGGAACCGGATAGAAGCATGGATTTCTGAAGAGTGGGGGCTCACATATGTTGTCAACTGTTAAAGACAGCATGGCTTTATCACAGACAGGTCAGAGCTGGGGAAGCATTGTTATATATTGATGTTTGTATAACAAAATTGAGGTCACAGTGGATGCCTTAATGAAATATTAAGTAAGTCACTTCCTTTTATATATTAATATACAGAACTTTTTCCATTTTTTTGAAAGATTTTATTTGACAGAGATCTCAAGTAGGCAGAGAGGCAGGCAGAGAGAGAGAGAGGAGGAAGCAGGCTTCCTGCTGAGCAGAGAGCCCGACATGATGCTTGATCCCAGGCCACTGAGATCATGACCTGAGCTGAGGGCAGAGGCTTTAGTCCACTGAGCCACCCAGGCACCCCGAGAACTTTTCCATTTTATTAAGTGTTTCTCTACAGTGTTTTTAAGTTGTGTTATGCTTTGCCATTGCGTGAATTTACTATAATTTCTTTAATCATGATTAGTGCATATTTTATTATTTCTAAGTTTTTTATCATTTTAAGCAATGTTGTAATGTATATAAAAATAGCTATGTCATCACATATATGCAGGATATGTCCTTGAAATCAATTATTCTAGGGCTGAGGATTCCTGAGAATATGTGTATTTTAACAGCTTTTCTATATCATGGCAAATGTTTAGCTTCTTTTTCTTACTAATTTGATCCTCTCATCTGCAGTGTAACAGGCCATGCCAACAGTGACTAGTAGTATTCTTTTCATTTTTGCCATCTGATAAGCAAGATTTGGATTTCATTTTAATTAGCATATCTTGAAATAAAAAATTAAAACTGGAAGAAACTCTAGGGAGTATCTAATTTAACCAACTTATTTTACAAAGTTCACCCAGGCTATATCTTGCTTGTACCCACGATCTCCAAGCTAATGAGCTACAGAACAGGGATTGCAATCCAGCTCTCCTGGATCTCAGCCCAGAGCTCTTTCCACTAAAACAAGCTTTGCAGGGGTCCCTGCTGTGGTTCTTTTTGGAGCCACTAGAACAGAAGACTGTGGGGTGAGAGTGGGTTTCTGTCCAATGAAAGACTATTAGTTGCTGATTGCAGCCGGCAGGAGCAATTAGTAGAAGCAGGTTCCTGGAGATGCTTCATCCCAGGGGGGAAAGGTCTGAAGATGCTTTCGCCTCCAGGAGGAACTGGCTGTCCTAGTACCAGAAGCTCCACAGGAGAGGACGTAGAGCTAAGGCAAACTTATTGGGATGCCATTGAGTTTACTGCCAACCCAGCATGACTCTCACTGTGGTCAGCCTTTCTCATCAATGAACCATAAAGTGTGGATGGAAGGTGTTTAACCATCTTCTGCATAGAAAGAGTAACATGGTTTGTAAGAATATTGGGCAGATGAGAGTCCTACAAAGTATGGGAAGAAGCTTGAGTCATAGCCCAAGACTCTAAATTACAGTCTGACTTCCAGTTTTAGTTTGTGAGGAATGCTTCTGTGAGAGAAGGTTATGTATGTCTTCAGTTTCCTCTTATCCTTGCACACTGTCAGCAGGGTCACCATCTTAAAGTCCTGTTTGTATCCCATACCCCACTTACCCTACAACAAGGCTAAACAAATTTCCTTTTCTATACGATATAGTGTTGCATTACACCCAATACCTGATATTAATATAAGGGTGGAGAATCATTTCACAGAGTAGAGAAAAATAAAGATGGAAACCAGGCAAAAACAATCAGAACAGACAGCAGTGAATTGGATAAACCATGAGAAATTTTCATCTGCCTGCAAAACAAAACCAGAAATAGGTTTGGCCTCGGGCACTGTGATCTGGTGCCAACCTTCCTTTCCAGACTCATTGACCCACTCATTGTTTCATAGACCCTTTGCTCTGACTAGATCTACAGTTGCCTTGGAATGCCCGTTTATTCCGCCTCTGGGACTTTGCCATTTTCCCTCATTGGCACACTACCTCTTCATCATCTGCTTGAAAGTCAGTCCTGTTACCTACTGTCAATCCTAATACCTACTGCCTACACTTCTCTCAACTTCCTCTCAAACCACCCACTTACTATTTATTAATATATTGAGTTTCTGATAGTGATCTTTTAATGAACACATATTTTGCTTGTAACTGTACTATAAGTTACTTTGGTAAAGGAACGAGGTACTATGGCTGTGGTGGCTTTTGGTTTCTACTTAACTAGGCTGAATTCCATCTCCCAGAATCCCCTATCCTGAATGTTTTGGGCCAGAGTGAGCCCCAAGGGAGGTAGCAGTGAGGCAGCAGCTGTTCTGGAGCACACACAAGCTATTGGCGATCGGCTGCCTCTCACAGCTGTTGCAACGTTCTCCCTGGACTTGTAACTGCTGACTTCTGACCTTCCTTCTGGTGTATGCATGTGTGTTTAATTTCATGATAAAGAGACCCAGCTTTTGCTGGACACCCATACCACTAAGGTCAGAAGCAAGAAAACTGACATAGATTGAGGCTCATTTTGTGCTTGTGAGTTCTAGCTTTACCTTGCTCTCTCCAACCTTACATCTATCTTCTCTTCTTGACTGCTTGCATATGGTGCAGCATCAGGTGTGTAGATAAAAGCCTTACAGAGACTGTTCCACCAGCCTCCATAATTGTGTGAGGTCAAATCACTATGACACGTCCCTTTTAGGAGAAGGCTGAGGCACACGATTGGCTTCATACACACGCACGCGCAAACACAGCACATAAAGCAGACTTTTATGTGAGCACATAGAGTGCTACAAAGTCAACTTTCTTTTCTTTACAATGTAATATTTCAAGGCAATAAATAGATAATAATAATAGGGTGATTTAGAAATTGTTACAGAGGAGAAGTGAAAAAAATTATGATAGAGATCAGGAAAAAAGAATCAGAACCAATGACACTAAGCAGATATATCATGATTACCAAAAAGAACAAACTGAAAGAAGTCAAAATAAGCAACAACTGGGGGCACCTGGGTGACTCACTTGGTTAAGCGGCTGCTTTCTACTCAGGTCATGATTCCAGGGTCTTGGGATCAAGGCCTGCATCAGGCTCCCTGCTTAGCAGAGAGCCTGCTTCTCTCTCTCCCTCTGCCTGCCGCTCTGCTTACTTGTGTTCTCTCTCTATCTCTCTGTCAAATAAATAATAAACAACATCTGGGGGGAATATAAATAAAAATAGGACAGGAAGGCAAGGGGAGGTCACATAAAGGAATATTCACAATTGATAAGGACTGAGGCCATCAAACCTTCTCAGCAACTTTAGTATTCTGGTAGTTTTGCATAGTACTTCTGGGCCAAAAGAAATACTTAATTGTTTTGCTTATTAAATAATTAGGTCCAAACAACTTAAAGAATATTTATGTTCTAATAACTTAGTGCCTGTTGGGTGCTGTACATCTTCTCAAAGTTAAAATCAAATTGGACATGTCTACATTAGTTTCTGTACCATTTTAATTTTCATGTATCATGGAAATTATCATAGGCATTGATGAAAACTCAGATTTACAAAGATAAGGCTTTTTTTTTTAAAGAAATGTGGTTATCTAATGATAAAGCCTCTAACTCCCTCTAGGTACTACTTTGCACAATATCTGAAAGATGTTGCTATGCTTCCATTGACAATTGGAAATATCTCATGGCACCCTCTGAGTTTTCTAAGGCATTCTGGAGTACCTTGGCACACAGACTGACAACCACAGATCTAGGCATTTAATTTAGAAGAATAATGAAAGAGGTTATGGAGGGGGAAAAAAGGAAGAGCATTTAGCAGGAAGGATATTTTTAAAGGGAAGTGAAAACGAAGACCTAAAACACAAACATTTTGGAATTCATTCATTTATTTATTCATTCAGTAGATATTTATTGAGTACATATCTTATGCCAGACATAGGTATTATGCTGGGTTCAAAGTATACAGCATGGGTGAGGTGAATGTAGTTTCTGGCGTCAAATAGTTTGTTGTCTGGCATAGACAACAGACACTAGAAAAAGGCGATGATTGGAGGTGAACATGGAGTGAAGAAAGCATACAGGAATAAAAACTTCATTCTAGTCTGAAGACCAGGCTTGAACTCTTCAATGAAGTGTGTTCTGACTTGGGACATGAAGGAAAATCAGACTTAGCCAGAAGAAACAGTGTGCAGAAAGAATGTTCCAAGATGAGGAATCAACATCCATGAAGGACTGAAGACCAAAAGGACTGAAGACCATGAAAGGCACAAGAAGAATTACAGGGTGTCTAGAGTATTAAAATTCAAGGAGATGGATTGTACAGGCTCGGGGAGACAGACCCCAGAACTTGAAAGGTCTGTAAGACAGCTCAAAAGATTGCATGGTATGCTAATGGTGAAGGGAAAACTTTGACAGGCTTTAAGATACAGAATGAAACTAACAAATTTATGTCCCCAAAGAATCATACTGGGCGCAAGGTGGAGAATTAGTTGCAGGGGGGAAAGACTGAAGTGGAGAGATGAATTAAGAGTCCACTGAAATAACCATGTATTAGATGAGGTGGTGGGAGTGGGTGGGGGGTGTTGGTGCTATTTCTCGAAACCCAAGAACATGGTGTTAGGTGATATCCAAAATACAGAGAGAAGGGCCAGTGTCAGGTAGTTGTTCTCAAACTTGAGCATACATCAGAATCACCTGGAGGACTTCTGAAAATGTAAATCACTGGGTCTCCTCTGAGAATTTCTGATTCAGCAGGCCTACAGCGAGGCCAGAGAATTTCTATTTCTGTCAAGTCCCCTGATGTTGCTTATTTGGAAACTTACCTTTGAGAACCACTGGCCTAAAACATGTAGTAATAAGAGGAGGGGGGAAGAGGGGAAAAAGAAAAGATTAATAGAGAGCCATAGTCTGGGCACTAAAGGAGATGCACTCTATTTCACTTTTGTTATTTCCGTGAAGTTGAAGGAAAGGTCATCTGTTGAGAGCAAGTGGGGAAGCAACAAAGCAATACATCTGATGTGTGGTATTAAATTTTAAATACTGTTTAAATAGTGATAATGTTAAATAGGGCAAAGACTTTTTTTTTAATTTATTTTTCATTTTCAGCATAACAGTATTCATTATTTTTGCACCACACCCAGTGCTCCATGCAATCCGTGCCCTCTATAATACCCACCACCTGGTACCCCGACCTCCCACCCCCCACCGCTTCAAAACCCTCAGATTGTTTTTCAGAGTCCATAGTCTCTCATGGTTCACCTCCCCTTCCCATTTCCCCCAACTCCCTTCTCCTCTCTAACTCTTGATTAAGGATACATAATGATATTTTGGGATAATGCTGAACTTCTTCCAGAAGTTGGTGATCTTAAAATTTATAGTGATATAAATCTACCAATCTTTGTGATTTTATACAGAAAATCTCAATTGCCCATGTACAATGTGCAGATGAGGCAAGACACTGGGGTTCACCTAGGGTTGGTGTTCTCCTGGTCTAGAATTATGGAAGAATAGTGAGGTACGGGAGAAAAGGGAGGTAAATGAAATATATATATATATATATATATATATATATATATATATATGGATGGATATGGATATAATCATATATCTATATCTATATCTATATCTATATCATCTATCTATATCTATATCTATCTTATGTAGAGGAGTGAGAGGAAAGAGAAGAGAGAAAGATTGAGAGAAAAAAACAAGTTGAGAACTACAGATCCTAATGTGTTGAGAGCACTAGTGTATTGGGGACAAACCAATGAACAAGCCAGATGGGTGGCCATGGGAGTAAATGGCTAAACTGGAGTGAAGAAGGACATTGGAGAGGGGAAGCCAGGGTACTGAGATTTCAGAGACTGTTCTCCCCATGGTTGTTGAAGATAGCTAGGTTGGTGGGAGAAGTTAAGGCGATGGCATGAACTAGCTTTGTCCTAGCTATGAGCTTGGTAGTTCCAGTATAAACTGGAATTTATACCGTTAATGACATGAGTGAGCCTTAAAGGAGGATTCACTTGCAAAAGAGAGTGTGGAAATTGTATATGAGCAGCAGTGAGGAGCAAGAAGTGCCCTGATTCAGACCCTGAAGTGGATGGGGTGATGGAGAACGAATGTTTTCCTTTGAAAGACCAACGGGGCAGTGGAGTCCTCTAGCGAGAGTTAGTTTTCTCTTAAGAGACAAGGCAACATTTAGTAAAGAAGTTGATGTCATGGGGAAGTGTGTTAATAATTAAGTATGAGTTTTAGAGGACACAGTGGAAACATTTAAATGTATGGAATAGAAGCAGCATATTAGAGAAAATTGTTGGCAAGGAATCAATAAGCTTGTCGTAGCCTCATTTCTTAATTTATAGTTTGCTGAAGATTAGTGAAATTGATTTGTACAGTGGCTGAGATCGTCAATTACCTAAGGAAAGTCATTTACATGCTCCTTCAATTCCAGCAGGTTTGGTCATGTTAATGGCGCAGAGGAAATGTCAGGGGGAAAAAAAAAAATATATATATATATATATATATATTAGAATATAATTAGAATATTGATAATTTAAAAGCAGGAAATGAATTTGTGTTACATTATGCACGTTAAGAATTATATTTATAAACCATATAAAAATCAATCCAGAAATTTGGAGACCAAAGTTACCTATTGATGACTGACTAAAAAGGTTAATGTAATTAAGATTTATTATGCTCATTGTCCCCGCTGCAGTTTCATACCAAGTGGTAGGTGGTTTTATTCAAAAGGAAGAAATTATACTGAATTTATTATATTGCTAAACTAGCTGTCTTAAACTACATTTCAGAACATTTAGAACATTTTAGAACATCTGAGTCTTGTAAGGTAAAAAAGTCTATATATATCTGTAAAAAAGATTTAAAATCATACTTATGTTTATTTTTAAGATTGCATTTTGGTATAGGTGAGACTTGTAGCTCCACACTTCCAGAAAACTATCTCCTGAGATTACATGTAATTATCATCAGGGAAGGAACCAAATGCAAAGTTCGATTCACATGCACAGAGCTCACTATTGATTAGAAGTGGCTTGGTTTCTCCATGGAAAGAGGAGGGGAAGGTAATGCTGTGCTGGTGCTTACTCTAAGATTCCTTCCCCAGCTTGGCCTTCGCTCTATCTGGTGAGGGAGCTAACTTCTGCGGGAGGCTTTCCCTGGGCTTCTGTCCTAGGGTAAGCCAAAGGGAAGCACTGGCAGACTGAGGCAAAGGAGGAAGGGAGATACCTGAGTATTTCTCCTCCTCTTTCTCTACCTTGCTGGTGTATCTGGCACTGTTTGTTTCTTTTCTGAATGCTTGATGCCTGGACAGCCCTGCCCTGAGTCCAGCTTTTGCCAGGATAGTTAAGACCCCAGATTTCTGTAATCCACTCCTTTCTTCCCTCTGGCTCTTAGCCGGTCCCAGTTTCTGCACTTTCTAAACTGAGGGCTGCCTCCCTGATCCCTCTCCCCATCCTCATCCTTGTATTAAAATTACCTTTGTTTTAAATTCTTAGAAAGCTGTTTTCTTGGTTGGAACTTGACTGATAGACATGTCTAACTTATAAAGTTGTGGTAAGACTCTGTAAGTATATATCAAGAAAACAGGGCAGTGACTGATGGGGCCTAACAAATTTGCCAGTGGGAAAAGCACCATCACAAAGCCGTTATGTATCATCCTTCTAAATGGCACTGAAAACCAGTCATAGACATCTCAGAAACAATGTAGGGGTGCATTCAATAGCGGCAATCACTTTCCCGACTCCTGATGGATCATGTTGGCAAGGATGCGGTTAGAAAAGGATGGAGCTAAAGATGTGGTGATTTGAATCACTTTGATACTAGTTTGAGGAAAATAACAGTCATCAGAATAATTCGCAACTTTGAAGTACTCATTCCCACAGTTATGAGTAGCTCAAGTACTAGGCATTTGCATTTTATGCAAAGGATGCTGTTCAGAAGGCCACCGGTAATTCAAAACTCATATAATTCAAGACTAAATTTTCCATAAGACTGAATAAATCTACAGTTTCTTTTGTCAGTACAGGGTGTAATGCAAATCGGTTGGTCTTCTTCATGGTCTTTGACTACATCTTCTTTCCAAAATTCTTGATTTTGGTGTATTCCTGCACGAATACCAGCCCCATCACTTTGATCAATAATATACAGCATATTTTACATATTAGGAAAAAATTAAGTGTGATAAAAGTGAATGAAAATAGTGGCACAATTTCCTGTACATTCCCATGCAAGGAAACAAAGGTGACCTAGGTGCTACGGAAGAAAGACTGGGTAGGTATTTATAGTTTACATGAAAGGGTCATCTATTTGGCAATAGAATCCACCTCGTTAACAGCAAAGTTGACTTGCCAGCTCTCAGATCCCAGGACTTTTGGTGAGCTTTCCAAGTTGGAGAGGTTTTGCCAAATTTTGCACCTGAGGCAACAATTTTATTGTGCATCATATCAAATTTGCATAGTTTAACATTGAATGATAACCCAAGTTACTGCAAAAAATTTTAATGCTTTACTAATCAATGGGCCTAGAGGTACTCAAAGGTTTTTAAAAAAATTATTATGGATTTTTTCAAGGGAAGTTTAAAGTATAAGCACTGAAAGGAAGTTTAAAAGAATTCTTCCATTCAATCTTTGAATGAAAATAGGATTTGATTAAGCAGTATTTTGTAACCACAACCCCCGTGTGAAAGTATCATACATACACACACACATCTTTGAATTTTTCCTTAACTATTATCTTATTTGATAATAGGAATAGCATTGAAATATTACTTGAAATGTTACTCATGTCTGGTAATTCCTCTTTACCCCATAGCCTGTTTCCTATCAAAGCTAAAACATATGACTCAGGTGTCCATTGCCATAGAGAAAGGTTGTTATAGCAGAAGAATGGAAAAATCTGTCAATTCTTAGCTTTTAGTTTTAAAAATAGTCTTATAAATGAGGGGGAGAAACAACAGTTTTGAGAGAAAAATGCTTTTGAGTTTGAGAAACCTGGGCATTCGTATTGGCTCAAAAAGCGAGAGCATTGAAACACTTGGGGCATGCAATTATGCTATGAACGACAGCTGTGAAAAAATACCACCAAAGACAGTTTTTCTTCACCTAGACTAGATAAAAATCTCACCAACTGGGAGGCAAAGAGAGTCTGAGAGCCTGCAGGCAGAACGAATTCTCAGGGTATCTCTCTGATAAGTGGGCCTGCTTTCTGGGGTTGGAAAGGAGGGGGTGGAAATTAAAGCCCCCAGATAGGTTTGGGCGTTCAAGTTCAGTGGCAGCTGAAGCCTTAACTTCAGGAGTGAAGCCCAGGGAGACAGCAGGTTATAAAGGGGAGTACTCCTGAATACCGAAGAACCCGGGGCATGTGGAACAGAAATACCTCTGTGGCGTGTCTAAGCAGAGAGGGCTTCCTAGTGCCTCAGAAAGCTCCCTGCTGTTCTCAAGGAGCATAGGAGAGTGGCCACAAGATTCTGTGTGCCTCCCCGTACGAGGCCTGAAAGTGAGAAAAAGCTGGCACTGCAGAGACCTTGTGGATCGATTATGGAAGATGCTGGCAATGTCTGGACCTCATGTGTGGAGACAGAGGTCACGTCGATGTCCTCCTACACAGCGTTTTCCAACAGGTTTGGCCCATGGCCAGTTTTGGTCTACAGTAAGAAAGAATTTTTACGTTGTCTTCCAGGGCAGCACAGGTGATAAAGCAGCACAGGTGATGCTAGCTAACGTTTTCTTTAAATTCTATTCTGGTGTGATCTACTAAATTGATGCCATAGACTAAAACATACAGTTGGAAAAACATTCATTAATGGACGCTCTCTAACTCCTCTCCCCCCACAGGACATAAACAAAGGGGGGAGTGGAGACCTCCAAACTGACTGAGATTGGGGCCAAATGAGATTAGATAAAATTATAGAAATACAGTCCTATTTCATGCATAGCTAGGTATATGGAAGAGAAATTCCCATCCATTATAATATTCAGTGCTTATACTTAATAAAGAAGTATATTTGAAAATCAAAATTGAATGGTGGAGGATGCTAATATCTTGCTTTACATAAACTGCTCGTGAGCTTTTTGAACTAAACTGATGCAATACCCACCTGCCTAATGGCAACCAAGGTCCTGCTAGGACCCTCGGGTCTCAGATCCACTTCCAGTGGACTAGACTTGAAACAGACACTAACTGATAGCAAGGGATGGGGAGACTATTTCTGGTAGGGGGGGGGATGGGTGGGACGGCGGGTGTTAAAGGAAAGATAGCTTCACGTGGAAGCTTTATAAAAATGCACACATCTATTAATTTCTCTTCCTGCCCCTAGATTGGGATGTGAACACCCAACGAGAGCTAGATCACCCTCCCAAAATAAGAAGTGTTGCTATAATGAGCTATTGTTACTGCTGATGATAGGTTTGGGTATTGCTTTGATGTGATGGGGATGTTAACAAGATTGAAAACCATTTTCTTTAAAGGTCACCTACTCCAATAAGATTTTGATTGTTTTGCATTAATTCCTTTTCTCTCTAACTCCAATATAAAGTTCCAATAGTCAGAAGGAAATCTGATCTCCTTTTATAAAAACACTATTTCTTTTCCCTTGAATTGTTGTTTCCTCATTATCTCAGATACAGTGCTTTAGAAAACTCTGCAAAACATAAATCTGAAAAATTTCTCTACAGTGAGGTCCCCCTCCATGCTTTCCACCCCCCACCAATACTAGGTGAAAAGAAACACTTTTATTATTTTCTTGGGTTCTACAGATGAACATCATCTATCTTATTTTATTTATTTATTTTTGAACATCATATATAGGAAAGAGAAGTATATATTTTTTAAGTCCACAAAATTTGCCAGAAACTGAAGAAAAAGTTTAAAACAACTTTTAGTAGTTATATCTAGAAAGGATAAATGCAGGTATATGTGTAATGAAATGGAGAAGATCTTATTCTCCAGAATTCCAAGGACTAGAGAAGGCAGACTGGCTTGATCCGGCTGCTTACCAAGAAATCAATACTTGAGATGGGGAGGGAGCACCGGCATTGCATTCTGCTGGGGTGTGTGTGGGCAGAGAGAAGTTTCTAGAGGAGCATGAAGTGGGAAAGCAGTGAGATAGAAACATATAAAGCCTCAGTAAAGCTACAAAGCTCCTGTGTGTGCTTTTTCTTAAAAAGATTTTATTTACTTATTTGACAGAGAAAGCGAGAGACACAAGCAGGCAGAGCAGCAGAGGGAGAGGGAAAAGTTGGTTCCCCACTGAGCAGGGAGCCTGATGTGGGGCTCGATCCCAGGACCCTGGGATCATGACCTGAGCTGAAGGTAGTTGCTTAACCCACTGAGCCACCCAGGCACCCCCAAAGCTCCTGTATTATCACTAGTATGACTGGAATTTTTTTTTTTTAAGATTTTATTTATTTATTTGACACAGAGAGATCACAAGTAGGCAGAGAGGCAGGCAGAGAGAGAGGAAGGGAAGCAGCCCCCCCGCCGAGTAGAGAGCCCGATGCAGGACTCCATCCCAGAGATCATGACCTGAGATCATGACCCTGAGATCATGACCCGAGCCGAAGGCAGCGGCTTAACCCACCAAGCAAATGGAAAACTTAAGTGTCCATGTAATGATTCTCGAAGTCTATTTCACAGTGCAAGTTCCTTTTCTCTCATTTAGATTATTGCAGTTGGGTCTTAAGACATTGGTATTCTTTATCCAACCAAATTTTCTGACACATTTTTGCTCATTCAACAAACTGATGCTTACAAAGCATTTAAAAAATTGTGCTCTATTTGAAAAATGACATCTGGTGACTTCTGGTTGCATTACAAGAGAATGCCAAACTTATCACAACATCTGACCCTTCACGGTCTTGTCCCAGTGTAGCTTTCTAGGTTTATCTCCTCTCATTCTTTCCCCCAGCCTTGCCGTGAAACTTTATCCAGTGTGGAAGGACTTGCTGACATTTCCTGGAGGGGCCATCCTCTGTCACATTTTTATTTCTCTTTGTTCACACTAACGAACCCAGTGTTTAATGACTCTAAGATCAGAAGTAATCCCTAGAGAAGCTTGAGTTACATTAAGGAGGAGAAAGTAACATTGCATTGGGAAGCAAAGACTGATTTAACACAGGTGACACTGATATTTCTAATTTTTTAATGATTTACTTGTAAAGATTCACACATTATTTAAGAAAAACTATAAAAAGGAGGATTTGTCTTTAGTGCCTTGGATTCAAGTTGGGTGCTGCCCTGGCTTCATTAATTCATACGATCAAAAATCTAGTGTTATGAATCCAGGTTGGAAATCAGATTTTTCAACATTCCTATTAGCAATAGTGTCTTGTTTTTTTTTCCTGAATAGCCATGGCAACCAGTTCTCTGTGAGTTATTTGGGTATAGTTCAATAGGGTGTCTTTTGTAGAAAAGCTGCAAGCAATTCGTTTCCCTTAAAAATGAACTGAGTGAAATGAAATTATACAATATGAGACTATCAAATTGTATTAGGTAAATGCAAATAAAATAAAATATATTCTCTCTAAAGTGCCAGTGGGTATTAAGAAGAGCCTAATGGGATTTACATGAATTCTCATAAATAAACGTCTTCAGGTTACCGAGACCTCAGATAGGAGGCAAAGACAGTATGCTGCAGTCTTTGACATCTTATGAGATTATGGGTTTTTTTTGTTGTTGTTGTTTTGTTTTGTTTTTACTATTTTATACAGAAATGATTTAATATCATTCTTTACAAAATGATAGAAAATGATAAAAGATTGTTGCTTCAGTCATCGGTGTTCAGCATACAAATTTTATTTGACCCACTTGGATTTCACTGGTCTGTAGATGAGGAGGGTCACTCTGAGGGCAACATTATGTAGTCAGATTCATGCCAGGTTGTTGTCATTGAAAAATGATAGTAATATTGTCTCTCATTTAGTGGGAAACTATGGAAAAATTGTAATCCCACTCAAATTAGAGGTTCCATATGGTAAAAAATTGCAACATGTAACATTCTGCATTTTATTAAGCAGTCAAGGTAAGAAGGTCATTCAGACATTGGAATACTGAAATTTGAATGCTGAGAACTCAAGTAACCTTTCCTTCCCCCTGAATAATTTGGGTAAAATAAATCTTTTCTATACATACATATATATACACACTAAATACATGTATTTACATACATGTGTGTGTATATATATACACACTAAATACATGTATTTACATACATGTGTGTATATATATGTAAGAGCTTTTCAATTTGTTTTAAGGTCAGTGTTAAGATTTTGCTTTTTCATTTTAGCATCCCTGCTGCCTAGGCTTTCTACAATCCATGCTCTGCTGCTATCTTCTGTATATGTATAAATTGATGTGTAATGTGTATAACACGTAGCTAGAGTTTCCATCTTAGAGCCAAACTTTTTTGTTATTGCACTAGTGGTGTGCTGGTGAATGTTGAATAATAGGCAATCTGGGAGGGACAAAGCCCCGATTTGTAATATTTGCTGATTTCCACGGTGTAACACTTCCTCCTTTGGCTGATCTCAAGCTACCACTGTGACATCACGGAATGCACAGCTGGAAAGAGATGTGACATCATGGAATGCACAGCTGGAGAGATGTGCTGTGAATCACTACTACACAGTATTTCAGCCGTTCAGATACATTAACCATAAATAATCTCAAGAGCATAGGTAATAGTAAAGTGTAGCAAAATGATTACGAGGTGATGCGTTTTGAGCATTACCCTGGTTCTTAATAGAATATATTTAATTCGAGGAAACATGATTTCCTTTTTACTAGTTGGCTGTAACAACCAAATCCCATGAGTCTTGACAATTTAACAACCTGCTTGCTTATTCTGGCTTGAGCCTGGCTGTAGCACATCACTGCTCAGAGGCAATATTCCAGGGTCTGGAGCCTGAATCTCCCTTTCTTTGGCTAGTCTTTGAGTGGTTAAGCTTTGAATATGTTTTTAAACTTGACAGTTCCTTTCAGAAATAAGAATGCAGAAAATTAATGAAATGAACAAGAACTGCCCCCAGTCTGTGGCTGAACCATCCAAACTCTGCATACTTTGTTTCTCAGATACACTCCACAACCCCTCACTGAACCTTTCGGAAATGGGTGGGCATCTTATAATTGAGATGTGCACTTTCTCATAGTTTACTTTGCAGTATTTTTCCATGATTCTGAAGTAATGATGGATCTTAACAAGTGATGGCATCTTTGATTTGATGAAATGTGGCACTTTAAAATGTGAGAAATTGCTGATTTGATTAAGACACGGTAAGATTATTTTTTCCTTACTGGCAAATACAAGAAAGTCCCTTCATGTTCTAGGATGTGAGTATCTTAACATTATCTAAGTATGAATTCACAAGAACAAGAAAGGCCTCATCATCAAATGAAAGGAGTTGACATTAAAATGTTCTAGCTCTTAAATTAAAGTCAAAGCGATCATGTTCTGAGAAGAAAACATCCCTATTTTTCTCTTCATCATAGCTTCAATGTTAACATCCATTGTGTGAAGAATGAAGTATGTGCGAATCTATTTCTTGCAGTAATTGGCTCTGTCCATTATGTGATTTAGCAGTGGTAAGTAAGGGGTTGTTAATGCAGAAAATGCCTATAGGTGACATCTGAAAAGTAACTGAGTACTAAGATCCAGAGAGATAGAAAATTGCCTTTGGTTCACTTCTGCCGCCAAGTCATTCTATTCTTTAGTTTTTAGATTTTAGAGAAAAACCCTGTTGATTCTATGTCAAGGCGGTGAAACAAATAGGGGATTCTATTTTCTCTCTGCATGTGGCCTGCTGTGACAAATTAGTTCGCTCACATCCTTCTTGTACGCTTTAATGGCTTGAAAGTAGGAAAAGCAAAAAGGTGGTGCCTCTCTTGTGGAATTTAATTGTTGGTTCATGTTTTATCTTTTAAAGTAGAAAATAATTTTCACTTTGTTTTCCTGCTTCTCTGTGGCTCTACATAGTTAGTGGAAATATTTGAAAACTACAGAAAACTATGAAAATGAAAATAAAAATCGCACATAAAAATCCCATCACTTAGAAATAACACTTCTGCGCAGAAGTTCTGGTGAGTATCTCTGCTTTTCCCAGAGGAAAATTCTTTTGGGGAGTATCACCCATATTAAGAAATTGAACATTTATAAAGCTTTGTAAAATGCCTCCAGGAATTAGGATCAGTTTTTATTCCTAACAATAGTGTACGCCTGCTGCTAACATAGGATATTATCATGTAAATTTGCCAATGGCACCTCATTGTAATTTTTGTCTATTTGATTAATGATGCTCTAAGGTTGAACTGCCTTGCACATGTTCACCAACATCTGTATTTCCTTTGTTCTTAGCTTGTTCGTGTCCTTTGTCCACTTTTATCTTAGAACGTCTGCCTTTGACATGGTGATATATAAAAACATCTATATGTAAAGGATAAAAGTGCTTGCCACATATATTTCAAATATTCTTCCCAATTAAAAAATAGTTTAAAAATTGTAAAAGTAATAATGCTCATGATGGAAAGTTTAGAAACCATGAAAAGTGGAGAGACAAAAATAAAAGCCCTCTTCCTGGATATAATCATCATTTACATTTGGGGGATTTTTCCTTATGGCCTTATTTGCTTTCACACGTTCACAAACACTGTTTACAAATACAAATTCATATAGTATGATGTATTTATATCCAGGTTTTTAAAAAAAGATCATGTGACCAATGATAAAAGTGATATATGCCTGTCTTAATTTCAGTTCCTCCCCATGCAGACCCCGAGACAAGGACTTGGGGATGGGGGTCCAGCTCACACATAAAAAAGAGGGCAAAGCCAAGGTGTGATAATTCAAATGGTAAAGATAGACTGAGCCACTTTTAGATTACACATTTGATTACTTACAACAAAATGAAAAATACGTTAAAGGGGCCAGCCATCCTTGACCCTTGTCACACACACAGAACCAAAAGGACCCAGAAGTTTAGATCAACAGGAGTTTAGATCAAGACAGAACGCTACACCAGGGGTTTCATATTCTGTGGCTCTGTGCTGATGTGGCCAAGGCAGAAGGTCCTAGACCTCATCAGAATGTGGGAGGTGGTGAGAAAGCATCCTGTAATGGTGAGTGGGGAGGCCAGTGGAAGATGGCCTCATGTCAGCTCCTGGCAGACCTCCTGTCCTCCCATGTTTCAGACGGAATAGGAAGGGTTTTGCCAAGCATTTGGTAAGGCGGTTTAAGCCTTTGCTTATGCAGATACGTGCAAGATTGCCAGGTGTTACAGCTGAGCTATTTTCCTACAGCTGGTGGTTTATACAGAAAGTGATCCCAGGAAGCAAAAGTAATGAAACGGAGCAAGGGAAACAGGGAGGAGTGAAAAACTGTTGAAGTGTGCACGAATGGAAGGGTTGCCATTGAGCGCAACTGGGGTTCAATCCCAGTGGGGTCCTTTTTGGGAATTGTGTAGATTGTGCCTCACACAGGGAAGGGGCAATTTATCCCCAACTCTTATCCCTCATTAGTTGTGAGTTGCTCATCACTGATTCCCTTGCCTTTCTAGGAGGTTTTCTGTGTAGGTTAAGCAAGCTCCAAGGAAGACTGAGAAAACCCCCTGGGTAGAGAATTTGAGAGTCACCCCCCTCGAGGTTGGGATGTATCAGAAGTTTGGAAATTGTCCTCGACAGCTGCAGGTGAACTCAGAGGTGGGCAAAAGGGATATGGGGCACATTTGTCACAGTGCAGAACATAGAAAGAACAAGCATTTTAAAAAGAGATGAACACCTCAATTATATTACTATATGATAACTTCCATGTTCCTATCATATTTCCTTACATTTCCTTCAATGATTAGATGATACCGTATTTCAGTTTTGCTTTCTGTTTTTTTTTAAGCTTCATACCATTTTATAACTACTCATATGAATGCTTTATAAACAATTTTTTTCCCCATAGAGATGAAAGCTTTTGATGGGGTAAAAATACACATGAAACAGAACTACAAAAGTAACACAGTAAATTAAGGAGTTATTGTTCCAGAAACTCTGTGAATAGTTTTGGTCTAGATCATAGTTCGAGGGGGAGACAGGACTGTGGAGGTAGCAGAAAAGGTTTCATAGTGAAGAAGAATTTTAAACTGGATGTTTAAGAACTAAGTAGAAGATGGCTCAGAAGCAACTGGGTGGTTCACTAGGTTAAGGGTCAGCCTTTGGCTCAGGTCATGATCCTAATATCACAGGATCGAGGCCCACTTGGTCTTGGGTTCTCTGCTCAGTGGGGAGTCTGCATCTCCCGCTTCCTCTGCCCTCCCCCCACAGCTCGTGTACTCTTTCTCTCAAATCAATAAATAAAATCTTAAAAAAATAAACAAGTTAATTTAAAAAATGGCTCAGATGTTTAGGAGAGCACCAGCTAAATTAGATGGTATGGCATCCTTACAGATTCCAAAACACAATTAAGCAAACTCTATTAGGAGACTAAATTAGGTAGACAAAATAATCTCCCCACCCCCAAGCTGTCTACTTCCTAATCCCTGGAACCTGGTACTATGTTCCTTTGCATGGCAAAGGGCATTTATGTTGCGGACGATTCAGGTGGATCCAATATCATCACAAGTGTTCTTAAAAGAGGAAGGCAGAGGAGGAAAAAGAGTCAGAGTGGTGCGCTAGGGCCTGAGAACTTAGTCTGCACCCCCTTGGCTTTGGGAATGAAGGAAGGGTGGAAAGGAGCGCAAACCAGGAAGGCAGGCAGTCTCTAGAAGCTCAAAGAGGCAAGGAAACAGATTCTCCCCTAGAGTTCCAGAAGGGAACACAGCTTGCAGACACCTTAATTTTGGCCCAGGGAGACCCAGATTGATTTTGTCTGAAAAACGGTGAGTCCTTCTAATTTGCATACTCGATTTCATTTTTTTTTTTTTTTTCAACCAAGAAAGTTTTCTTTGAGCATTCCTCTGTTCCCATGTTTAAGGCCCCTTCGCATAGTTGTTCTGTTGCCCCTGTGGTCTGGGTGTTTTTAAAAAATCTTTCCTTGCACATTATAGGAAAGGTTCTCAATTTAGACTTGCTCAGCTCTAATTTTATTTTCCATGGAACCGGTTATGTTCGGCTGTTACATTTTTACATTTCCTTGTAAGAGTTTTTACTGCCTCCCTCCGCCACCTCTTACAAATCCATAGTCTGTCGTCGTCTTTCCCAGTTTACGCTCTTTTTATTCCCCCCTTACTGGGTCTCTTAGTAAGTTATTTTTAAGAGACCTGCGTTTTTCTTTCATCTGTTGGGATATTGTTCCCTGGCCTTTGTTAGGAGCGACCATCGTCCCCCACTTTAACTCTCTCCCCCCCTTATTTTTCCTTTCTACCTAGTGGAACTTGTGTAATGAGAGGCCTGTTCAGCGGTCCTATTTCCCAACAAGATGAATTCATGACGTATTCTGGGGCCAGCTCTCTAAGAGAGAGCAAAAAAGTAGAGAATGTGCAACAAATAATGTAATTCCTGGGTCTGGACAATTGCTCTAACGGGAGACAGATGAGATGGGTACAAAAGCAAGGCTTTACAGGCAAGAAATTTAAGCAGTTTGTGGACGGGCTCGCTCAGTAGAAAATGGCCCAAAGGTTCACAGGTAAATCCGATAATACAGACCTCTGCTCCTGTGAGGGAAGGTCCTGAATGTCCTTCCAAACTTGAATTAAAACTTTTCCTCCTATCCTGCTTATTTCTTAATTTTCCTTCCCTATTTCCCCTCGACTTTTTTTCCAAGCCACATAGGGGTCATTTCTTCAAATTTGTTCTCTAGTTCATGAATTCTGCTGTTTAGATCATTCATTGTGTTTTTGGTTTAAACAAAAAAGTAAAACTAGTTTCTTGAACATTTTACTGGGTTCTTTTTCGAATCTTCCCAGTCACTTTTGATATTGATAGTTCATTTTTTGTGGCTACATCTTTTATTTTGTAAATATTTCAAACCTGTATTGTAATTTTTACTCTGATCATGTAAATACATAAAGTATTTGGGGATTGTTTTTTATTTTTGCTGACACTTTACCATGGGATTTGTTTTCTTCTGGGTTTGACAAACTCTAATTGTGAATTCATATTTATTTGAAATTAATCTGTGAGCCCCCTGGGGCCCAACTTGAGAATGCTTTCCTGACGTGGGAATGTGTGTTCCTTCCCGCTGGGATACAGGGGTACACAACCAATCTGGGACTACCTTAGTCCCCTTCCCATAGTGTCGGATTGACTCCCCATTGATGTTAGTGTGAGGCTAATCTTTGGAGTTCTAGGGTTGGAGGGTAATTCCACTATTTTATATAACTTAGGGTAGTTTATTATTATATGTCCTTTCCTCTGTAGGTAAACTACGCCTTTTGCATAGGTTGCTTGTAGCTCTTCTCTTTTGCCTTAGTATCCTGCAATTCCATTGTGGTGTGTCTAGATGCGGTTTTACTTTTCCCTGGGAAGGTTCTTGAAGCACAGTTTTGAGTGACAAACTCTGATTCAGGTACTTTCTCCTTTACTCTCTCTTTGGAGATTGCCTCTCCACCACAGTTTCCGTTCTCTTTCTCTGAAATTTCTAATTTGGAGTGTGGTATCTCTTGAGTGCGCTTTCATGCTGCAGTCTGGTAAATCACTCACTTTTGTCCTGTAACTCTCCAGGTGTCTGTCTCCTCTATCACAGGCCCTCCTTAACATTATCATGTCTATTGCTATTTTCCACCGACCATACTTTTCTTTTCAAAAAATATTTTTTCATTTCCTTCTGTACTTTGTTTTCTCCTATTATAATTTCTGTTTTCTAAATGGGAGTTTTTTTCTTTATCTTTTTGAACATCCCGAGGATATTAAGTTTAAAGCGGTCATCAGACTAATCTGTAAAATTGATTGTGCAGTGAGTTCATGTTCCTGTGTTTTGATGTTGTGTCTGGTTCTACTTCGTCTGGGCGGTTTTGTTTACCTTCCTCCACTTTTCCTTTTCCCCCAAGTCTCCAGGGTAGGTCAGATTTTGATTGTTCTGATTGCTCTTGCCCTCGGATAGGATAGGCTGTTTCAGATCTACTAGCAGAACCATTGGGTGGCCTCATTCATTTCCGGATCTTTAGATTCTGTCTGTGACTCCTCGCCTTCCTTGTCCCACAGCTTGTTTGAACCTACAGCCACAGGTGGCAGTTGGTAACAGTTTGATTTAGCTACCTTTCTGAGGACTGGGTCTTTTCAAACCATCCAGGCTGCAGGTCCCCTTTGCACAGGGAGTGCTTTTAACTTTCAAGTGATGGGGGCCGAACCTCCTACAGTTTCTGCCTGCCAGAGCTCAGTAGGTTCAAGGCCTTGGTTCTTTTTATTGCTTTGTGGTTTTGTTCAATTTCCACTAGAAAGAGATGCTTATCTAGGTTTTATGTATTTGACTTTTCTGCGCTGTAAGGCTCACATCATTTCTGTGTTTGGAATGCAGATAGATGACTTATGCAAGTGTGAACTCCTAACATTGGGACTAGAGCTCCTACCTCTGTTTTAGAAGCCACTTGGAGACTGCCCATGTTGACATTCAGTATTTAGTTTGGTTACACAGGCATTTGAAGATGATGTTACCTGTTTTGGGTGCCAATTTATACCAAGATGACGCGTACTGCTTCACTCTGGTATGCTTGAAGCCTCTTGGGCTCTTTCCTGAATTTGAGGTTTTGATTTGTCCATAACTGTCTTGGATTATGAAAGCCCGTTTCACTTAGGGAGAGTTGTGCTTGGAACAGTTGTGTCTCTGTTCAGCCAGTTAGGGTAGTGCAATTCTGCAGCTAGAGCTTCAGGAAGAAATCTGGTTTCATCATACCTCAGTTTTCAGCCAGGGTGTCCCCCTTTCTGCAGTGAAAGTGTCCTGTAGACTTTGAGGTTGTGCCACCTCTGTGCTTTTTAGGCACCGGAAGGTGTGTTCTGCCTTTCAGGCTGATCTGCTACCTCGGAAGCCTAGTGGTTCACCCCTGGTTTGTACCTTGCAACCACAACACTTTTCCTCTTAGAAAGGTTTTGACACTTCCTTTTTAGAGGCATAACTAATTGTCCTTTCCTACAAGAGTTACTTTTTGGTTTACAGGGTCTCTTGTTTTCCTACTTAAGCAGGTTCCTTTATGATTCCTCCCTGACACCATCATATCTGGGATGAGTGTTCAGGGGTAGGAGAGGAGTAGGGGTGGTTAAGGGGTTGGGGTGGGGAGGTGATCGAATAACATCATTAGCGTTATTATCACCATGGCAACAGAGTAAACGTTTTAGAGGTTTGGCAGTGTTTCCCCAAGCATCATCTTCATCTCCTCTACTCCTCTCCATCTCCTTTGATCTTCACAATAGCTTAGAGTTGTGAGGGGCAGCACAATTTTCTCCGTGCTACGGATGAAGGTCCAGAAGCGCACAGAGGAAAAGTGACTTATTGAAATCAGAGCTAGAAAGGGTCAGAAGAGGGACTAGTGTCTTTTGCTCGTTCCACCATTATTTGCTGAGATACAAGCTGTACAAAGTGGAGCTCTTTTATAAGAAGATAGGCGTCCTACAATGGCACAGACTCAATTGAAAAATGGATTATTTTCCCATTTCCTGAGCCTAATTGTACCTATTTGCAAATGAATACCTTTCTGAAGATAGGAAGGTACAATTATCTCCTTTATCTCTCTCTATTCTGGTGGCACCTGACTTGGATGTTAATCTGGAGTGAGAGGCAATATGTAGTAAGTATATTTCTGCCACTTTAAAATTTTTCAATCCCATTATATTTGGAAATTCTGTCTAGCACAATTGTGTAGCAGTATGTTGTACGAAGAACCTGTGAAAGCAATTTTTGGCAGGACAATGTTTACCCTACTGGTAAGTTCGCCTATTTACTCAGAACTATTTAACATCCTTCAATAAATGTCTTTTGGTAAGGCCTTAGATTTTTTGAGAATTCCTTCTTTCTGTCTTAAAGAGCTGGTGATAAAAAGAGATAAGCTATCAATCACAAAGAGGCATGGAGGAAACTTAAGTGCATATTGCTAAGTGAAAGAAGCCAGACTGAAAAAGCTACATACTGTGGGATTCCAACTACACAGCATTCTGGAAAACGCAAAACTATAGAGACTGTAAAAAGATCAATGGTTGTCCGGGATCTGTGGGGAGGAAGAGGCAGGATGAATCAGTGGAGCACAGGGCATTTTTAGGTCCGTGGAACTATTCTGTATTATATGGAAAGGGAGGATACATTATCTCTCAAAACCCAGAGAACTGTATAACACAGAGTGAGCACTAATGTAAGCCATGGATTTTGGTTACAAATTATCAATGGTCATCAGTTGTAACAAATGTCCCACATTAATGCAAGATATTAATAATAGAGGAAGCTCTTTTCGGGGAGGAGAGGAGGTATATGGGAATTCTGTGCACTTAATTTTCCTATAAACCTAAAATTGCTATAAAATAGCAAAATGTGTTCTTTGTGCCCTGTAATACATGTGGAGTCACTGGAAGTTCGAAGGAGTTTTCTCAGCAAAGCTGTTTGCATCCTCTAGAGAAACTACACACATGCATCTCTATACAAAAGATTACAAAAGCTTTGTGTTAGAAACCTCCTTTGTTCATTCCTCCCGACCTTCGCAACGCTTTGCTTTCTTCAGTTTGAAATAGCTCTGATCTTGGTCTTAGCTCAAGGGTAAATTTTAAAGGGAATGTGAAATTCAATTTCTTCAAATATGAGGTGAAGATTAAAAACATGGAAATTATTTTCTTGTATTTAGCTCATAGGTATTTTGACACTCATAAATCATAAATAACTGGAGTTAAACATCCAATTTTGGGGGTGCAAGTCCCTTAGAAAGACTGCAGTTAAAAAAAATCCCTCCCTCTGGGACATGTTTGCCTTGGTTCTTTGGTACCTCGGACTTCTTACTGGTGCCCTATTTATAGTGGTACAGAACAGAGACTACTTTTGTAGTTTATGTGAATGCAAATATAAGGGGTGGAAGGTTCCATATCCAGCTTGATATAATACAGTTTTATCTGAATTAAGGACATTGTTGGCAGAATGATTAATCCTATAAGTTTATGCCTTTCTGCATCCTCATTTCTTCTGTAGCATTTAGTCTTTTTACTTTTAATTTGTACCAACAGTTACTACTAAGGTTCTCTTGTAGCATAATACCACAGAAGGTGATGGTTAGTGTTAGTCAGTGAGATCAGTAAAGCTTTCCGAGCAGAGCACTTGCACAGATGCAACCTCCAAAATTACTGCATATGTTCATGAATAACCATTGTGGTTGTGTGGCAGTGGTGTGTGTGTGTGTGTGTGTGTGTGTGTGTGTGTGTGTGATGTAGAGGACCCTTTTAAGCAACATCTGAAAGCCCGATTCTATTATTAAGTGTGCCCCAGAGCCCCAGAGTAGTTCTAACTAATCTACTTCATTGATTGACAGAAATTAGGTCTTTGTTGACTGGAATTTAGTTAAGTTTTGCAAGGACCTAAGCCCTTATTCCAAGGAATTACCCACTGACTAAAGTTGAACAAACCATGGCTCAAAGGCCAAATCCAGCTCACAGTCAGTTTTTTATATAGTCCACACCTTTTTTTTTTTTTTTTTTTGTACAGCCCAGAAGCCAAGACCAGCTTTAACCTTTTATTTATTTATTTATTTATTTATTTTAAGATTTATTTATTTATTTATTTGACAGAGAGAGAGAGAGAGAGAGGTCACAAGTAGGCAGAGAGGCAGGCAGAGAGAGAGAGGAAGGGAAGCAGGCTCCCCGCTGAGCAGAGAGCCCAATACGGGACTCGATCCCAGGACCCTGAGATCATGACCTGAGCCGAAGGCAGCTGCTTA
>NC_081559.1:50457053-50625874 GCF_022355385.1 Mustela nigripes
TAGGTAGAGAGGCAGGCAGAGAGAGAGAGGAAGGGAAGCAGGCTCCCCGCTGAGCAGAGAGCCCAATACGGGACTCGATCCCAGGACCCTGAGATCATGACCTGAGCCGAAGGCAGCTGCTTAACCCACTGAGCCACCCAGACGCCCCTAGCTTTTACCTTTTAAAGGGTTAAAGTTAACATACAACAAACACCAGATGTAGTGCAGAAAGCCTACAATATTTTTATCTGGCCTTTTACAGAAAGTTTGCTGGCCTCTGTCTTAGGAGATGGAAACATGTAGTTCCAGTCCTTGTTTCCTCTAACTAGATTAATTAGCTCTTATCTCTGCTTTTTCCACACAAAACGGCTGAGACAATTTACTCACCGCCTTTTTATCTCCTCTGTTGAAGGACCGTTAGTGTGTTTCTATTGCTTATATTATTAATGAAGTCTTTGAGTTTGTTCAATAACTAGCATCCTCCTCTGAACCCAAGTCCTGACCAAAATGTTAAATAAGACAAAGGGGGGGGGGCGCCTGGGTGGCTCAGTGGGTTAAAGCCTCTACCTTCGGCTCAGGTCATGATCTCAGGCTCCTGGGATCGAGTCCCGCATCGGGCTCCCTGCTCAGTGGGGAGCCTGCTTCCTCCTCTCTCTCTCTCTCTCTCTGCCTGCCTGCTTGTGATCTCTGTCAAATAAATACATTAAAAAAGAATAATAAGACAAAGGGATGGTAGATGAAGGCCCAACGTCACTGTCCTCTCTGCTAAAGGCTAATTTTAGAGGCGTGCCTTTGTGTGAATGCCAAGTGGGCCCTACCGTCCCCTGAGGAGTGTGGGACCAGGGCAGACCCTCTCTGAGGAATACGAGATTGTATGTTCCTCTGAAGGTGGGTTACCAGGAGGAGGGGAAATAAGGGAAGAACCGTGCAGGGCATTCTGAATTCTTAAACTTACCAACCATACAAGCCAGTCTTCCTCCAAAAGGAAGAAATAAGAGAAACCCAGGGTCAAATGCTATGCATGCTTGATTCACATTGAAGAATAACTCAGAGGTAGGGAAGAAGCCCATCTCTCTAAAATATTAATCTTCAAATTCTGAATGTGTCCTGCAAGGCATGTCCTCCTCCCCCCTGCCCCGCCCACCTCTCCAGTTTCATCTCTTCTTTATTTCAGCTTATAACTACATTAAGTATGGTTTGCTGTAACTGGTCTCTGTACCTCCTCTCTTGTAATATCCCTGGTCAGTGATGCCTTCTCCTGCAGTCCTTATGTACCCTTCGGATAAAACCCCAGTTTAGAGTTCACTTCCAGGTTCTCTGCTGCTTAAACAGCACATTGGTTTTCTCTATTCTCTTTTATTGTGCCTCCCTCTATTTCCTACATTTTCATTTTAACATGGTAGAATGTTTTAGTAACGAGATCCCTGGACTAAGTGTTGGTGGTTTAATAGACACCATTTACTGAGCAGTTTTTACAGGCGAGGCACGAAGCTGAGTGCTTTGTGCACATTCTCATTTAATTCACACTACTCCTATATAATATATAGATTATACGTGGGTCACACATTTTGAAATACAGTGTGCTGTGCAAAATGCAAACTTAATTTGTAAGGTCATGGATCAATTTCCCAAGATGTTTATATATTTTTTTCTTAATAAATTTCAACATTCTCAAGGAAAGGAGTAGTGGCTTCTCCCCATTGGTGGTTTCCACTGCATTTAGCACATTGTTTTGAAGAAAAATAGATGTTCAATATATATATTTTTATTTGCATGACAATAAAATTAATAATAAAAGGAATAAAAATATTAATTATTTTTAACATTCTACAAACCAGCTGGGAGTTAATGGTGCAGCAGAGGAAAAGAAGAAATCTTGAAAATAAAACCAGTGAAAGCTGTGTACGTCTTTCTTCTTCAGCTCATTAATATGCAAATTGTCAAACTTGCCAATATAGAAAGAATAATAAAATGAGCATCCATAATCTGCCACTAAGCTTCACTCTCACCAACTCATGGTCAATTTTGTTTGCTCTATAACCCACCCACCCTACATGAAGAAAATTATAGAGCTCCTATTGGTTTCTGTGAATATTTCAGTATGTCTTTTACAAAGATGAATGCTTATTTTATAAATTTATTTTTTTATTAACATATATTGTATTTAATATTAAGGGGTACAGATCTGTGAATCACCAGGTTTTCACAGCACTCACCATAGCACATACCTTCCCCAATATCCATAACCCAACCACCCTCCCCCTTCTTCTCTCCCCCTGGCAATCTTCAGTTTGTTTTGTGAGATTAAGAGTCTCCCTCCTATGGTTTGTCTCCCTCCCAATCCCATCTCATTTCATTTTTTCCTTCCCTACCCCCCCAAACCTCCATGTTGCCTCTCAACTTCCTCATATCGGGGAGATCATATGATAATTGTCTTTCTCTGGTTGACTTAATTCACTAAGTGTAATACCCTCTAGCTCCATCCATATCGTTGCAAATGGCAAGATTTCATTTCTTTTGATGGCTGCATAGTATTCCATTGTATATATATACCACATCTTCTTCATCCATTAGATGAATGCTTACTTTAAAAACAAAATAATTGTATTATTGTCCAAAAATTTAACAGTTCCTTAATATTAATTGTCCAGTTAATGATTTAATTTCCCCAGTTGTGTACAATTTAAGGTTAGTTTGCTAAAGGATCTGAAGAGGACCAGTGCAGTGTAATCAACTGACACGTTGCTTAAATCTCTTTTAATCCATAGATACTTCCTTTTAATTCCCACTCCGTCCCCCATTTAATTTTTTTTTAAAGAAGCTGGGTCTTAAGACTTTGGATTTTCATAGTATGGACTTTACTGATTTTATCCCATAGTATATCCTTTACCATTTCCCCCACCCATATTCCCACAAATTGATGATTATATCTAGAGGCTTGATCAGATTCAGGTTTAAATATTTTATCTAGAATTTTTTGTGGTAATAAGTACTTATATTAGAAATGTTTGCTTCTTTTGTGATGTCAGAAATTGTTGGCAATCATTGTCTAAATCCATTTACTCATTATGGATTATAAACTGGTGGTATTCTGTTTTGCCATTTCTTTATTTGCTGGAATACTTCTGTAAAAATAAATGGCACTGCATTAATAATAGGTTAGTCTGAACTGTACTTATCTACTCTGAAGTAAATGATGCATTCTTTCAGCTTATTAATTTTCAGAATTGTTCAAAATAATTTTTCAAAGTAATTCAAAATAGGAATAGTCTCTTTCCTAACATCTTTTGAAGGTGACTAACAAGATCTTTTTGAGAATCACTATGAATTTATGAATTTAAACATTTTAGTTTGCTACAATCTTCTTCTTACTGATCAAATTCTCAAATTCTCTTGTTTTTGGCCAGTGGGAGCTTCATCAAGTTGGTTCCTAAGTCATTTTAGTCATGAACGTTTTCTTGCTAAGACCAAAACTCCGCCTTTTCTCCAAAGAGCTCTGTTTTTTTTTTGTTGTTGATGGTGGTGGTGGTGGGTTTTTGTTGTTTGTTTTGTTTTGTTTTGTTTTGGAAAATATTAAAAGATTATGTTTTGGGTGGTATGGTGTTAATGACTACAGGGTTGGTCATCGTGTGTAGGCTTCTTCAGATAGTACTGTTAGGAAATGTGTTTCTTTAAATCTGTATCTCTCCTTTCCCATGTCAAAAACATGATTCTATGGATACATTTGCATACTCATTTTCTTTATGATTCACAGAAACAGTCCTAGGATAGTATTATCACTGCCACCTATATTATGATTATTAGAAACAATTTAAAGTTTCTTTTTTGTTTTAAGATTTTATTTATTTATTTGACAGGGAGGGAGAGAGAGAGAATGAACAAAAGCAGGGGGGAGCAGCAGAGGGAGAGGGAGAAGCAGACTCCCTGCTGAGCAAAGAAACCAGTGTGGAGCTCAATCAGGACCCTGGGATCATGACCTGAGCCGAAGGCAGACGCTTAACAACTGAGCCACCCAGGCACCCTTAAAGATTTCTTTTTAAAAAACCATTCTTAAATCAAGTATCTCTAGGAATATATAACTAATTGTTTTCTGTGTAGTTATACCATGAATTCAGGAGTTAAGTTTATTTATTTTAAACTTTAAAGGAATTACCTTACAATAAAATTGATTTAGTTTTACATGGTTCCAAATATTTACATGGTTCCGAAGTCAATTGTATAAAAACAAGATAACTTCAGGAAAATATAGCCTCTTTTCCAGTGTCTTTCACTGTTTTTTTTTTTTTTTTCCTCGTCCCTTATAAGTAATTACCAATATTCTTGTGGTTTATACTTCTGCTTTTTAATCTTTCTATTTTTAGTGTGTGAGTGTGTGTGTGTGTGTGTTTATTGCCCCTTTACTTAGATAAATAGAATGATTTACTTTATCTGCCTTGTTTTTTTAATTACAATGTAGTATAAACTGGGCATCACTGCATGGACCTGAGGAGAGATTCCTTCTTCATTTTCACAGCTGCATAGGGCTTCAGTGTGTGACCATTCCCTAGGGCATTCATTCAATCTGTTATGGATGGATGTTTCCACCTTATTTGCTATTACAAACCATACTGTCATAGATAACCTCATAAAAAGTTCTTTTATGTTTTTGTCAGGGCATCTTTGGTATAGATTCCTGGAAAAGGGGTGCTGGGTCAAAGGTTAAAGACAATTGTAATATGATGAATAGTGTCTAATTCTTCTTCAGATGGACTGATAAATTTTGCATTCCTATCAGCAATATGTGAAAATGCCTATTTCCCTATAGTCTTTGTTAGCAGTATATGTGCCCACTTTTGGATTTTTTTTTTTCTGAAACTATCTTATTTACTCTTACATTATTATTATCTACTATGAGAGAAAACAACCATCTTTTCAAATGAGTAAGAGCCATCTTAATTCCTCCTTGGGTGAATTCTTTCCATATCCTAGCCTATTTTTCCACTTTTAGACTTTTTTTCCTCATTTAGGAGACAAAACTTTTGTGATCTAATTAGCAAAAGTATTTTTATAATATATCATTTGTCTTTTTACCTAGGTTGGGTTGTTGAATATTTTGTGCCATAAAAATATTCTCATGAAGTCTGTCTGTTCATTACATTACTGTATTTTATGTCCTGGTTAGGGAAAATTTCCTGTTGCAGGTAATAAAGCCATTCACCTATACTCCCTTGAATACTTTTATGCTACAGCATTTTACATTTCAAATATGATGGGATTTATGCTGTTGTGTAGTTGAGGAATGGATCAAATTTTATATAGAACTCTACTTATTACAATGTACTTTATCTAAAACTCTATCTCCTTATTGTTGTCTTGGCCACTTTTCCTTATCCTCTAAAATCCCATAAGCAATTGGACTTATGTTTGGATTTTATGTTCTATTTCAACTGGTTTGCGTATTTGTTCAAACATGGCACACCAATGTAAGTATTAAAGCTTTATGATATGTTCTAATATCTGGTTGTGTAGCTCTTTTTTCATTGTCCCTTTCAAGGATTGTTCTGACTTTCTTACTTTTATTTGTTCTAAATGCTCTTTTAAAAACAACCATCTAGGGGCACCTGGGTGGCTCAGTTGTTAAGTGTCTGCCTTCATTTTGGGTCATGATCCCAGGGTCCTGGGATCAAGCCCCAAATCGGGCTCCTTGCCTGAGAAGCCTGCTTCTCCCTCTCCCACTCCCTCTGCTTGGGTTTCCTCTCTCACTGTGTCTCTCTCTGTCAAATAAATAAATAAAATATTTTTTAAAAATGGAAATAAAAAATAAAAACAACCATGTAGCTCCTGGAGAAAAAATGGTATTTTTATTGGATTTGTGTTTTATTTAGAGATTAAGGACAACTTTCATTTTCATGACTTTAGGTCATCTTTTCCAAGAATGTTGTATGTGATCATTTGTTCAAGTCTAATGTCATATTTTTTAGAAATATTTTACAATTTTTGTCATATATTTTAGACATTTCTTGCTAAATTTGTGCCTGGCTATGGTCTTTATCCTCCCTCTCACCTTTGTAAATAATGACTTTTTTACGTTACAAGTGTATAAGTAAATGTTATTGATTTGCATATGTTGGTTTTTAAGACATGTTACTTTCTAAATTCTTATGTTTGCAGTAATTTTCCATTAATTTGGGAGTTTTGCCATTGTAAAATCATATCATCTGTAAATAGGTGTTACTTCCTTCTCCATTCTTACGCCTCTAATTGCTTTTTCCTGTTTCTTTGTGTTAATTTATACCTCCAAAAAAATATTCAATAATTATGAAGAGATTTTTTTGTTTCTAATTTCAGTAGAAAAGCCTCTTTTGTTTCTCCTTTAAACGTCACTTTATGTTAAAGAAGCGCCCATCAATTTGTGTTTTATTCAGCATTAGTATAATGAATGGGTGTTAATTTGTTCAATGATTTTTCTGAAACTATGGAGTAGATTATGATCTTCTTTCTCCCTAGCTCGATTAGTGCAACAGATTACATCAATAGTTCCCCAGAATCTTAGAATAAACCCATTTAGACATGATGTGTTAGTCAAGATTGTAATAGCAAATAAAGATTATAATAGCAAATAAAAACGTGTTTAGTATTTTTACATTGATTGCCATAGTGAGACTGGTCTATAATTTTTTTTTTTTTTTTTGGTACAATCTTGTTTTTGGATCCAAGTTAAACTCCCTTTATGAAACTTGTGCTTTCTTTATCTTACTATGTTCTAGAATCCTCTAACTGGGATAATCTGATCTGTAAAGTTCTGATGGAAATCTCCTATGAAATCATTTGGATCTAATGGTGGTTGTTTCAGTGAGCTGTGAAGGAGGTGCTCTTCAGCCATTTCCTCAATTTCCTTCATGGAGAATAGATCTTGCCGAGTTTGTTTCTCTTGTAGGGCCAATATGGCATTTTAAAATACAGGTTTTATTATTATTTAAATATGACAAGGCAAAGAGATTAGGAGACAACCGTCATGGAAAAAAAGTTTGTTACCCTCGGAGACCACAAGAATAGAGCATGTTGCACCGTGCAGGCTACGTGGGTAAGCCCTAGGCTTTGTGAGAAATTGGAGTGGGAGTGGAACTTGTGGCAAGAGCCTTTTATTCTGATTTCCACAGACCAGAAAAGGTAGGAGAGGGTAAGCAGTTTTAGGATTGCCAAATTGAATAATTCCACAGACTCTGGAGCAGAAGGACAGTCCCTTGTTATCTGGTACGTGGCTTTGGGATGACCAGTGCAGTTGGATCATGGTCCTGAGTGTGAGAGCCTTACAAAGGAGGTGGTTGAAGGTGTGGGTTCTGAATTGGTGGGTTTGCATTTAAAAGGCGTATGGTGCTCTTGTTTGTCATATCTCAGAATTGGCTAATCCTGGGACAGCAAGTGTCAGCAAGACCCCAGTGTCAGCAAGACCCCAGATGTTGAAGCATCAGAACATAGAAAGTAAAAGACTTTGTTGATACATGCAGTAAATTGCATTTTTGGGAAAATATCAGTTTCGCCTGGGTTTTCCATTTTATTTGCAAATATTTGTGCATAGTAGTGTTTGGTTTAGTCATTTCCCATCGCCCTTGTTTAGTTTGACTTTGCTCTTCTCCCCCACCCCCTCCCCCTTTTGAATTAGGTTTGCTTTGCTTTGTTTTATTATCATTTAAGGAACTAGCTTTTAGGGGCACCTGGGTGGCTCAGTTGGCAAAGTGTCTGGCTCTTGTTTGGCTCAAGTCATGAACTCAGGGTGGTGAGATCGAGCCTATGTTGGAGCAGCTCCCTATTCAGGAGGGAGTCTGCTTGGGATTCTCTCTCCCCCTCTCTTCCCCTTCCCCGCATGCACATATGCTTTCACGCTCTCTCTAAAATAAATAAAATCTTAAAACAACCAAACAAACCTGGCTTTTATATTAATTCCTTATTTCTACCTTTTCCCTGAAATTTCAGTTTTTATCTTACTGCTTTCTTTTTTGGGGGGGAAAGGGTTTCATTTGTTCTCCTATAGCTTTTTGAAGTAGATATTTTCAGTTTTATAGATATGTATTTATGTGATAAATTTTCTTCTTAAAATTGATTTAGCCCCAAGATGAAACCAGAGAGGGAGACAAACCATAAGAGACTTTTTATCGGGAAGCAAACTGAGGGTTGCTGGAGGGTCTCAGTTAGATGATTTTCATTTCTAGACAGGAGGGATGGGTGGGAAGTGACTGGGTGATGGACACTGGGGAGGGCATGTGCTGTGGTGAGTGCTGTGAATTATGTGAGACTGATGAATCAGATGTACATCCTGAAATAATGTATTATATGTTAATTAAAAAAATAAATTTAAAAAACTTGCTTTAGCCCAATCTTAAATTTTCAGATGTTATATATTCATAGTTATTAACATAGAATTTTGTAATTTGGTTTTATACTTCCCTTTTCATTTGAGTTATTTCATAGCTCATTAGAATGATTTTAATTTTCAGGGAGAAAGCTCCTTTTTTTCATTAACATTTTGGTCATTGAGTGTGGTATTTCTAATTCAGGATTTTTTTTTTTTTTTTTAAGATTTTACTTATTTTAGAGAGAGACAGAATGAGCAGGGGGGGATGGGCAGAGAAAGAGTGGGAAAGAGTCTTAAACAGACTCTGCCCTGAGCATAGAGCACAGAGCCTGATGTGAAGCTCGATTTCACCACACTGAGATCATGACTTCAGCCGAAACCAAGACTTGGCTGTTTAACTGACTGTGCCACTAAGCATCCCTCTAATTTGCATATTAATTAACCATTTCCTGTGGCTAAGATAATGGCAGTTTTCATAAATGTTATGTTCACCCTCGAATATGTATTGCCTACTATTGTGGTTTGCAGTTTGATATGCACCTATGTGGTGGTCTTGTTGTTTGGGTCTTTGGTATGCCTACAAATTGTTTCTCTATTTGATCTTAGTTTGAGAGGTATGTTAAATTCTTTTCCTTTTTTATTATAGTATTATCTACTATATTCCCTATGCTATATTTTTCATCATGATGACTTACTTTACAGCTGGAAGTTTTTACTTCTTAATCTGTTTTCTCTCATACTCCCTCCTTCTCACAACCACTAGTTTGTTTGAGTTGGTTTCCTTTTATCTTTTGTTTTTTAGATTTCACATATAAGTGAAATTTATGGTATTTATGGTATTTGTCTTTGTATAATTTATTTCACTTAACATAATTCACTCCAGGTCCACCCATGCTGTCACAAATGACAAGATTTCATCTTTTTTGGGGTTGAGTAATATTCTTCTGTGTGTGTGTGCGTGGGTGTGAGTGTGTGATATCTCATTTTCTTTATTCATTTGTGGGTAGACATTTAGGTTGTTTACATGCCTTGGCTATTATAAGTAGTGCTGAAATGAACTAGGGTTGCATATATCTTTTTGAATAAATGTTTTCATTTCCTGCAGATACCAAAAGTAGAATTGCTAGATCATCTGGGAATTCTATTTTTAGTTTTTTTTTTTTTTTCTTGAGGAAACGCCATGATGTTTTCCATAGTGGCTATACCAATTTACATTATACCAGCCTAGCACAGGGCTCTATTTTTTCCTACATCTGTATCAACACTTGTTATTATCTTTTTGATACTAGCCACTCTGACTGCTGTGAGGTGGGATATTATTGTGATTTTGACCTGGTATTTCCCTGATGATGAATGATGTTGAGCATCTTTTCATGTGTCTGTTGGCCATTAGTATGTCTCTTAAAAAAATATATCTATATCTATATATATCTATATCTATTTAGGTTCTCTTCCTGTTTTTAAATTAGATTATTTGTGTTTTATGGTTTTTCTTTCTTTGTTTGTTTGGTATTGAATTGTAAGAGTTCTTAAATATTTTGGATATTACCTCTTTATTGTACAGATCATTGGCAAATATCTCGCATTCAATAGGTTGCTTTTTCATTTTGCTGATGGTTTCTATAACTGTGCAGAAGCTTCTTAATTTCATATAGTCCCAATTGTTGTTACTGTTGTTGTTGTAGTTTGCTTTTGTTTCCCTTGCCTGGCGAGACCTATCCAGAAAAATTTTGCTAAGTTTAATGTCTAAAAGAGTACTGCCTATGACCTTGTTTTGTTTTTATAGGAGTTTTATGGTTTTGGGTCTTATATTATAAGTCTTTAATTTGTTTTGAATTTGTGTATGGTGTAAGAAAGTGGCCCAATTTCATTCTTTTGTGCATAGATGTCTAGTTTTCTGAACAGCATTTATTGACAAGATGGCCCTTTCCTTGTTGTACATTTTTGCTTCCTTTGTCTTAGGTTAATTAACCATATAAACATTGGTTCATTTCTGGGCTTTCTGTTCTGTTCCATTGATCTGTGTGTCTGTTTTTGTGCCACTACCATACTATTTTGATTACTATAGCAAATGCTTTGGTGGTAGTGTGTGTGTGTGTGTGTGTGTGTGTGTGTGCATGTGTGTGTGGTTTGTCTTTGGGGTCCATACAATTTTCAGGATTTTTGTGTTGTAGGTCTTTGAAATACTGTAATATTTTGATGGGGATTCTATTGAATATGTGTATTGCTTTGGGCAATATGAACATTTTAACAGTATTCTTCAAGTCCATGAGCATGGTATATCTTTACATTGACTTGTGTTATCTTTAGTTTCTAAAGTATTAAGGTTTTCAGTTTATAGACTTGCCTTGTTACACTTATTCCTAGGTATTCTTTTTGTGCTATTATAAATGGGATTGTATTCTTAATTTCCTTTTCTGCTGTTTTGTTAGTAGTGTATAGAAATGCAACAATTTTCTATATATTCTATCCTGCAACTTTATTGAATTCATTTACTAATTCTAGTAGTTTTTTTTTGGTGGAGTCTAGGGTTTTCTATGTATAGTATTATGTTATCTGCAAATAAGTTTTACTTATTTCTTTTTTCTTTTTTTGCTTGTTTTATATATTTACATACTTTTCTTAATTTCTAAAATACAATATGATTTATACCTTTTAAAATATCATATATATTTATATATTTTTTTATTTAAACACTTTTTTAATAAACATATAATGTATTTTTATCCCCAGGGATACAGGTCTGTGAATCGCCAGGTTTATACACTTCACAGCACTCACCATAGCACATACCCTCTCCAAAGTCCATAACCCCACCACCCTCTCTCTACCCCCTTCCCCCTACCCCCCTCAGTTGTTTTTTGAGATTGAGTCTCTTATGGTTTGTCTCCCTCCAGATCCCGTCTTGTTTCATTTATTCTTTTCCTAACCCCCAACTCTCCATATTGCATCTCCACTTCCTCATATCAGAAAGATCACATGATAGTTGTCTTTTTCTGATTGACTTATCTCACTAAGCATGATACCCTCTAGTTCTATCCACGTCATTGCAAATGGCAAGATTTCATTTCTTTTTATGTCTGCATAGTATTCCATTGTATATATATACCACCTCTTCTTTATCCATTCATCTGTTGATGGGCATCTAGGTTCTTTCCATAGTTTGGCTATTGTAGACATTGCTGCTATAAACATTCGGGTGCATGTGCCCCTTCGGATCACTACATTTGTATCTTTAGTGTAAATACCCAGTAGTGCAATTGCTGGGTCATAGGGAAGCTCTATTTTCAACTTTTTGTGGAACCTCCATGCTATTTTCCAGAGTGGTTGCACCAGTTTGCATTCCAACCAACAGTGTAGGAGGGTTCTCCTTTCTCCACATCCTCGCCAGCATCTGTCATTACCTGACTTGTTAATTTTAGCCATTCTGACTGGTGTGAGGTAGTATCTCATTGTGGTTTTTGATTTGTATTTCCCTAATGCTGAGTGATGTGGAGCATTTTTTCATGGGTCTGTTGGCCATCTGGATGTCTTCTTTGCAGAAATGTCTGTTCATGTCCTCCGTCCATTTTTTGATTGGATTATTCTTTGGGTGTTGAGTTTTCTAAGTTCTTTATAGATTCTGGACACTAGTCCTTTATCAGATATGTCGTTTGCAAATATCTTCTCCCATTCTCTCAGTTGTCTTTTCGTTTTGTTAACTGTTTCCTTTGCTGTGCAAAAGCTTTTGATCTTGATGAAGTACCAACAATTCATTTTTGCCCTTGCTTCCCTTTCCTTTGGTGTTGTTCCTAGGAAGATGTTGCTGCGGCTGAGGTCGAAGATGTTGCTGCCTGTGTTCTCCTCAAGGATTTTGATGGATTCCTTTCTCACTTTGAGGTCCTTCATCTATTTTGAGTCTATTTTCATGTGTGGTGTAAGGAAATGGTCCAATTTCATTTTTCTGCATGTGGCTGTCCAATTTTCCCAACACCATTTATTGAAGAGGCTATCTTTTTTCCATTGGACATTCTTTCCTGCTTTGTCAAAGATTAGTGACCATAGAGTTGAGGGTCTATTTCTGGGCTCTCTATTCTGTTCCATTGATCTATGTGTCTGTTTTTGTGCTGTACCATACTGTCTTGATGATAACAGCTTTGTAATAGAGCTTGAAGTCTGGAATTGTGAAGCTACCAACTTTGGCTTCCTTTTCAATATTCCTTTGGCTATTCGAGGTCTTTTCTGGTTCCATATAAGTTTTAGGATTATTTGTTCCATTTCTTTGAAAAAAATAGGTGGGATTTTGATAGGGATTGCATTAAATGTGTAGATTGCTTTAGGTAGCATAGACATTTTCACAGTATTTGTTCTTCCAATCCAAGAGCATGGAACATTTTTCCATTTCTTTGTGTCTTCCTCAATTTCTTTCATGAGTACTTTATAGTTTTCTGAGTATATATTCTGTGCCTCTTTGGTTAGATTTATTCCTAGGTATCTTCTGGTTTTGGGTGCAATTGTAAATGGGATTGACTCCTTAATTTCTCTTTCTTTTCTCATGTTGTTGGTGTAGAGAAATGCAACTGATTTCTGTGTATTGATTTTATATCCTGACAATTTTACTGAATTCCTGTACAAGTTTTAGCAGTTTTGGAGTGGAGCCTTTTGGGTTTTCCACATATAATATCATATCATCTGCAGAGAGTGACAGTTTGACTTCTTCTTTGCCGATTTGGATGCCTTTAATTTTTTTTTGTTGTCTGGTTGCTGAGACTCGGACTTCTAGTACTATGTTGAATAGCAGTGGTGATAATGGATATCTCTGGCATGTTCCTGACCTCAGCAGAAAAATTCTCAGTTTTTCTCCATTGAGAATGATATTTGTGGTGGGTTTTTCATCGATGGCTTTGATAATATTGAGGTATGTGCCCTCTATCCCTACACTTTGGAGAATTTTGATCAGGAAAGGATGCTGTACTTTGCCAAATGCTTTATCAGCATCTATTGAGAGTATCATATGGTTCTTGTTCTTTCTTTTATTAATGTATTGTATCACATTGATTGATTTGCAGATGTTGAACCAACCTTGCAGCCCTGAAATAAATCCCACTTGGTTGTGGTGAATAATCCTTTTAATGTACTGTTGGATTCTATTGGTAGTATTTTGGTGAGAATTTTCACATGTGTGTTCACCAAGGATATTGGTCTTTAATTCTCTTTTTCGATGGGACCCTTGTCTGGTTTATCAAGGTGATACTGGCCTCATAAAATGAGTTTGGAAGTTTTCCTTCCATTTCTATTTTTTGAAACAGTTTCAGGAGAATAGGAATTAATTCTTCTTTACATATTTGGTAGAATTCCCCCAGGAAGCCTTCTGGCCCTGGGATTTTGTTTGTTTGGAGATTTTTGATGACTGTTTCAATTTCCTTACTGGTTATGGGTCTGTTCAGATTATTTTATTTCTTCCTGGTTCAGTTGTGGTAGTTTATATGTCTCTGGGAATGCATCCATTTCTTCCAGATTGTCAAATTTGTTGGTATAGAGTTGCTCCTAGTATGTTTTTATAATTCCTTGTATTTCTCTGGTGTTAGTTGTGATCTTTCCTCTTTCATTCATGATTTTATTTATTTGGGTCCTTTCTCTTTTCTTTTTGATAAGTCTGGCCAGGGTTTTATCAATCTTATTAATTCTTTCAAAGAACCAGCTCCTAGTTTTGTTGATTTTTTCTTTTTTTTTTTTTTTTTTTTTTGGTTTCTATTTTATTGATCTGCTCTGATCCTTATTATTTCTCTTCTTCTGCTGGGTTTAGGTTTTCTTTGTTTTTCTTTCTCCAGCTCCTTTAGGTGTAGGATTAGGTTGTGCACTTGAGACCTTTCTTGTTTCTTGACAGAGGCTTGTACCACTATATATTTTCCTCTCAGGACAGCTTTTGTTGTGTCCCACAGATTTTGAACTGTTGTGTGTTTGTTATCATTTGTTTCCATGAATTTTTTCAATTCTTCTTTAATTTCCTAGTTGGCCCATTCATTCTTTAGTAGGATGCTGTTTAGTCTCCATGTATTTGTGTTCTTTCCAAATTTCCTGTTGTGATTGAGTTCTAGCTTCAGAGCATTGTGGTCTGAAAATATGCAAGGAATGATCCCAATCTTTTGATATCAGTTGAGACCTGATTTATGACCCAGGATGTGATCTATTCTGGAGAATGTTCCATGTGCACTATAGAAGAAAGTGTATTCTGTTGCTTTGGGATGGAATGTTCTGAATATATCTGTGATGTCCATCTGGTCCAGTGTGTCATTTAAGGCCTTTATTTCCTTGTTGATCTTTTGCTTGGATGATCTGTTCATTTCAGTGAGTGGAGTGTTAAAGTCCCCTACTATTATTGTATTATTGTCAATGTGTTTCTTTGGCTTTGTTATTAATTGGTTTATATAGTTGACTACTCCCACGTTAGGGGCATAGATATTTAAAATTGTTAGATCTTCTTGTTGGACAGATCCTTTGGGTATGATATAGTGTCATTTCTCATCTCTTATAGTCTTTGGCTTAAAATCTAATTGATCTGATATAAGGATTGCCACTCCAGCTTTCTTTTGATGTCCATTAGCATGGTAAGTTGTTTTCCACCCCCTCACTTTAAATCTGGAGGTGTCTTCAGGTTTGAAATGAGTTTCTTGTAGGCAACATATAGAAGGGTTTTGTTTTTTTATCCATTCTGATACCCTGTGTGTTTTGATTGAGGCATTTAGCCCATTAACATTCAGGTTAACTATTGAGAGATATGAATTTAGTGCCATTGTATTGCCTGTAAGGTGACTGTTACTATATATTGTCTCTGTTCCTTTCTGATACTAACTTTTAGTCTCTCTCTTTGCTTAGAGGACCCCTTTAAATATTTTCTGTAGAGCTGGTTTGGTGTTTGCAAATTCTTTCAGTTTTTGTTTGTCCTGGAATCTTTTTATCTCTCCTTCTATTTTCAGTGAGAGCCTAGCTGGATATAGTATTCTTGGCTGCATGCTTTTCTTGTTTAGTCCTCTGAATATATCATGCCAGCTCTTTCTGACCTGCCAGGTCTCTGTGGATAAGTCTGCTGCCAATATTAATTTTTGCCATTGTATGTTAAAGACTTCTTTGCCCGGGCTGCTTTCAGGATTTTCTCTTTGTCACTAAGACTTGTAAATTTTAGTATTAGGTGACGGGGTGTAGACCTATTCTTGTTGATTTTGTGGGGGGTTCTCTTCACCTCCTGGATTTTAATGCTTGCTCCCTTTGCCATATTAGGGAAATTCTCTCCAATAATTCTCTCCAATATACCTTCTGCTTCCCTCTCTCTCTCTTCTTCTTCCCTGGTGGTCCAGTAGTTGTTTGTCCCTCTCTTGCTCAGCTTCTTTATTCTCTGTCATTTGGTCTTCTAGATTGCTAATTCTTTCTTCTTCCTCATTTGTCCTAGCAGTGAGAGCCTCCATTTTTTATTGCACCTCATTAATAGCTTTTTAAATTTCAACTTGGTTAGATTTTAGTTCTTTTATTTCTCTAGAAAGGGCTTTTATATCTCCCGAGAGGTTTCTCTAATATCTTCCATGCTTTTTTCAAGCCCAGCTAGAACTTTGAGAATTGTCATTCTGAACTCTAGATCTGACATTTTACCAATGTCTGTATTGATTAGGTCCCTAGCCTTTGGTACTGCCTCTTGTTCTTTTTTTTTTTTTTGTGGTGAGTTTTCTGCCTTGTCATTTTGTCCAGATAAGAATATATGAAGGAGCAAATAAAATACTAAAAGGGTGGCAAGGACCCCAGGAAATTGAGCTTTAACCAAATCAGAAGAGATCCCAAATCATGGGTAGGAGGGAGAAAGGGGATAAAAAGAAGTTCAGAAAAAAAATTTTAAAAATAAAACAAATAAAGGAAAAACATAAAAAAGAAAAAATATATATATATTAGACTGGTGACTAGAAAAGGGTCACCCACTTAATTTTGGGAATATTTTGGTTTATTAGAAGAAACTACCTCCCAAAATTTCAAAGAATGAAAAAGATATATGAGGGTAAACACAATGAAGGGATGGAATATGCCTATAAAGTGGAAAAATTTTTTTTTAATTTCTAAAAAAGGAGTTGATAAAGCAAGTTGGTTGGGAGAATAAAGAAAATGAAAGTGGAGAGAATTTTCTGGAGCTGGAGACTAGAACAAGCCCAGAGCTAAACTTAGGGTATATTTAGGGTATATTTTGATCTATTAGAAGAAGTTGTACCCCAAATTTTTTAGAAGAAAAAACCCTATGTGTATACAAAAAATAAAGTTAGATACAATGAAGGATGAAATAGGACTATAATAATGAAGATTCAAAAAAGATTATTATTATTATATTATGAAAGGTATTGTTAAGATAAGCTAGTTAAAAATATTAAAAAAGGAGAGGGTAAACGTTAAAAAAAATTTAGCAGAAGAAAAAAATTGAAAAAAAAATTAAATGAAAAAGGAAATCGGGATGCCTGGGTGGCTCAGTTGGTTAAGCAGCTGCCGTTGGCTCAGGTCATGATCCCAGCAGCAGGCTCCCAGCACCCTGGGATGGAGTCCCGCATCAGGCTTCCTGCTCGGCAGGGAGCCTGCTTCTCCCTCTGCCTCTGCCAGCCATTCTGTCTGCCTGTGCTTGCTCTTCCTCTCTCTCTCTCTGACAAATAAATAAAATCTTAGGGAAAAAAATGACATTAACTGCAAGACTAAAGAATCATGGGGAGAATGCCATGAGTTCCATGCTTTGCTTTCTCCTCCTCTGGAAGTCTGCTGTTCTCCTTGGTAAGTGAGCTTGGTCTTGGCTGGAAGTTTTACTTATTCCTTACCAATTTGGATTCCTTTTATTTTTTGATTACTCTGGATAGGACTTGAAGTTCTCTGCTGAATAAAAGTAAAAGTGGGCATTCTTGTTCCTGAATTTATAACAAAATTTTTGTTTTTTGTTATAGAAAAGCTTTTTGGTTTTTTGTTATAGAAAAGGTTTCAGCTTTTTCTTTTTATATATAGCATTTATTATGTTAATGTATGTTCCCTTTCTACCTACTTTGTTGATAGTCTATCATGAATAGATACTGGGTTTTGTCAAATGTCTATACTGCATCTGTTGAGATGGTCATATGATTTTTATCTTCTTTTGTTAATGGATGTCACATTGATTTGCATATATTGAGCCACCTTTGCATCCCTGAAATCTCAACTGTGGTGAATTATCCTTCGGTGCATTGTGGGATCCAGTTTGCTAATATTTTGAGAGTTTTTGCGTCTATGTTCATCAAGGATATTGGTCTGTAATTTTCTCTTTTTGTAGTGTCTGTCTAGTTTTGATAACAGGGTAATCCTGGTTTCACAAGATTAATTTGGAAGAATTCTTCCTCTTTTTGGAATAATTTGAGAAGGATAGGTATTTACTCTTTAAATGTTTGGTAGAGTTCACATGTGAAACCATCTGGTCCAGGACTTCTATTTATTGGGAGTTTTTTGATTACTGATTCATTTTAGACTAGTAATCTGTTCTGATTATCTATTCCTGATTCAGTTTTAAACAGTTATATGTTTCTAGGAATTTATCAGTTTTTTCTAGGTTGTCCAATTTGTTGGCATATATTCTTTTTTCATTTGATGATGTCAGTTGTAATTTGTCTTTTCTGAATGTATTTAGGTCCTTTTTTTCTTGCAATCTAGCTAAAGATTTATCAGTTTTATCTTTTCAGAAATTTATCTGTGAGTCTCATTGATATTTTCTATTTTTTTTCTAGTCCTTATTTCTTTCCATTCTGATCTTTGTTACTTCCTTCCTTCTGCTGACTTTGCGCTTTGCTCTTTGTCTATTTCCTTTTGGAGGTATGTTAAATTCTTAATATTTTTGGTATATTTTTATTTATTCTCTTTGAATATTTGATTATTTCTACTTTATGAAAAGTTTTGATGTGCTACTAGGAATAGAAATTTTAATTTTTCCTTTTAATGCTTTTTGTTCTGAAATTTTCCTCTTCAAATATGAACATTGTAAACACTGCATTTACTTTCATTTTTTTGTATATGTTGTTCATCCTTTTATTTCATTTAAAATTTTAAATATATTTCTTATATAAAGCATATTGTTTTTTTTTCAATTTTATGTTATCTGAGATCTATCTAGTTTAAATTCCATATTTTATACATACACCACATCAATAAAATATATCACTATATGCTATATATTTTTCCTTTGATATTAGTAGATTTCTCTCACTTTCTTTTCTATTTTTGGTTCTACATTAAGTGTACACAAATATTGTTCTAAGCTCATTTGTCAAATAATCAATGAGTTTATTCTACTTTTCATGTAATCTCCTCATTCTTTCTTAATTTTTGATAGTTGCACACTCTCTGTATTGCTAGACTATATTGCCATTACTTAACAGACCATCTCCTTTATAACCATTATTTAGTTTTAGTTCCTAGTTCTTCAAATATGTTTAATTCTCAGCATTAGTCTTTATATCAATGTTTGATTATTTTGATTTTCTTCAAGTTTATTTTTGAAAATTTCCTGAAGGGCCCTTAGAAATGGTATACACTAACCTCTTGCTTATTCATAACAATTTGTGACCTTTATAGTCAAAGGCCAACTTATTTGAATGGCTGCTTGGCTTGTATCTTAATGCATTTCAATAAATCAAATAACCTTGTTCTTTTTTTTCTCTTATTAATATCTAAGTCTAAATATGAAATTGGGGCAGATATGGATCAAGAGGAAGAGAAGTTACATGTTGTATATACCCCCAAGTAAGTCAATCCTGGAATAGATATAAAACACACTAAAAGTCTTTAGGTCTGTTTGAGTTCATATTAAGTGGTTCTTTAAACTTGCTGATTCATATCTTGATGAGAATAATTAATAGCCAGTTCTTCAGGATATAGTTGGGTAAATTCTCAGCAGAAGGTCTTGGAATACTTTCAAAAAATCCTAGGCTTTCAAATTTCCTTCTCACCCCCCCCTTCCCATTTTATTTAATTTTATTTCTTTTCAGTGTTCCAGCATTCATTTTTTATTCACCACACCCAGTGCTCCATGAAATACATTCCCTGCATAATATCCACCACCAGGCTCACCCAAACCCCCAGCCCCTCCTCTCCAAAACCCTCAGTTTGTTTCTCAGAGTTCTTAATTGTAAACTTTTCTCTAAAATTAATCACTGTCATGTGTTTATAATTTTTCTTGCCTTACTTTATACTTTGACCACCTGATTAGTTTTGGCTTTTGAAAACTTTATAGAAATGAAGCCATATAGTATATATTTTTGGACTTTTTAAGAGTTTTTAAGTAAGCTCTATGCCCAATGTGGGGCTCCAACTCATGACTCTGAGATCAAGAGTTGCATGCTCTGCTGATTGAACCAGACACATACCCCTTTAAGAAAGTTTTTTAAACTTCTCATTATGAGATTTATTCACACATCATTGCATATGGCTATAATTTATTCATTTTCTTTGCTGTACAGTATTCTATAGAATACATATGCAAGAATTGATCCATTATATTGTCAATGAATATTTGGATATTTTAAATTGAACTTTTATGCATTCTTAAACATTTTTCTCAGGGCAGAATTGGCTGGGTGGATTTCCAGAATCACAGAGTATATATAACTTTTATGTGATAAGGAATTTTCCAGAATGGTTGTAACAGTTTTAAAAGCAGTTTACATTTTCACCAGTAGTCTTTGCAATAGGCTCTTAGAGTTGGAAAAAGACTTGGAAACCATCTTTTTCAACTCTTTCACTTATAAAGATGAGTTTCTGCTATGTTGAGAATGATGAATTGAAATTCCATTGCTAATAAGTCACTAAGTAGGTAGTAGATTTTTTTTTTCACTTTAGTTTTCTGTAACATTTTGAGAATAAAGGAATAAACTGAAAGATGACGAAAAGAGGGACAAAATCTCAAGTCTTGTACTAAGGCTATGCAGCAGCTTGTGTTCTACTGACTCACAGTTCTAGAAATGTACAATATTGCTATTGATAAACTGAATTGTTAAATGTTGATTTGGTATTGTATGCTGTTTATAAAGGCAGAAAAATACAGAATACATTTTAGAAAGTTTCATAAAAATGTTATAATTGAAATCACTGTACTTAAAGGAGAAATTTTAATAGTTGAATATCTTCATATAGAGTAACGCTATACAAAGGTATGGTTAAACTAGGTATAACTCAGTGTTTTGTGGAGGTCTTTGCTTATTTTATTATCTAAATTCCAGTTTCTTTTAGAGTTGACATAATATCTGTTTTTCATTTTCCTCTTATTTTGTGTAATATATGATGCCTTATGTATGATTTTGAAAGAACCAAATATTCTGTACTTTCCCACAAGCATGCAGCAAGTCTGTATTCAAATTGTGGAAGTGACTTCAGTGCAGTTGAGTGTCATGCTATTTCTGAGGATAGTTGAAAGTAGTGTAGAAGACATTTTCATAATTATAAGTTGAGAAAACTCAGTTTTGTAACCTAATAGCTATTTTTGTATGAGGTGAGAGAGTGAAGGAAGAGAAGTTACCAGGCTTTAATTCTCCCCGGTCTCTCATTCAGAACAAGTTCTAGAAGTACAAGTACTTCTCATTTAATAATATAAACAATAAGTAGAAAATCCATAAAAAATTCTTTGAAAGGATCAAGTAGGTTCTTAAGTATGTCCTTACAACCCAGGGATGTTTGAAATCAAAGCGTGATGAACCTGAAAAGAAGGTGAGTTTTACCCCAAAATCAAAAACTAAACCGAAAAGAAAAAAACAACCCCAAAACTAAAAACAAATTCTCCAGGCTATAGAGAGTATGGCAGAACCTGGCATGTGGATTTCCTAGCTAATGAGCATATGCCATGAATTTCTCTGGCTCTTGTCCACAGAAACTACATGAATGACAGCTAGGAAAACATTCCCTTCTTATCAAACCAGAAACAATAGCAGATGTAATTATAGCATTCTGACAGCTGCCTGTGAAAATGAATTTCTACTTGCTGCTGTGCAGAGAAGACTATTGTGTCAATTTGGGGACTTTTAAACAATTGTACTTGGGGACAATGGTTGTGGAAGAAATGAACTATTCTCAAGTATGACCTATTGGGTGTACGACTTGTAGGATTATTAGTCTCATTATCTCATGCTCCAATGAAAATGAATATTTTCTTTGCTCACCTTCATTCTATTTGACCTTAAATATTTATATATTTTATTTCATTAATAAAAACTGAAGAAAGTATATATATCTCAACTGGCTGGTAGAAATATCTAAGGTCTGTGTATATTTGTATATACTTAGCTTGTATGTTCATAACATATCATTTATGTGAAATCATTATATATCATTTATATGTTATAGTTGTATATATGGTTGTATAGGTATATGGTTATAGATTGTATGTTCATAACATCATTTATGTGAAGTATATAAATGCTATGGATGTGTATATACATATATAATTTTTTTTCTGTCAACAACTTATAAGGCATATAAAGAAGTATTTTTGATTGTGCATCAGTGGTATATTAGTAAATGCTTAACAGTGGGTTTTTTGGAGAAAAATAAAATCCTGATTTTTTTTTTTAGACTGTTCATCATGTCTCTTTTCTTTTTTTAAAGATTTTATTTATTTATTTGACAGAGTTCACAAGTAGGTGGAGAAGCAGGCAGAGAGAGAAAGGGGGAAGCAGGCTGCCTGCTGAGCAGAGAGCCTGATGCAGGGCTCGATCCCAGGACCCTGAGATCATGACCTGATCTGAAGACAGAGGCTTAACTCTCTGAGCTACCCAGGCACCCCCAAATCCTGATTTTTAATATTTGCCTACTACCACGGGATGAATACTCTAACCATGCCTAATTCAAGCTGTCAACACTTTTTGCTACTGAACATGAGGAAGAGCAAGGGTGCTAGCTCCTGTATCAAGGTGCTGGACACCTTGTATCTCTTTTTAAGATAAAACTGAACCATAACAAAGTGATGTGATTTGTTTAAAAACAATAAAACTCCTATGAAGAACCCTACATAAACCCAGGTTTTTTATTTCTATGAGTATCTTTTTTCCATTAATTTATGTGATTCCCTTGTACAGCAAACTTCTAGAGTAGAAGTATAACATCTTTATCTTTTTTTTTTTTTTATGAAGTTTTCCTTTATTATTTTTTACTGAGTATATATATTGATTATATCATTAGCAAAACATGCAAAATTATAAAAAATAATAAAGATATCCCTTAATTACACCTTCCAGATATATTTTTTTCCAATTATTTTAGTGTACATCATTCAAGACTTTTTCTATTCATACATATTTTGAGAAATATACAATGATGTTGTTTCACTGTTTTTGTAATCTGCTTTTTCATCTAATATATATTATGGACATCTCTCTGTGTCAATAATACAGTTTCATACTATTATTGTAATGGTGGAAATTATTACATTGTACAGATGTACTATAGTTTACTAAATAATAATTTGTTGAAAGTAACAGGGCATTACCAGTTTTCATTGTTACATTGTTCACAACAATGAAAACATCTTTATCTTTTTGACATTAACCCCCCATACATAGCTATTATTTTAATGTAAATATATATCATGTAATTTTGGAAGCAAAGTGCAGTAATTTGGACATACTTAATTTTTAAAATCATTTATCTGGTATTTGCATTTAACTAGGGGTTCTGCATTTTATTTGGCAATCCTAGCTGCATCTTATATAAGCAGTGTTTAAATTAAAATGATAAAGTCCATTGCATACTGAGGGAGAAGAATGAACAAAGGCATAGAGGGAGAGTTGAATATGGTCTCATGAAACTCTAAGAAATTTAGTTCCATTGTATTACCTGTGTCATTGCTTCTGGAGGTTTTCTCTGTTCCTTTCTAGTCTTTGTTGCTTCTGTTCTTTTGACATTTCTTGCCAGGCCACATTAGTGGTTACAAACTCCTTTAGTATTTTTTTTTTTTTTTTGGTCTGGGGAACTCTTTATCTCTCCTTCTATTCTGAATGACAGCCTTGCTGGATAAAATATTCTTGTCTGCATATTTTTCCCATTTAGCATGTTGAATATATCATGCTCCTTTCAGGGGCGCCTGGGTGGCTCAGTGGGTTAAGCCTTTGCCTTTGGCTCAGGTCATGATCTCACAGTCCTGGGACTGAGCCCCACATCAGGCTCTCTGCTCAGCAGGGAACCTACTTACCCTCTCTCCCTGCCTGCCTCTCTGCCTACTTGTGATCTCTCTGTCAAATAAGTAAATAAATAAAATCTTCAAAAAAAAAAAAAAAATCATGCTCCTTTCTTCTGGCCTGCAAGGTTTCTGTGAAAATATCTGCTGCTAACCTGATTTGTCTTCCATTGCAGGTTAAGGATTTCTTTTTCCTTGCTGCTTTTAGGATTCTTTCCTTACCTCTGTATTTTGCAAAATTTACTATAATATGTCTTGGTGTTGGCTGGCTTGTATTGATTTTGATGGCAGTTGTCCGTGCCTCCTGGATAGGGCTTTATGTTTCTTACCCCAGATTAGGGAAGTTTTCAGCTATAATTTGCTCAGATAAACCTCCTGTCCTTTTCCCCCTCTGATTATTCTGGGACTCCTTTGATATGAGTGTTACTACACTTTATGGAGTTGCTGAGTTCCCAAAGCTTATATTCATGTTCCAATATTTTTCTTTTCCTCTTCTTTTCAGCTTCATTATTTTCCACAATTTTATCTTCTATATCTTTGACTCATTTTTCTGCTTCTTCCATCCTTGTGGTCATTGCATCCACTATATTTTGTATCTTGGTAATAGCATTTTTTTATTTTGACCTGACTAATTTTTAGGCCTTTTATCTATGTAGTAAAGGCTCTCTGGTTTCTTCTAGGCTTTTTTCAAGCCTAGCTAGTGACCTTATGATTTCTGATTTTAAAGAAACTCATTGATAATAATACAATAATAGTAGGGTACTTTAATATCCCACTTACAGCAATGGAGAAGATCTTCTATGCAGAAGATCAACAAGGAAATAATGGCTTTGAATGACACATTGGACCAGACAGACTTTGCAGATATATTCAGAACATTTCATCCAAAAGCAACAGAATACACATTCTTTTCTAGTGCACATAGAACATTCTCTGGAATAGATCATGTACTGGGTCATAACTCAGCCTTCAACAACTACAAAAAGATTGAGATCACACCATGCATATTTTCAGACCACAACACTATGAAAGTAGAAGTCAACCACAGGAAAAAATTTGGAAGGGTCACAAATACATGGAGGTTGAAACACATTCTATTAAGAATGGATGGGTTAACCAGGAAATTAAAGAAGAAATAAAAAAAAATACATGGAAGCAAATGAAAATGAAAACACAACAGTTCAGAACCTTTGGGATGCAGCAAAGGTGGTCCTAAGAAGGAAGTATGTAGCAATACAGTCTTACCTAAGAAGCAAGTAAAGTCTCAAATACACAACCTAACCCTACGGAGATAGAAAAGGAATAGCAAATACAGCCTAAACCCAGCAGAAGGGAAATAATATAAAATATAAACTATAATCTCAACAATCAGACAATGAAAAGAAATGAAAGGCATCCACATTGATTATAGTTATGTCTATTACCAGACATAAATGATATAGAAACAAAAAAACAGTAGAACAGATAATTAAGAGCTGGTCCTTTGAAAGAATTAATAAAATTGATAAACCCCTACCCAGACTTTTCAAAAGAAAAGAAAAAGGACCCAAAGAAAGAAAATCATGAATGAAATAGGAGAGATCATGAGCAATACCACAGAAATACAAACAGTTAGAATATTGTGAAAAAATATGTGCCAAAAAACTGGGCAATCTGGAAGAAATGGACAAATTTCTTGAAACATAAACAACTATCAAAACTGGAACAGGAAGAAATAGCAAATTTGAGCAGACATTAACCAGCAAAGAAACAATCAGTAATCAAAAACTTCCCCCAAAAAACCAGAAGTGCAGAGCCAAATGGTTTCCCAGAGAAATTTTACTAACATTTAAAGAAGAGTTAATACCCATTCTTCCCAAACTGTTCCAAAAAATAGAATTGGAAAGAAAACTTCCAAACTGATTCTATTAGGTCAGTGTATTACTTTGATTCCAAAATCACACAAAGATCCCACTAAAAAGGAGAATGACAAGTGAATATCTCTGATGAACATGGATGCAAAAATTTTGAACAAGATACTAGCTATTGAATCCAACAGTACATTAAAAGAATTATTCACCACAAGCAAGTGAGATTTATTCCTGGGCTTTAGGAGTAGTTTAATATTTACAAATCAATCAATGTGATACACCATATTAATAAAGGATAAGAACCATATTTTCCCCTCCATAGATGCAAGAAAAACACTGGACAGAATATAGCATTAAAAGAAAGCCACCTATAACAAAGTAGGGTTAGAAGGAACATACCTGAATATCATGAAGGCCATATATAAATGACCCACAGCTAATAACATCTTAAGTGAGGAAAAAAACTGAGAACTTTTCCTCTGTGGTCAGGAACAAGACCGGGATGTACACGCTCACCATTACTATTTAACATAGTATTGGAAGTCTTAATCTCAGCAATCAGACAATGAAAAGAAACAAAAGGCATCAATATTGACAAAAAAGTCAAACTCCCACTGTTTGCAGATGATGTGCTATTTTATGTAGAAAACCCAAAGACTCCAGCCAGAAATTACTAGAACTGATACAGGAATTCATTACAGTCACGGGATATAAAATCAATGTACAGAAATCTGCATTTCTATACATCAGTAATGGAGAAGCAGGAAAAGAAATTTAGGAATCAATGCCATTTACTTGCACCAAAAACAGTAAGATACATAGGAATAAACCTAACCAAATAGGTAAAAGATCAGTACTCTGAAAACTGTAGAACACTTATGAAAGAAACTGAGGGAGACACAAAGAAATGGAAAAACATTCCATGCTCATGAATTGGAAGAACAATTATTGTTAAAATGTCTATACTGCCCAAAGCAATCTATACATTTAATGCAATTGCCATCAAAATGCCACCAGTATTTTTCACAGAACCAGAACAAACAATCCTAAAATTTGTATGGAACCACAAAGGACCCCAAATAGCTAAAGCAGCAGAATTGGAGGCATTATAATTATGGACTTCAAGCTATATTGCAAAAACTGTAATCATCAAGACAGTATGGTATTGGCACAAAACCAGAAACGTAGATCAATGGAACAGGATAGAGAACCCAGAAATGGACCCACAACTATATGGCAACTAATTTTCAACTATCTAAAGGAAAAAAGGCCGTTTTTTCAACAAATGGTTTTGCGAAAACTGGACAGCAACACACAGAAAAATGAAATTGGACTACTTTCTTAAACTATACACAAAAAATAAATTCAAAATGGATGAAAGGCCTGAATAGGAGACAGGAAACCACCAAAATAGAGCAGAACACAGGCAGCAACATTGTGACATCAGCTGTAACAACTTCTTACTAGATACATCTCCAGAGGCAAGAGAAACAAAAACAAATTGAATTGCTGGGACATTATCAAGATAAAAAGCTTCAGTACAGAAAAGGAAACAATAAACAAACTAAAAGTAGCCTATGAAATGGGAGGAGTATTTGCAAATGACCTTCCAGGTATAGGGTTAGTATCCAAAATTTATAACTTATACAAAATCAACATCCCCTCCCCAAAAAATCCAGTTAAGAAATGTGTAGAAGATATGAACAGACATTTTCCCAAAGACATACAAATGGCTAACAGACACAAGAAAAGATGCTGAATATCCCTCATCAGGGAAATACAAATCAAACCAGTATGAGATACCATATCACATTTGTCAGAATGTCTAAAACAAAGGAAACAACAGATGTTGGTGAAGGTGTAGAGAAAGGGGAAACCCTTTTGCACTGTTGGTGGGAATGCAAACTGGTGCAGACACTCTAGAGAACAATATGGAGGTTTCTCAAAAAGTTAAAAATAGAAGTACCCTATAACCCGCAATTGCAATACTAGGTCTTTACCCAATGCATACAAAAATACTGATTTGAAGGGGCACATGGACCCTGATGTTTATAAAAGCTTTAACAAGCTTTTATGGAAACAGCCCAAGTGTCCATCTACAGACAAATGGATAAAGAAGTGGTATGCATGTACACACACACACACACACACACACACACACACACACACACACACTGGCATATTACTTAGCCATGAAAAAGAAGAAATCTTGCCACTTGCAACTATGTGGCTAGAGCTACAGTGTATTATGCTAAGCAAAACAAGTCAGAGAAAGACAAATACCATATGATTTCCCTCATATGTGGAATTTGAGAAACAAAACAGGTGAACATAGGGGAAGGGGAAAAATAAAAAGAGAAAGAAACCATAAGAGAATCTTAAGTATAGAGAACAAACTGAGGGTTGCTGGAGGGAAGGCCAGTGGGGGATGGACTAAATGGGGGATGAGTATTAAAGAGGACACTTGTGTTGAGCACTGGTGTTATATGTAAGTGATGCATCACTATATTCTACTTCTGATACCAATAATACACGCTATATTAATTAGAATTTAAATAAAATTTTGAAAAAATGGTAAATAAAACAAAGGGGGATGGAAAGCATCTCCAAGGAAACTCACTTGGCAGAAGAGAACTATTTGAAGAGCTTTTGGACAACAGCAACGGTATCTTATTTACTCCAGGACTCCCGTCTAGTGCCTGAATATTATAGAGGGGGTGATTAATAAGTCTTATTCATTGTGTCAATGCACAACTGCTCTGTAGCAGAGAGGAATGAGGCTGAATCTATGGTGTGAGGTCAGACTGGAGAGAGCCTGGAGAGCTGAAAGGTAGGGGTTTGAAAGAGGCAGAGCTAAAAATCAGCCTATGTGAGACTGATCAGAATCTCAACCAACTTACCTAGTTCAGACAGAACCCTTGAGAGCTTGGAAAGTACCAAGTTTTTCTATTGCTACTGAATCTTATGTTGTCAAAGAACTAGGGGGAATGATTAGGTTTTTAGGGCAATGAAAGGACCCAAAGTTGTAAGAACATATTCACTTAGAATTTAGGATTATTTCATAGTATTCTTTCCAAAAGTGGCTAATGAGCAAGATGGATCAGCCCTGTCCTATCTTAGGTTTAGGTTCTGTCTGAAAGACTGGTGAGCCATTCCAAGGAAGAGAAATAGGACATGCACACCCCAGTTCTGGGGCCAGCCCTGCCTCTCACTCAGATTGTCCTAAGGCACTCGCACAGATGGTGGGGAGGAGAGAGGACTTGACTGTGGTCTTGGGAGTGTCCAGTGAAGGGCAGAGGCATCTGTTTGGCAGTGACTGGTGGCCTTACCCTTGAGGCCTCTCGTGCCCTCAGCACTCTTAATAAGGCAGTCCTTGGTGTCCTCAGCTCAGGGCATTCCCTAGTTTAGTGGTGACAGCAGCAGCAGCAGCATTTCAAGGCAGACTATTGGTTTGGGTTTCAGCAGTTACAGGAAGTACAGGAAGCAACACTACAGGGAGCAGGAGCTGAAGAAGTGGAAGAAGGAAAATTCAGTTACCAGGGCATCAGTTAAAGGGACTGGTTTATAGGGCACAGAGGAGACATGCCCTGAAAATCACAATGGGAAGAATTTGAGATAAGCTTGTGCTCTTAAAGAGAAGACATGGTGAGAAGCAGAGAATTTGCTTTGTGTCATTCTTCTTCTTCTTCTTTTTTTTTTTAAAGGTTTCTGGCCATTGTTTCTTTTTTTTTTTTTTTTCATTTATTTATTTTCAGCATAACAGTATCATTATTTTTGCACCACACCCAGTGCTCCATGCAATCCGTGCCCTCTATAATACTTACCACCTGGTACCCTGATCTCCCACCCCCCCGCCAGTTCAAACCCCTCAGATTGTTTTTCAGAGTCCATAGTCTCTCATGATTCACCTCCCCTTCCAATTTACCCCAACCCCCTTCTCTCTAACTCCCCATGTCCTCCATGCTTTTTGTTATGCTCCACAAATAAGTGAAACCATATGATAATTGACTCTCTCTGCTTGACTTATTTCACTCAGCATAATCTCTTCCAGTCCCATCCATGTTGCTACAAAAGTTGGGTATTTGTCCTTTCTGAGGGAGGCATAATACTCCATAGTGTATATGGACCACATCTCCCTTATCCATTCGTCCATTGAAGGGCATCTTGGTTCTTTCCACAGTTTGGCGACCGTGGCCATTGCTGCTATAAACATTGGGTACAGATGGCCCTTCTTTTCACTACATCTGTATCTTGGGGTAAATACCCAGGAGTGCAATGGCAAGGTCATAGGGAAGTTCTATTTTTAATTTCTTGAGGAATCTCCACACTGTTCTCCAAAGAGGCTGCATTCCCACCAACAGTGTAAGAGGGTTCCCCTTTCTCCACATCCTCTCCAACACATGTTGTTTCCTGTCTTGCTAATTTTGGCCATTCTAACTGGTGTGAGGTGATATCTCAATGTAGTTTTAATTTGAATCTCCCTGATGGCTAGTGATGAACATTTTTTCATGTGTCTGATAGCCATTTGTATGTCTTTATTGGAGCTTTGTGTCATTCTGACCCTGTCATCTGTCTGTCCTATACACCCTGATGGACTGCTGTGTCCTGGGCACTATGGATGGTAAGGGATGGTTTGGCCTGTATTAATTACTGAATATATTCTAAATTCTAGCATCCAGATAAATCAGCATGACCCACACTGAAGTCCATAGTATACTTGTGACACATGCAGTGCTAGTCACTTGTTGCCTCTAAAAAGAAATAACTGTGTAAATAAATGTGAGGATTTATGGGTTGAATGAAATAGTTTTCTCAGTAGAAGACTTCTCAGAACCTTAAGATGTTAAAACATTTATTGTAAATATCCAAGAAGCAGATTTAGGATTGGTTTTTCCCTGATTTGACTACAACTTTCCCCCAGTGGTGCATCTTTTACAACCAATGTTCCATGGGGTACCTGGGTGGCTCAGTTCATTAAGTGACTGCCTTCAGTTCAGGTCATGATCCTGGAGTCCTAGGATCGAGTCTTTCATCGGGCTCCCTGCTTGGCGAGAAGTCTGCTTCTCTCTCTGATCTCCTCCCTCTAATGCTCTCTCTCTCTCTCATTCTCTCTCTCTCAAATAAATAAATGAAATCGTTAAAAAAAAAAAAACCAAAAAACTGGTGTTCCAAGAAACATATTTCATGAAAAGTTCTTTCTACTCACAGTGATATACAAATTACCTTGGAAAAATCACTCCAGAGACACAACTGCTTTGTTTGTTGTTTGTGTGAATCTTGTTGAATTAGTTTAGTGGGCAGAGGGTAGCCTTATTTAATTACATGCTCACACATTGTCTGGGGTACCTCGGTTTCTCTTAGGTTATTGTCTCGACTGAAAAGAACATCAGTAGACTTGCCTTTGGAAAACACACTGTGTTTGTAAACACTGAATCTGAGATTGCTTTTTTTATGGGCTCGGCAAAAGTAGAAAGGAACCTTCAAGGTTGACCATGTCCAAGGAATGTTACAGTGTTCGCTGGTTATTTATCATCTGTCGTGGTTTTATGGCTGGAGAAAGGATTTTTTTTTTTTTTTTTTGGCATGTTTGTGAGCTTATTCCCTTCACCCTCCATCATCTCAAATGCAATGTACTGCATTCTGGTTTTCTGTTTGTTTTATTTTCTGTTGTTGCTTTTGGGGGGGGGTGTCTCAAAGCATTTGGGCTCAATAATGAAGAGGATTTGTGAAATTTAACAACTGATTACTTTTTACATGATCCTTTAAAACTGACTTACCTGGTCATTTGTCATTATCTTTTGAGATCTTAAAAAAAAAAAAAAAAAAGGAAAACTGAATAAGACTGACAAAAATATATTTTCACTTAGAATTACAACTATAAGTATCTTTTCCCATTTTCTGCAATGTATGTGCATATATCTATCTCCATCCAGTTGGAGATAAAGTTTATCTTAACCCCACCATCAATTTCCTTTTCTCTTTCCAATCTCAGATGTATCCATTATCAAGAACTTAGTACCCTTCCATTTGATACTTTTTCCTAAGTATGTGTCCCTAAGGTCTGTATGTTTACATAATACATGTTAGTGCACACATAAATGCTTATAAATTCCTGTATATCCGTTGATAACATTGTACATTCTGCATTTTAGGTTTTTACTAATCTGTATGAACACATACTAGATTTGGTTTCTCTCTCTTGCTGGCTGTGTAACCTATCTTGTATATTTATGCATCCCTTTTGGACATAGAGTTTGTAGGTTTTTTTTTTTCAATTATAAATATAACTCAAACATTTCTTTGTGTGCACTTCTGGGAGTTTGTGAACATTGTACCTTTAAGACTGTTGTCACTGGGGTCTAGGATAGGGGTATATTTGAATTTTTCCTGAATACTGCTGGATTATGTCTCAAGGTGCCTATAATTTCATTCTATTTTGCAAAGTGTGAAAGTAACATTTCCCCTAAATTCTTCCCAATGGTTTATTAGATTAAAAACTTTTGCAAATGTGACAGAAAAATATCACTGCTATTTTGACTTGTATTTCCCTGATAACAGGAGAATTAGCATATTTTCATAGTTGTGTTTTGAGTTACTGTTTTGGGAATGTTTATTCTGTACATATTGTCATTGTGTTTTTTTTTCTCATTGATTAGTTTAAGTTCTTCATATATTTAGGATATTATTGCTTTGGATAATACATGGCAAAAGTCTTCCATTTTCTATTTTAACTTTATAACTAAAAAATGTTTATTTAAAACTTAGTCTTTAATGTGTCTTGTTTGTAATAAATTATATCATAAATAAATTTTTCAAAATTTTAGAGGCCTTTTTTGTACATTTAGATATTTAATGTATCAGGGACTGATTTTTTTATGTTGTAAAGTTGTAAATCATTTTAGGAGGGTCGCTTTGTAAAAATAATTTTTTAAACATAATTTATTATTTAGGAGGGTCACTTTTGTTAAAATAATTTATTATATACTCTATATTTTTCTCACTGATTCATACATACATTATGTACCATGTTCTGTATTTATGGGTCGGTTTCTGGGCTCTCTCTTTTATTCCATTGATTTATTTGACAATTATGTGTCAAGATTGTATCATTTTAATTAGTATAGCTTTACATTTGGTAGGCAAGAAACTTCTTTTTCTTAAAATTTGTTTAAGCTATTTTGTTTTATTTAAACACATATGAAATTTAGAACTAGTTTAAGTTCCATGAAAATGTCATCGTAATTTTATTTGGAGCTGCATTACATTATATGTCTGTTTTGAGAGAAGACATTTAGTACACTTATTCCTCTAAGTTACTCAGGTCTTTATGACTTAAAAATAGTTTCATCCTTTTGTCCAAAATGGTCCCCTACATTTTTTGGTTAGGATTTTTCATATACTAACACTGGTACTGTGAATTGGATCTTTTTTCTTTTTCTTTTTCCTAAGCGGCTTTTGCTGGAATAGAAAAAGAAAAAAATAAATAAAAAGAGAGATTAATTTTGAATGTTGATCTTGTATTGAGAAACATTATTAAATGCACTCGTTTTCTTTTTTCTTTCTTTTTTTATTTTTTATAAACATATATTTTTATCCCCAGGGATACAGGTCTGTGAATCACCAGGTTTACACACTTCACAGCACTCACCAAAGCACATACCCTCCCCAATGTCCATAATCCCACCCCCTTCTCCCAAACCCCCTCCCCCCAGCAACCCTCAGTTTGTTTTGTGAGCAACTGCACTACTGGGTATTTACCCTAAAGATACAAACGTAGTGATCCAAAGGGGCACATGCACCCGAATGTTTATAGCAGAAATGCACTCGTTTTCATAATGTTTTTTTTTTCTTTTTGGCTTTCTTTGGAGAATGAACCCCAATAATGACAATATTTAAAGTCTTTCTGTGACAGAGAACAGTGTTTTTCCTCCAGTATCCTTTTTCCTCTTGAAGACAGCCCCGCATTTTAACTGGGCATAGGTGATACAGGGTAAAGCCCATGTTCCCCTGGTGTTCTAATAGTTAGGTATGGCCTTATGATTAAGTTTTTTTATGATGTAACCAAAGGGGTGTATACATCTTCAGGGCAGTACTGTTAATGGGAAAGCACATAATCTCTGACCACCCCTTACCTTGAAGGAAATGCAGAAATGATGGTAGGTGCTGCAGCATTCATCCTGGGCCAGGAAGTGAAAACTGTCAGAGGTGACCAATCCTTAAGAAAAAGTAGATCCCGAATCTTCATTGTTCATCAAATCTGTCCTCCGTCCAGCCCACTGAAGTTTATAGGAAGGGGGGAAATATCCCCCCAAACCAAACTACTATCTTGATTCTTTGTGTTTTTTGTTACTTGAAACAGGACCTATTCTTTCCAATCCTTTCCATTTGTCTTGCTTTCTGGTTTTGGCTAGGCCATAGTTTTAGCGTCATATTTCACTGCAGGGCCAGCCTCTTCCTGAATTTAATGGGAATATATCTAAAGTGTCACCATATGTAAGAGGTTTATTATATGGCTTTAGCAGATAATCTTTATTAAGTTTAGGAAATGCCTTTCCATCCTAGTTCTTAGGGTTTTAAAAAATCCTATGATAGGGGTTAAGTTTTTCAACTGCTTTTTTCTTTTTAGCATCTGCTGAAGTAACCCATGTGATTTTTTCTTCTTTCATCCATTACTGTAGTAAAGTATGTTGATAAATATCCTAATGTGAAATATTCTGTCATTCTCACGATAAATTCCCTGTGGTAATGATGCATTGTTATTTAAAAAAATTACTTTTGATTCTAGTTTTATAATCTTTTACTTAAGATGTTCCACAGTTATTTTTATTTCATATATTTTCTTTCTCCTAGTTATCAAGATTAGGCTTGATTTATAATGTAAGTTGGTAAGTTTTCTTCAGGAGGAGTTTCTATAAGATAGAGATGATCTATTCCTTAGAAGTTGAGTAAAATTAAACTGTAAATGTGTTCTGTTCAGTTTAAAAGAAGACTTTTGCATATTCTGTCAATGTCCTTAATAACTATTAGTCTATTTAGATAACTGTTTCATCTTGGATCAGTTCTCTGTCTTCAGATATATGATTGGATACAGAACATGTCTAACTTCAGAAAAAAAAAATCATTCTTTCTTGATTTCAGGTAGACTTTAATTTTTATTGTGTCTTTTTTTTTTAAAGCCCAAAAGTATTTTTATTTCAGTAGTTATATCTGAAGTTAGAATATTGAATAACTTTTATCCATTGGAGAGGGAATTTTTGCTATATTGGGGTTCTCCACAATTCTCAGTATAAGAATTAAATAGTGACATTTACTTGGAGAAGATGTCATCAACATTAGAGAAAGAATGTAGTGGAAATATGGTTGTAGGAAGCTGTGAATTGCTATGTGTTTTAGGCATATTATTTAAATTCACATTTTTAAATATTAATACTGAAGGTTCATAGCAAGGGTTGGGGTGGCATATCATCCCTTTTCAGTTTTGTTTGTTCTTTGACCCATTCCTCCCAATGGCTATATATCTTCTAGGTAAGTCTTCAAGTTAACTTTTTTTTAAAAAAGAATTTGATTGGGGCACCTGGGTGGCTCAGTGGGTTAAGCCTCGGCCTTTGGCTCAGGTCATGATCCCAGGGTCCTGGGATCGAGCCCCACATCGGGCTCTCTGCTCAGCAGAGAGCCTGCTTCCCCCCTCTCTCTATGCCTGCCTCTCTGTCTACTGTGATCTCTCTTTGTCAAATAAATAAAAAAAAAAAAAAGGATTTTATTGATTTATTTGAGAGAGAGTGAGAAAGAGTGTACTAGTAGGATGGGCGGTTGAGAGGGGTAGAGGGAGAGAGAGAAGCAGACTCTCTGCTGAGCAGAGAGCCCAATGCGGGGCTTGATCTCAGGACCCTGAGATCATGACCTGAGCCGAAGGCAGAGGCTTAACCCACCGAGCCACCCAGGCACTCCAGTCTTCAAGTTAACATAAATCAGTTCCTTAACTTGGTGTTTATCAGTTGGTGTGGCATGCCTTGTAGTATACCAAAAACCCTTCACTGGCATGCCACCAGATGCGAATCAGTATGAAAATATATTTTTGCCAGTACTGTCATGGCAGTGTCTGTCAGAGGGATCCTAGACTGGACTTTGTCATGCAAGGAGGTGTGTTGCAGGCTACAGCCTCTTAGACCAACAGGTAAGAGGCATAGCCTGTTGGCAGAAGGGATGGCATCTTTACTGAAGCACAGTCCAGGGCAGAAAACGCTGAGCAGCCTCCTGGCTGGCACCGGCCTCGATAGTTGCCCCTCATTCCTCACTGTCATCTTTCAAAGACCACTTAGGCTGACCTTTCTATGGCCTAAATCACATCGTGCTATTTTCCTATTTAAAATCCTCCAGTGACTTTGCTCTGTACCCTGAAAAATCCAATTCCTCACCGTGACTTGAAAGACCATGATCCTTACCCCTGCCTCCCTCACTGACCCCAGCCTTTCTGTACTACATTTTGCTCACTGCTCTCACTAACCCGGCTTTCTTTTGGACCTTGAGGTCTGTGAAGCTCATTCTCTCCTTGGGCCTAGTTCTTGCTCTTCCTCCGGCATAGAGCAGTCTTCAGAACTACGTACGCCTGGCTTCCAGACTTACATGCGACTTCTCCAGAGACACTTTCCTTACCACCTTCCCTAGGCACCGGTACTGTCATTGCTGTATGTGTGACGGAAAGAGTGTAACAGATGTATTGAGGAAGTAAATCTTCTCTAGTGGTGACAGGGAATTTTGAGGTGAGCAGTACAAACTGTTATCAGGTGTAGGGTTGGTTTTTCGGGGCCCTTGAGTTCCCATTTGGATACGCAGAGTGAATGATGCCAACCCTGTAAATAGAGGAGGAGGTCTACCCTGCCTGCCCCCTGGGTGATTTTCTTCTCAACGCTTTTTAGCGGTATTTGAAATCATCTTTTCTTGGTTTGTGTTCTTATATATTATTTGTCACTCCACACGAAAATGTGTGCAGGGCAGGATTTTGGGTGCCTCACTCATTGCGGTAACCCTTACACCCAGACGGAGTCTGAGAGGTGCTCAGTAGGTATCTGTCATCCGCTGGTGGAAGGAACAATCTGGTCTCCACAGCGTCCCAGCTGACTCACTCTTTGAGAGATCTTTTTGGATTTTCAATCCAAATATAAGTTCTCCCTTCCTTGAAACCTTATACATTGTCTAATGATTGCCTATTTTTCTATTTCTCCATTTTCCCGATTTCTGTTAATTTCCTCTCCTCCGCACTAAAGAGTAATCTTCCGAAGAGCAAGGATAATGCTCTACCCCTCTTCTCTCCTCTACAGCCCTGAGCACCATGCCTTCTACAGCTTTCCTGTCAGTGCATTAATTTGAGTTAAAGCAATACTAATTCTGCCTTAATTTAGGACTTTACATTTTGAATTGTGAATTTGAATTATATGACTCTCTATGTTAAATGGAGGTAAGAGTTTTACCTTTTAAAAATATGATTGTTTCTGATCTGGCCTCATTCCTTATGTTGTCTTTGCCCAGACATGCTCCACTTAGACATTACAAACTAGCAGCTCACAACAGTCTAAACTGCATATGTATTTTATTTGGCTCTCACAATGTTTTTAACATTTTGAATTAATTGTTACTATTTAAAAGTGAGATTCATCAAATTTTTCAGACTTGTGATTCTCCTGAAAAATAGGACAATCTGGCAGCCCTGTGTTCATATACCCTCATGACAACAAATGCTGGAAATACACCTGTGCTCTGGTTCACCATAGTCTCCTTTGGTCTTGCCTCATTTGTTTATAGTACTTGCCTAGATTCTTGATGTATTGGAGTCTGAGACTCCAGCTTTATCCAGTTTCTACAATGTCTATTTAATTTCAGCTAGTGATGATCTAATAGCAACTTCCTAAAACACCTGCAATCCAACCCAGCCATGTTCGACATTAAAGTCTGTTGTATTTGCATTATCTACCATATTTAACTATATATAGAAGTATGGAAGCTGTTGAATGAAAAAGAGGATTGTATAATCTCACAGAAGCTTGAATTTTGTTAAGATCAGTAAGAAGAGAGAAAATAAATATAGACATTAGAATGCTTGGATTCTTTTTATTACCTTTACACAGATTTATTTTGTGATCTTTTTGCCACCTTGGTCTGTAGTTCTCCTACAAAGTAGGAATGATATGTATTGATCCCTAAGGTTCCTTCTAGCTCTTACCATCTTATTTAAAAAAAATGTTTTAAATTGTTTTCTTGATACATTGATATCAATTATTAACCTAGGCATACATAAAACTGGCCAGTCTCTGTTGACCTGACATTTGTTCATAGAGCCGTGTCTTCTCTGAACACCTGTTCAGTGCTTTCTAGGCACCCCATGGATATTCAGAAGTGCTAATTACATTGAATACTATTATTCAAATAACTTCCCCAAAGACAACATTTGGTAGAGGTGAGCTCTGTGGTTACATATCCCTTGACATATACTTAGATTTCTAAATGAAAGGGGAAGTTCATGGCAACATGTATTTTGGCTTAAAAAAAGAAAGATGGCGATGAATTATGCATCCTTTTCTCCCTGCGTAGTTGGTATATCTCTAGAAAATGGATCACTTGGCCTGGGCTCAAGGGGATTCTGGCCTTTTACTGAACTAACCTGTCTGAACTCCTCCTCGAAGCATTTGGTGCAGCCCACCCTCTCCCTTTGTGAATCAGTGTTAGACATGACTGAGTGGTGTGCTTCATACCATGACTCTTCCTGCAGAAGCAAAGAGAAGTCACAGTACAGCGAACATCACACTTCCTTGCTCCTTAGGCAAATGTTGCCTTAACAAGGAATAAAAACGAGACACTCCAGGCTAAGCATGAAAGGAAATCTAAGACACCTTCACACTTGCTTTTTAATTAATGAGGTGGTCAGATGTTGTTTTCTAGCTAGTGTCAGTGTGAAGTGATGTATAACCAAATATGAGACACCAAGAAATGTAGGCTTGAGCATATAGGATAATGAGTAAGGATGAAGGATTTCTTGGTGACCTGCAAATGAATACTAGAAGAAATACTTTTTTCCACTGATGTAAGGCATGGAAATTAGTGCTCACCTACTATTTACGGGAAATTCTTTTTGTTAAAAGCTCTGGGACTTGTTTTCTCTGAGAGATGTTTGTAGCTATAATTAAGAAATCTGTTTAAATTGTGCTGATAATTATCCTAATTGGTATGAAAATCTGATTGAATACTTAGAGAAGTAAATTGCCCCAGCTGAGTTTTAAAAGCAACACACTTTTAAAAAAGAGAGGCTGAAGTAGGTAAATAGGTTTTCAAAAATAAAGACCCTGCTAACTTAAAGTAGGTCACATTTAGAAATCCTCTTTGTGGGTCTGTTTATCTTAATTTGGACAGCTTGGTGGCCTTACAATATTTATATCCAAGACTAAAATAGGATCCAAAGTAAAGTGCAGTCGAAGTGCTTGAGATGCTGTAAGGCGAAATGTTCTTGCTGTCAAGATGCAGACACTAAAAGCTCTCAGAGTCAGAGGGCTGAGACAATGACCAAGTGAGTGATGGGATGTAGGGACTTCAACGTGGGTCTGTCCTCATTTGCATGAGACCAGTGGTTTTCCAAATGTGTCAAAGGACTAACTGTAGTGTTCCTTAAAATGTATATTCCCGTTGATTAGCCTCTCTGGTAGGAGGATCTTCAAGACGTATTTTTGTTTTTGTTTTTGTTTTTTGGTGAATCATTAATTCACTTCAAAATCGAGATCATCACTGCACAAATTTGGCCAAACAGTGCCAATTTCAAGGAGAGGAAAAAGGCAAACTAAAGGGAAAAGACAGTTGAACTAAAAGTAAAGTAGATTATCTCCCTGAAGAGGAACAGAGGAGTAAAAATGGATGACCTCAAATCATTTATATTTGCCTTTGGAAGATGTCCTGACCATGTTTTGGCAGCAGATTTACCATCATAACTTAATTTTGCCTAGGATAATAAATAGGTTTTCATTTCCAAAATACACACCCGAGAATGTGTGTGGGTGGAGAGAAATAGCTCCCTACGTTGTAGGGGAATGACAAAGGAAAACCATTTTGGGATTTAAGGTTTGCCAGGGAAAATCCACAATGTGAACATTCCAAATATAGATAAGTGAAGGGTAACTGTTTATATACAACCCCTATACAGCACATACCATTACTAAAAAGGAGCAAATTGTCTTATAGGTGGCTCATGGCAATGTAACTTTTGGTACTTTTGTAATAAATGGAATGCAATAAATCCATAAAGTACAAATATATTTTTTTTAAATTTTATTTATTTGACAGAGATCACAAGTAGGCAGAGGCAGGCAGAGAGAGAGAGGGGAAGCAGGCTCCCTGCTTAGCAGAGAACCCGATGTGGGCCTCGATCCCAGGACCCTGGGATCATGACCTGAGCTGAAGGCAGAGGCTCAGCCCACTGAGCCACCCAGGCGCCCATAAAGTACAAATTATTTTTTTAATGTGATGGTTACTTTGTAACAAACCCCGAATTAGATGCTTTGTGCATTGCAGTTGGGGTAGTACTATCAATGTGGTGGCCAGGATGTACTTTTTATGACAATTATTTTTCTAAATTTCATCTGTCTTCTCAAAGATTACAATCACTTAACCTGTGCCCATTTATCAAAGCAAAATAAAACTTTTAGATACTTAAGAGAAAGAAGGTATTGGTTCCATTTTTCTATTAATCCCTTTTTATTAGAGCATTACAAATATATGTTCACACATACTACCTCATGTTAATGACCTTAATCCATCTGTGAGTGGACAGGGATGATCCTGTCACCTGAGGATATTCTTAATGAGATTCTTAATGAGCCTCATGATTAAGTAACTCCCAAAGTTAAAAAGCAGTCCTAGAATCCAGTGTCTTTGAACTCAAAAGTCAGTGCTCTCTGTAGGGCTTTCCCTCTTTTGATACATATGTATATGATATATATGATTTGTAGTCCTGTGCCCATATAAAGACATTTCATTGACTAAACTAATGTATATGGGAATTATAATTTAGGATCAATTATAAATGCATATACAAAGATACTAAATATATATCTGGAACCTCCACTGAAGTAAGCAAAGGTTAGGCTCTGATAAGGGTAAGATAGCAACATGATTATAGCCTTGGACTTTTCATGTCCAAGAGATAATAGGGATTTCTAGATGGACTTGCTGTAGGACTGCTTAATAGATCTCTTTTCTATCTTATTCCTTTACAACTCATAGGATTTTGATAATTCATATATATCACAGATGGGGAGAATTGATTCTCAAGATGAGAAAACAAACTCAGGAAGAGGTGTCTACATGGATAATAGAATAGTCAAATCCAAGACTTGAAACTAGGTCCTCTGTCTCTCTGCTCAGTTTTGGGAGGAACTTTGAAGATGGCATTTCATCATAATCATCATCACTACTGACAAGCCTGTCATGGGCTCCAAGCATTTGCTGGGCACAGTGGAAGCAAGCCACTACAAAGTCTGGTCCTGTTCTAAAGGAATGTACATACTGTTCTCTTCATTCTCTTAACATTTAGGGAACCAGACTTTTCTATCCACTCTTGCAAAAAGGCCTTCCAGTGTCACTCTTGCAAAAAGGCCTTCCAGTGTTTTATGGTGAATAGGAAACAAGCTCCTGTCTCCTGCTGCAACTGAGCTGGTATAGACTTCAGACTGGAAGGTATACCAAGTCTGCATTAGGATCTGTCTAAGCTGTCCTGTAGGAAGCTGTCCTGTGAATCTCCACTTCTGCCAGTTCTGTTCCTCTTCTCTGGACTGTTCTGTTCACTGTTGTCTCAGGACAATAATTGGACATTTTTAATAAGCCTGAATCAATTTTAATTCCTTTAAAGTGTTAAAAATAAAAGCTCAGTGGTGATATAAGTTTATAGAAAGCAGGGTGACTTGGGCTGTATCGGGTTTGGAAGTTAAACAATTTTATTTATAGGCTTGGGTTCTGCATGAAATATTAAACTATAAAAGCACAAGGTAAACAGATTTATTTTTAATTTGTATATATGACATTTTAGACATCTTATCAAGCTTTAATGGACTGAGCAGTTCTGTGGTTTGGGGTTAGATGTGCATCTGTTTTCTCTCTGTCTTGAGAAGACAACTCATAAAAATTGATTTTCAACAGATGGTTGTAAATGAAGACAGAACTACCTTATTTGGATTAATACACATTCGTGAAGAAAATGTTACTTTCTGATGAAACTAAATCATCCCATAAATCCTATCAATAAACTGACCTGGAGTTCCTTCAAAATGTACCAGAACATGGAAAACAAGTATTTGGAGTGTAGCTTTCTACCTATTTGTATCCCTTGATCCCCACCCTGCCCCACCCCCATTTCCCACATTTGATCACTGATAGCTTTGTAGTGAAGACACAATTTTGTTCTAAAAGATGTAATTATAGATCTGTTTTACCGAGGCTGGAAAAACAGTTATATTATGGACAATTTTCAGGTACCTAATGAACACTATCCAGATGTAAGTTTTACATCCTTGGTAATGGCCCCTTTTTGGAAAAGCTCTTCTCATAGTAGGGTTTCAGAAGTAAGACTTAACTGTTTATTCCTTGTTCTTCTGATGGTATTTAAGCCTCTGTTCTTGCTGCAGGTTTGATAAAGGAAGGACCACCTGACTTGGGTGAGACCTCTCCCTTCTAGCTCTGGCTCTGCCTTTCACCATATGGGACTCCAGGCAGGAGAACTTGCACAGCTACCCAGTTGTGGGAACCCAGTTTGCACAGCTTTCAAGTGGAGGGCGCCAAGTGGTCTCGGCCATTACAGTCTTGATGTTCTAGGATTCCTTATGGGATTGTAGTCAAGGAGTTGGGGCAAGATGCCTTGCTGTCCTCAGAAATATTATGGCTTTCTTTCTACATTTGAGTTCTACTTAGGGAGAGGACATGAGTCTATCACACACACTAAATCTTGTCTAGGCTCAGTCAGAGTCTTAGAAGAAATCACATTTCATTTTACTTACTCAACAATATTCTTTCATGGAGTATAAGAGAAGACAAAGCTTATTAAATCACTTATGAGCACAAGTGACTTTGAGATTGAAATGATCCCACAGAAGTTTATAAAAGAGCAACCACAACATACTGGTCCTTGCAACCTTTACCTCACCCATTCTACCTCCCTCTGTAGTCACTGACAGCAAAGGGAAGTAAGTAAGAACTTGTAAGAAAGTAAGTAAGTAAGAACTAGTAAGTAAGTAAGAACTTGCTTTGTAAATGGCACAAATTATTTAGTCACCACAATTCAATAGAGGTTTCTAGAACTGCATTTATCATTGTTACAAGTTTGCATATTGTTGAGGATTTTTTTAAAAATCCTTTATAAGATTATGATGCTATTTCTTATTGAGTTCATTAAAGGACATTAAACAATAAGAACTTAGTAATCGCTTTCAACATCTTTGATAACCAAAACCAAGTCTGAAACACTGGAATGACAATCATAAATAAAATTTATTTCTATTTAAAAAAAAATCACACCTTTCATAATGCTGAGAACCCTCTTGGCTTCCATATGATCTTGTTCTGGATAAGGCCTTATAGTTCAGTTTTGTCATTATATTTATAGGTGAGAAGAGAGGTGTGACTAATTTAAACCTAAATGATTTAAAAATAGAGAAATTTACCCAGTGTGAGAGGAGTAATTTGGAGAGCTAACAGAATGGGAAAATGTGATTTTAAAGCAACATCACTAGACATGGGAATAGTTTCCTACCCAGATTGCCAACATGAATAATTCTCGGCTTCATTTGGGTGTCGTTTAGGTACACTCTCTCACAATTCATGTGGATAGCAGAGGAAAAAGAAAGTAATTTTAGTAGTCTTTTCTAAAAACTTCTTTGTCATAATAGATCACACTAATACTAACTTTTCTCTGAAATTTGACCTCTCTGCTGCTAAATAGTTGTTAGGTTCTGATCAAACATAAATGACCCTGTGTCATCTGTCTCTGGGAGTTGACTGATACGTTGTGAGGCATCTAATTCTTATGATCTTAAGCAGTAATTTACATGGAAAATTTTCCAATGTCTGTTTAAAGGATTATATTGGGCAATGGGGATATGAATTTGCTACCTACCCCACCCCCAAAACAAGTGCCTGCCTGGCTTACAGTATTATTAAGGAGTGACGCTTCTTCCCCATTCGTAATGTGTCTTTCCATCAGGAGGGTCAGGGTGTAGCATTCCTAGCCCCTCTTTGCCTCTTTGCTGACCCTTTCCCTGCGTAACTGAATGCTATCTGATTGGTAAAATTGGCTAAAGTAAATGGGGCATGCTTGAATCTACTCTTTTCTTTATCCCCCTTGGGAGCCAGCTGCCTACATGGAGTATGTGCTCTATTCCTCACCAAGAAGTTCTACCCTTCATTGGCTGAGTGTGGAGGGAGGACCTTGTCTGCCCACCCGTGCCTGTGACTAGGTAGATTAGTCTAATTCTAGGTTCAATATTAGAAAACATCCTCTTCCACTGATTTAAGCCACCTTCGCCTAGTCAGCTATTTTAGTAATGACATTTTTTGCTGTCGATCTCTCTTATTTCTTAATTCCATATTCAAGTGGGAAAGACTATCTTAATTAGCACCTATCAAATACCAAGGATATGCACAGATTTTGACTACTATTATTCTTCTGTTCCCAGGCTAAGGTTTTTTTAGAGAATAAATAAGCACCAGAACTTAGAGAATGAAAGAGAGTATTGAACTAGGCTTATCTTTATGTTCTCAATTACAAAAACACATTGTGATACCCTTGTTTGAAGTTTTTAACTTCTCTTCTTAAAAACAAACATCTACTACCTGTTCAATAAAGTCATAAGCAGTAGATGAGTTTGTAAATGTGCTATTCACTGTTAGGTGTTTGTGGCTTAGCTTTAATCCATGTAAGAAATCATGGGGAAAAATATATACAGAGAACGACTTGTCAAAATCTAAGACTTTATTCTCTCATGTGTGTTCCAATCAGGTAATCTGCAGTTAGAAAGAAGAGACAGGAGATACTTCACTAAAATATAAGTTCAATTAGACCAAAGTCCATTTAAGGAATGCCAGAGTGGAAAGGAAGAGAGATGTTTGAGAATCATGTTGGTATGCATATCCCCACTTTAATTCATTCCAATTATGGATTTCTAAAAATGTTCATATATGTTTTTACGTATTTTAAGAAACTATTTGTTGAGGACTTCAGTGTGCCTTTCTGTTTTAGGAAGAGTTGTGGATGCTTGGTTCATGTGATACTGATTTTAACATCATACCTCTTCCTAAGGGAGTATTGGACGGAGCTACAGAGAGTGAGAGTATCTTCTGTCCATCTGGGGAAGTAGACAAATCCTAACTCTCTGTACTCTGGAGGTGTTGACTTTGGTGTTTCTGTTTCTTCATGGATTCCAGATTGCAAGCATCAGTATTGTTGAAAAACCTTAGCAAAAGGTCCTAAATGTCTTTGTTCTTCCTGTAATCAGTGCATTGTTAAAATTTTAGGACTCAAATGCATCAAGTAATAGCATTCCTTAATCTTGTACTGCAGGGTTCTGACGATTTTTAGTGAAACACATGTGAAATATTGATGTTCTTATAAGCAGAATTGAGCCCTGTGAACTCACACTACCCGCAATACTGTATGGAAACTGGTAGGGTTTCAAAGATAGATTCTCTCTTGTACTGTCTATAGGTCAGCTGATGTTTAACATTGTCATTTGGTAATCACCCTTCTTCTAAAAGATATGTACATCAATCAAAGCCATATATGTGGGGTGCCAGGGTGGCTCAGTGGGTTAAAGCCTCTGCTTTCAGCTCAGGTCATGATCCCAGAGTCCTGGGATTGAGCCCCGCATTGTTTTCCTTCCTCTCTCTCTGCCTGCCTCTCTGCCTACTTGTGATCTCTGTCTGTCAAATAAATAAATAAAAAAAGCCATATATGTATTGTATATACATCCAGCCTCATATACCATTCAAAACAAAATGCTCCCTTGCCCCTAGATTTTGAAAAGATCTAGATCATTCAGTTAGACATCACATTTATATTAGGAAGAAACTGAGAAATAGGCAATGTGACTTGTCTAAATTTGTTAGTGGTCAGTTCAGAATTAAGAACTTATAATCCTGATTGTATCTGGTGTGCTTTCCATTATATCACATTAAGTAGAAGGAAAAGGCATCGTTTTAGACATAGTTTTGGGCCAGGATAAGAGGCTCTTTCCAAAGTTTACATTTACTATATTTGTATTTATCTCAAGTCAGAGGACAGTGGGATAGCCTGACCTAAATAGTGAAATAGTGTTTGTCTGTTGACAAAAATTGAAACAGACAACTCTTGTCTTTCCACTTCTCTTAACTTTGGGTCTATTCCTAACACTTAGCCCTAGTGAGTCATTTTGTGGACATGTGCTTAGCATGAAAAATAATGGGCTAAGATCTCTGGATTCTTATCCTGGTCCTGCCACTGATGACTTGTGTGAGCAACAATCAAGAATAATTAAATTAAAAATTTAATTTTAAATTTAATTTAATTCAAAAAGTTAAATTAAATTAAAGAATAATTAAGTTAAAGAATAATCTTTAAGTCTGTTTTCTACTCTAGTAAATGAGGATAACAGTTGTACCATTGTCAAGATCAAATGAACAAACTCACAGAGCTATCTCAAGGGAGTGGGATGGGCCTAGATCAGATTCGTGTCAAAAAGAGATACTACTAGAGTTCCAGGTTCATTGATTCTTCATTACGTGAGACTGTTCAGATTCCTGACACATACTTGCTAAATGCCAGTAGTGACCCCAGTCATTATTACAACTCAAAATGCTCTTATAATTTCAAAATGGATGATGTTTGGGAAATATCAACTTGTATGTTTAGTTTTCAGCACATAGCTTGATCTATATTAAATAATTACTCAGAAATATCATCATCTTCTTCTTCATCATGCCAGAAACTTCGGCAAGACACTGTTTGGAATCCTTGACATCTCCCAAGATGAGACTCATGCTATGGACTCAAGCAAGCTTCTCTGGTGCTACGAACTGTGTCCAAGGGGTAGGATTGGTATATGTCAGATCTGGGGACCCATTTAAGCCTTCTGTCCATATAGTTTGGCTTGTTTAATGATTAGATATGATGACCTGATTCTGGGTCTATCCATTGGCCATAATGAATAACATGAGGCTGCTATGATTGCTGAAGAGAGCTGAGAGCTCTCTGAGACAGCTGAGAGCTTTATTTTAGCCACTTAGTTTGAGGCTTTCCCCAGGGCTACACTGTTTCTGTCGCCTTTCCCCTACACCAAACTGCTCACGTGGGCTAATTATGTGGCCAGGACCTGACAGTTACCTTGCCCCAGTCGGAGCTTTTAGAGATGATACTTGTCCTGCATCATCCAAAATGCCAAGATTTGCTAAAATTGGATTACAGTTCCTCATTTTTTTTTTTTTTTACTTTATGTTTTATTGGCCAGCCCCTCCCTGGGACTGTGAATTCATCACCTTTTTTTCTCCCTGTGGAGGTTCTTTTCCTATCCTGCTGAGGAGCTGGCCCTATGGTTTTACTCCTCTTGACCCTAGCTCTTGCACTGGGAACTTCTGCCCTGACTAGAGAAGAAGTCAGTTCTACTCGTCAGCAGTCTGATGAGAACACTGAGAGTTTGGAATAGAAGCTATCAACTAAAATAATTATCCTCTCATCCTCAATCAATTTGAAGTCGACTTCAAAGAGATAGTAATAGCTTTGGATTTCAGTGTGCAGAAGAAGGTGAACACATCTGAGAACTGCCACCAGTGAGGACTTGATATTGAGATTGCTTTTGACAAACTCAATATGAGAAAGAGATAACAGTTGAGATGACAGGCAAAGGGGAACCTACAGCCTACCTGGAGGCGTAAGTTGTATTTCTTCTTAGTTTTTCTAAGATGTAGGTCAGACATGAGAAGCTATTTCTATACTATCTTTCTCTTCTTCTTCTTCTAATTTCTCTTTTTTTAAAACTTTATTTTATTTTTCAGTGTTCCAAGATTCATTGTTTATGTACCACACCCCGTGCTCCATGCAATCCGTGCCCTCCTTAATACCCTCCACCAGGCTCACCCATCCCCCTGCCCCCTCCCCTCAAAACCCTCAGTTTGTTTCTCAGACTCCACAGTCTCTCATGGTTTGTCTTCCCCTCCGATTTACCCCAACTCCCTTCTCTCCATCTCCCAATGTCCTCCGTGTTATTCCTTAGGTTCCACAAGTAAGTGAGACCGTATGATAATTGACTCTCTCTGCTTGACTTATTTCACTCAGCATAATCTCTTGCTGTAATTGGTTTGGCAGTCAGTTTAACCAGAATCGTCAAACCTGACTTTACCAATGAATTTCAGCAACGATCACTAGTAAACTTTCCTCCCTCCCCTTTTCTTCTTCATCCTCCTTACTGTTTCAAAGCAGTATAGCATTGTAGTTAAGAATTGGGCTTTAGAATTGGACAGACGTGAGTTTAAATCTAATTTCAATGTACAAACTAGGTGACTTGGGGCACACTACTTCTTTGAGCCTTAGTTTTGTCATCTGTGTAATAGGGAGAATAATACCTACCTCATGGGATGGCCGTGACAGTTAAATGTAATACCCCAGGTAAAGAGCGAAGCACATTACTTCGCAGTGACTCCTTGAAGATAAGAAAACCATTATCATTTGCTATTTCCAAATAGCTGGTCAAAATGATGTCTTAAATCTCTGTAAAAAATGAAGTGGCAGTCCTTATCCTTTGAACCATACCTCTGTCATCTCTCTCTGTCCTTTACTTTTGACTGTTCCACATTTCAAATGTAGAAATTTTCCATAGACAAGTTACCTTCAATGACTTACCCCTCCTTTCCTGGGTAACAGCAAAATACAAGATCAAAAACATCTGTTTATGATCCTGAAATGCAATAAAACAATGCCGCTCAGAAGAAATGGGCTGGTAAGGTACACCAGTATATACTGTCATCAAGCTAACTCATGCTTTTATTAATTTAAGATGATTTAAGATTTTCTCCTATTATGACTTGATTTTGGTGTTCATATTTGAAGCTTTCATCAAAGTGAAATGTAAGTGACATTTGATCTTTGTCAGTATCCCTTTTGATGGACAAAAGGGGGATTAAAAATCTATGTAGAATGAGCATTGGTTCATGATGTGTTCCATGACTGTAAACTTTGTAAGGTTAAGAATCATGCTTGTGTTTCTCTTGTTTTCCACTATGTCTTTACTACATAGCATCATGATTAATACATAATAGGTACTAAAAAACAAATTGCCTACTTTGTGTATAATAATATAAATCACTGGTCTATAATTATGCATTCATAAAAGTAGTTGGTGAAAATCTCAAGGTAAGATGACATTCACCCAAAGGTTTCTGTCAGATTTACCTAACAAGACTCCTTTTTTTAATGTGGACCAATTAAACTTAGGTCATTTCTCTGCCTTAAGGGAATAGCATTCATTTATGATCAATCTGTGTGACCCTTTTCCAAAGGGTATTTTATTTTTAATGAAAAATTAGCTAGTGGTATATTTTAGACTTGTTCATTAACATTTTAGCTGTGTTATCTGAAATGTTGATGTATGGTTAAATTAAGGTTGTGCTTTTAGGGGATAAACTAAAAAATACCAGGATATTACATTATATATAAAGGGCAGGGAGATTTAAATTAGTAATAAGTCAATTTAATTTGGGTTGCCTTGAAATCTCTAATGATGATTGTGCAAATGACTCAAGGTAAATATATTTTTAAAAAGTTTCAGCATCTATTAAACTTTGTCTAAAATTAATTTCTTTGGGAGGTCTTGTCGTGGGTATTATGGAGGGCACATATTGCATGGAGCACTGGGTGTAGTGCATTAACAATGAATTCTGGAACACTGAAAATAAATTTAAAAAAATAAAAATTTTAAAAAAGTATATGTCAGACAATAAACTCATAAAGTTATTTCAAAAAAAATCTTTGTCTGCCTTCAGCACAGATCATGATCCCAAGGTCTTGAGATAAAGCCCCACATCAGGATCCCTGGTCCATAGGGAGTTTGTTTCTCCCTCTCCATCTATCTGCCCCCCTTTGGCTTATGCTCATTTCCTCTCTCCCTCCCTCAAGTAAATAAAGTCTTTAAAAAAAAGAGAGCAAATCTTAAAAGTTCTCACTTTACACACACACACAAAGTGACTTTGTGAAGTGTGGATATGTTCATTAATCTTACTGTGATAATCATTTATATATATTATATAACACATATATAATAAGTAATGCATAATATTTTAATTATGTATATTAATTACATATATTAGTGTATATATATTTAAAATCATTATGTTGTTCATCTTAAATTTACACAATGTTATGTCAATTATATCTCAATAAAGCTAGAAAATAAAAAAAATCTTAGGGGCGCCTGGGTGACTCAGTGGGTTAAAGCCTCTGCCTTCAGCTCAGGTCATGATCCCAGGGTCCTGGGATCGAGCCCCGCATTGGGCTCTCTGCTCAGCGGCGAGCCTGCTTCCCCTTCTCTCTGCCTCTCTGCCTACTTGAGATTTCTCTCTCTGTCAAAAAAAAAAAAAAAAATCTTAAAGAGTAGTGAAATACTAAGATTTTATAACAAAGTAATGAGATTGATTTTTTTTTCCTTTTAATGAACAGACTAGAACATATAGTTTGTTGTGTATTTCACTCCAAGTGGTCATTGATTCCAAGAATATAGTGAGGTTTAAATTTGTGTTTTGGATTTGCCTATGGCAATGGGAAAGTAGAAGAAAACTATTATAATTTTATGATTGTATCACTTTCAAACTTGTTTACTTATTCACTTGGCTGCAAATGATCTTTAGTTGATCATAAAAATCAAATCCATGCACTATTGGGTATTTACCCTATAGATACAAACGTAGTGATCCAGAGGGGCACATGCACCCGAATGTTTATAGCAGCAATGTCCACAATAGCCAAACTATGGAAAGAACCTAGATGTCCATCAACAGATGAATGGATCAAGAAGATGTGGTATATATACACAATGGAATACTATGCAGCCATCAAAAGAAATGAAATCTTGCCATTTGCGACAACATGGATGGAACTAGAGCGTATCATGCTTAGTGAAACAAGTCAAGCAGAGAAAGACAACTATCATATGATCTCCCTGATATGAGGAAGCAGTGATGCAAAATGGGGGCTTAAGTGGGTAGGAGAAGAATCAATGAAACAAGATGGGATTGGGAGGGAGACAAACCATAAGTGACTCTTAATCTCACAAAACAAACTGAGGGTTGCTGGGGGGAGGGGGTTTGGGAGAAGGGGGTGGGATTATGGACATTGGGGAGGGTATGTGCTTTGGTGAGTGCTGTGAAGTGTGTAAACCTGGTGATTCACAGACCTGTACCCCTGGGGATAAAAATATATGTTTATAAAAAATAAAAAATTAAAAAAAAAATCAAATCCAACTTTAAAGAATGAGAAGTTGCTGTCACGAAAAGGACATCAAATAAGAGTGGCAGGCTTTGATTATCTTTTTTTAATTTTTAATTTTTTTAAATTATCTTTAAAAAATTCTAATGTTTTGAGAGATGGCACCATCACTGGGGGGAAAAAATGTCTAGCCTCTTAAATGACCATTTCATTGAAGGTGAGAATACTTAGAGTTATATGTCCAGTTTTTTCTTAGGAGAACCAGCCATGTCATCTTAGTCTCCAATTAATAACAAAATCAAAGAAACACATCAACAATAATACAATAATAGTAGGGGACTTTAACACTCCCCTCACTGAAATGGACAGATCATCCAAGCAAAAGATCAGCAAGGAAATAAAGGCCTTAAACGACACACTGGACCAGATGGACATCACAGTTATATTGAGAACATTTCATCCCAAAGCAACAGAACACACATTCTTCTCTAGTGCACATGGAACATTCTCCAGAATAGATCACATCCTCGGTCCTAAATCAGCCGTGTCATCTTAGAAATCTAGCGGAGGAGCAAAGCTAAAGGCCTTAAACACAGGCCTCCTTTATTTAGGAACATCTTTGTCAATGGTTCAATCATGGGATATATATACATATATATATATATACATATGTATATATGGTTAGCTCTTTCTCCCATATATACATATGTATATATATATATATGGGAGAAAGAGCTAACCAGTCTGTGAAATCACTCTTAGAAGCCAAACGATTACTGATAGACTAACCTCAGAAAAACTGCATAATGAAGATGGCTCATATATGATTGACTTAAGCTTTGGCTTGTCACGTTTAGAATTCATCTGTTGGGATAGCATCATGAAATGGAATGGCCACCTAACTTTATTATAAACACAAAAGAGAAAATGTTATATAGTGATTTACATTTATGATTTACTCCTAGAAAATCTAAGAATGGAGATGTTACTCAGTTTAATAGATATACCACTTTATAGGTTTATTTGGTACAATTGAGACACCATGGTGTACTATAATTTTCTTTTGAATAGAGTAAAATTCTGCATGAGGTCATCCATTTATATACTCATATGCTGACATCTTCCAAACCCAAAGATAACCAAACAGAAACTTTTGTCTGAATTTCCTATAGACTCCTCCTACCTACCCTGACATTAGCTTGTCGTGGGTCCCTCCCCCTGGGCCCACTAACTTGTCTTCTGTATTCCTTATGCCTGTTAATGCTGTGGCCCGCTGAGTTTCAAGATTGGGAAATCACAGTATCTTTTTCAGACCCACTCTCTTCTCTGCCCACACCTATCCAATTCGTCACCAACTGCTCAAGTGTCCTTCAACATGCCTGCCGTTTGCTCTCTATCCACGCTGCCCTAGTTTTAGTTACCTCTGACTTGGACTGTAGCCAAAGCAGACTCTTTGTTGCCTTCTTCCAGGCAGTTATTCACATTCATGACTGAATTCCTTTTTCCTGAGATATTACTTCATGCAATGACAACAAAACCAGCAACATCTCTGGCTTCTCTCTTTATAGAAGAAAAGTCAATATTCTTTATTTGGTGAAGAAAGACCCTCATGCCCTAGTCTTAATACTTCTTTGTGCACAACACCCTAAATGTCAGCCTTCTGATTTCCCACCTTTCTTCTAATACAGTATGCCAGGTCACAGATGCTCTTCTTTGCACAGGCTGTTCTCCCTTCCCAGAGCCCCATCCCCCTGCCAGACTGATGTCTCCTGATGTCTGCTTCCCTCTAACACAGATTCCAATGCTGAACTTGTCCCACCTTCATTCACCCAAGTAGCTGGTTGCTCCCAGTTCTCTGCTCGTATGGTCGCTACCACCTTGTAATATAGTTACCTGATTAACTAGAATTTGTCTACCTATTTTAGTCTCTTTTTACTAAACTGTTGAGTTCATAGAGGGCTGCCATGTATCTTACTCATCTGCATGGTTACAGGGTCAAGAACAGCCTGGGCCACAGAGTGTAGGCCAGATAAATGATTGTTATTATTTCCTCATTTTTTTTCTCAACATTTATTTATATGGGACTCAATAATGAGCCAGGCGCTATTCTAGGTTACTTATATTAATTGATGAACATTACACTATAATGACTACAAAATAAGCAAAACTATGACCCTCGTGTTATAGGTGAAGGCAGTGAAGCACTGAGAGGTTAAGTAACTTGCTCAAGGTACACAGCAGATAAGTGTCTGAGCACGGTATTGAACCCAGATTTCAGACATGGGGTTCTTAACAGCCATACCCCTCTCAGTGTAGCCCAAAACCAGAACCCCAAATTAATTTGTTTTTGTGAAATCCTCACTTTTAGGGAAAAAAGGAAAATTATGAGGAAATTAAAGAGTTAAGAGATTTATTTGTAAAAAGACATTTGAGAGTGGGAAACAATTATTTGCTATGACTAGAACATATCATTGTACTGAATGCATCACACATAAAAAATGATGAAAATGTCATATTTCCAGAGTTTCTTTGAGGAAGTAAGCTTCAGTTGCCCAGTGTGGTAGATGTTTTAATAATGGTTTGTTTTCTGGCTTTCTTCTCCTATATCATTTTTCCCCCTTATTTTAAAATATCACCCTTTTATTCCTTATAAATTTTCCTATATATCACAAACTATTTTCCTTGGAATACTTTTTTCAGAGTCTACTTCTGAAGAAACTCAGCTAAGATAATGATGTTTATAATTATTCATTGGTTGCAAAATACTGAATAAAAAAAGCTTCAGATGTGTTAACATATTAGGAAAAAAGAGTTAAAGCACATTGGGGAATATGTTTTATAGTCCTTGATTATAAACTCATCTCAGAGCCCTGCTCTGGGTCTCTGGCGCTCTTGCCCAGTTTACTGTTTTAATTCTAATTTAACCAAGAAGACAAAACAGCAACCTTAACACAAGTAAGTTCCCTAACCATCCCTCCTCTTTACATGATAAATTCTTTCCAGTATAAAGGAAAATGAATTTTCCCCTGAGACACTACGTGCAGAACTCCGCAATGAGAAAAATGCTTTTTGTTGTCCACCAAGAGTCAAAGTGACCAGCACTAGAAAACAATTTCTTGGGGCTTCTCAAACTCCTCTCTGCATGGATCATGGAGTCTTGAGTGCGATTTATCTTCAGGCAAGATTTTTCCTGCTTGGGATCCTTGGGCATCTGGGGACAAAGTAATAGGTTGTTTTTTTTTTTAACACAAGTTTTTTTTTTTTAATATTTTATTTATTTGTTTGACATAGAGACAGAGATCACAAGTAGGCAGAGAGGCAGACAGAGAGAGAGGGGGAAGCAGGCTCCCCGCAGAGCAGAGAGCCCGATGTGGGGCTTGATCCCAGGATCCTGAGATCATAACCTGAGCCGAAGGCAGAGACTTTAACCCACTGAGGCACCCAGGTGCCCCCAGTTATTTTTAATATTGTAAAAATGCTAATGGAGTTCGTATTTTTGCTTCCCAAAATCATTGTCCAGGATAACCAAAGGGTTAAACATGTTTGTACTCAGTAGGAATCTTACTATCTCATATTTGTCGAAAGCTCTGACCAGAAGTTAGTGTTCATCTTTAATAAAAATGGAGACAAATTATTTAATAAAAACACTTTATAAATTAACATCTTAGAAACTTGAGTTAGGGATGGGGGAAGAGTGGGAGTGAGTGGGTCCTTGGTGAAAAGTTGGTCTCATCAAACACAAGGCACAGGGCAGAGAGAAAGCTGCTTGCTCATGCGAGTGAAGCCAAAAGGAATATACTTAGGGAGAATAATTCAAAGTCTAGTTATTGCATGATATGCTCCAAAGTGTCAGTTGTGATTAGGAAAGGAATCTTGGAGTTACTTAGGTCATTTCAATTCCGTCCTAGAGACATAAGCTGAGAGCCTGTTAGTTTAGGTGCTGCTTTAGTTAGAAAGACCAGCAAAATCCTGGGCCCCCACAGGAGGAGGGAAGCATGCTGGCAAGCTGGGTACCAGCCCAGTGCATCTGGTCTTGGAAGAGATTTCTGTGGGCTGCATGCCTCAAGGAAGACCTTACCTACCTATAGGATTCTGGATCTACCTGACACTTGTAGGTCCACTGCCACATCCTGAGAGAAACCTGTAACCTGAGAGTATGCAACTCATTTAAGAATAGGCTTTTTTTTCCCCCTTCTGATTCCAAAAGCAATTCCTCTGTAAAAAAATCAAAACAAAATGCAAACTCAGATAAAGAAGAAATTAATGCTTCCATCCAGGGAGTGTTAGGAAGAAGTCATTCATAAAGTTACCACAGTTTCATTTTGGTCAATGTTAGTCCATTTTCTCCCCTGTAATATATTTTTATTTTATTTTTTTTTAAGATTTTATTTATTTATTTGACAGAGAGAGATCACAAGTAGGCAGAGGCAGGCAGAAAGAAAGAGGAGGAAGCAGACTCCCCGCTGAGCAGAAAGCCCGATGCAGGGCTCGATCCCAGGACCCTGGGATCATGACCTCAGCTGAAGACAGAGGCTTTAACCCACTGAGCCACCCAGGCGCCCCTATATTTTTATTTTTATGTATTTGTAATCATGGTGTACATGTAGTTCTATACTTTAATTTTTATTTCATATTAGATGCATTTTTCCACATGACTACATCATCTTCACGCCTGCAGGGTGTTTCATTCAGTAGAAAAAAAAATTTCTATTGTTAGATATTTATTGTTTCTGTTTTATTAATGTTGTCATGAAGAGTTATGTTTATGATTGCTTTTAATATTTCAGATCATTTCCTTAAGTTATAGTTCATCTAGAATATGGAATACAGGCTATGTTTGTTGTTCACTGTTGCATCCCGAGTGCCAAGCTCCATGTCTGGCATATGGTATGTACTCCATAAATTTTTATTAAATAAATGGTGAATGAGAAGGAATTGCTGGATTAAATGGCACAAATAAATTTTTATTGTCACTTTTAGTTCTAATAGTATAATACTATTTTGAGCTGGGTAGATACTTTTGCAAATGTTAGTTCATTTATTCTAAGAAAAACTCAGTGATGCAGCTAAAGCATCAGGTTGAGGGACGGAATTACAGTCACCTGGCTAGTGTGGAGTCAGTATTCAGACTTCGGTCCTTTGATGCTAATCTCGGTGTCTATTCATTTTGCCCCACTGACCCTCACTTAAATTTTCTCATTAAGAAAATGAAGAAGACATGATATGAAGAAGTGGAGATGTAACATGGGGGGTTAAGGGGGTAGTAGAAGAATAAATGAAACAAGATGGGATAGGGAGGGAGACAAACCATAAGTGACTCTTAATCACACAAAACAAACTGAGGATTGCTGGGGGGAGGGGGTTTGGGAGAGCAGGGTGGGGTTATGGACATTGGCGAGGGTATGTGCTATGGTGAGCGGTGTGAAGTGTGTAAACCTGGCGATTCACAGACCTGTACCCCTGGGGATAAAAATATATGTTTATAAAAAATTAAAAAAAAAAAAAAGAAAATGAAGAAGACAGAGCCTAGAGACTTTAATGTTGTTTGCCAACATTTAGTGGGAAGGTGCCAAAATGTGGCATGTGCACCATGGGACATGCCTGCAGGGCTTGTCAAACCGGCAGACCCTCATACCTTTCCCAATACCTAATGAATCAGAATTCCCCAGAGGTTCCTGTGGGGTTGGAAACTGCATGTTTATCAAACACCTTGTTGTGTGTTGTGGTCCCCCCAAATATGTTGGAATCCTAACTCCTGGTACCTGTGAATGTGACCTTATTTGAAAATAAGGCCTTTGCAGGTGTAATCCAACGAAGGTAGATGAAGTCCCATTGATTTAGGGTAGTACTTAATTCAGTTATAGGTATCCTTGTATGATGAGGGAACTTTGGATTCAGAGGAGTCACAGAGAGGAAAATGACAAGCACCTATGAATACAGAAGAAGAGATGGGAGTGATGTATCTACCGGCCACAGAATGCCAAGCATTACTGGCAGCCACCAGAAGCTGGGAAGAGGCAAGGAAGGATTTTCCTCTAGAACAGAGAGAACACGGCCCTTTCAACACCTTGATTGCTAACTTCCAGCCTGCAGAACTGGAAGAGAATAAATTTGTTTGAAGCAGCTGATTTGTGGTATTTTATTTTTTATTTATTGTGGCAGCCCTAGGAAACTAATACACATCCCTACAAACATTTTCTTCCTGCTTAAGTTTGAGAGCCACTAGTTAGACTTGATTGGTTTTAAGTCTTAAATTGATTATTAACTAAAAGTAGCGTTTTAAAACCTGAAATGATCAAATAAAGGGCAAGATTAAGTGTGTTATATCATCAGTGGAAGCAAGGACTAGTAAACATGGTACATTTGGATTACTGAACAAAATTCTATTTTGGCACGTCTGAAATTGTGGCTACCTTTTGAAAAAGGGAAAAGCTAAATCTCAATGTGCATGTTTCACACCTGAAAAGAACCATTTATATTTGAGAGCTTTAGATCCAAAGCTTGATGTCTTTAATAACTGTTCACCAATCTTGGGGCATCTGGATGGCATCGTTGGTTAAGTGTTTGACTCTGGTTGTGATCTACCCAACCCCCTGCTCACATTTTTTCTCTCTCTCTAAAATAAATAAATAAAATCTTCAAAAAATTTTTTTCACCAGTCTTTGTTTTCCCTTTTTCTTTCTCTTTTATTATGTTATATGAGTCATCAAACACTACATCATTAGTTTTTGATGTAGTGTTCCATAATTCATTGTTTGCATATAACACCCAGTACTCCATGTAATCCGAACCCTCCTTAATACCCATCACCAGGCTCACCTATCCCTCCATGCTCCTCCCCTCCAAAACCCTCAGTTTCCTGGAGTCCATAGTCTCTCATGATTCATCTCCCCTTCTGATTCCCCCCTTCATTTTTCCCTTCCTTCCCCTAATGTCCTCCATGCTATTTCTTATGTTGCACATATAAGTGAAACCCTATGAAAATTGTCTTTTTCTGCTTGCCTTATTTTGCTTAACATAATCCCCTCCAGTCCCATCCATGTTGATGCAAAAGTTGGATATTCATCCTTTCCATTGGATGAGTAATATTCCATTGTATATATGGACCACATCTTTTTTATCCATTCATCCGTTGAAGGGCATATGGGCTCCTTCCACAGTTCGGTGACTGAGGCCATTGCTGCTATGAACAATGGGGTGCATGTGCTTCTTCTTTTCACTACATCTGTATCTTTGGAGTAAACACCCAGTAGTACAATTTCTGGGTGATAGGGTAGCTCTATTTTTAATTTTTTGAGGAACCTCCACACTGTTTTCCAAAGTGGCTGTACCAACTTGCATTCCCATCCACAGTATAAAAGCGTTCCCTTTTCTCCACATCCTCTCTAACATTTGTTGTTTCCTGCCTTGTTAATTTTGGCCATTCTAATGGATGTAAGGTGGTATCTCAGTATGGTTTTGATTTGAATTTCCCTGATAGTTAATGATGTTGAACATTTTTTCATGTATCTGTTAGCCATTCATATGTTTCTTTGGAGAAGTGTCTGCTCATGTCTTCTGCCCATTTTTTGACTTGATTATTTGTTTTTTGGGTGTTGAATTTGAGGAGTTCTTTATAGATCTTGGATATCAGCCCTTTATCTGTGGTGTCATTTGCAAATATCCTCTTCAATTCCGTGGGTTGCCTCTTTGTTTTGTTGACTGTTTCCTTTGCTGTGCAGAAGCTTTTTATCTTGATGAAGTCCCCAAAGTTCATTTTTGTTTTTGTTTCCCTTGCCATTGGACACATATCTTGAAAGAAGTTGCTGTGGCCAATGTCAAAGAGATTACTGCCCATATTCTCCTCTAGGATTTTGATGGATTCCAGTCTCACATTGAGGTCAGCAGTCTTTTAAGGGCCCAAATACAGTGCTTCCATTTTAACAAATTATTTATAGATAGATGATAGATAAATAGATGGATAGATAGGCAGACTGATTTGGGGGGTTAGTTTTCAAGTTTTTATTTAAATTCCAGTTAGTTAACTTATAGTGTAATATTGGTTTCAAGAATAGAAATTAATGATTCATCGCTTACATAGAAAACCCATCACAAGTGCCCTTCTTTATACCCATCACCCATCTAGCCCATCCCCTCCCTCCCTCCCCTCAGTTTATTCTCTGTAGTTAGGAGCCTTTTATGGTTTGCTTCCCTCTCTTTTTTTCCCCTTCCCCCATGTTTATCTGTTATAAATTAAACTTAACTAAAAATAGCTCTTCAGTAACTTTTCCAGAAAAACATTTTTAATGTATGGTCGGTGGCGTCTAAAATGGTTTCTAATGACTCCCAACTTCTGATACTGATGTTTTGTGTGGTGCTCTCCCCTTGATGTGGTCTGTATCTGCTGACCTGTTTTTTTAATAAATAGAATGTGGAAATGTGGTGATATACTACTTCTGGGATTAAGTTTTAAAAGACTGTGTCTTGGTCACACTCTTTCTGGCTCTTCTTGCTTGCCTGTTCGGATGGAGCAAGCTGTTATGTTATAAGTATATTCCATAAAGATATATGCCTTTCTTCTTTCTAAAGATCTCAAGTACAAATACTTGTGATGAATCCTTAATGGGAGACCCACAGCAAGGAAGTGAGGACCACCAATAGCCAGCAAGGAACCGAGGCCATCAGACTAATAACCTGCAAAGTACAGAATCCTGTCAACAGCCACATGTATGAATTTGGAAGTGTGTCTTTTTCAGCTTTTCCCTAGAGATGGCTATAAAACAGCTAAAACACTTGCCGTAGTCTTGTGAGATCCTAAGCTGGAGGATCTAGTTACACTGTTCATGGATATCTCACCCACAGAAACTGTGAGATAATAGATGTTGTTTTATGCCACTGAATTTTGGGATAATATTTTTTATTTTTTAAAAGATTTTTATTTAAGAAAGAGCATACATGCATGAGAAGGGGGAGGTGCCAAGCGAGAAGAAAACTCCCCAGTTAGCAGGGAGCCTGAAGCAAGGCTCTATCTGGTCCCAGGACCCTGGGATCACGACCTGAGCTGAAGGCAGACGCTTAACCAACTAAGTCACCCAGGAGCCCCAAATTTTGTGATATTTCTTATGCAGTCATGCAGCAATAGATAGCAAATACAAAAGCTTTAAAATACCTGAATATTTTTTTTTTCTCCGTGTTTGGAAATTTTCAGAGATACTATATCCATCTCTACCATTAGATTCCGTGGTTTTAAATGTGAATAATTTTATGAATCTCTGCTTAATAATTAGTGAAAACAAATATGAGTTTTGCCTCTTGCTTACCTTTGAACCTAGTGTTTTTTTTTTTTAATGGTGTCTCACTTGGAGGTCATTCTGTCCAATCCCTGTACTTTGAAATGATGAAGCCAACATTCGCTTGACCAAGTATGGTTGCCAGACTTAGCAAAGAAAAATATAGAATTGGTTAAATTTGAATTTCAGGTAATTAGTGAATCATTTTGTTTTGGGATCACATGCTTAAGTATTTTATTTTAAAGTTTTTTGTTTTTTGGTTTTTTTTTTAAGATCTTATTTATTTATTTGACAAATAGAGATCACAAGTAGGCAGAGAAGCAGGCAGAGAGAGAGGAGGAAGCAGGCTCCCTGCTGAGCAGAGAGCCCGATGTGGGCCTCGATCCCAGGACCCTGAGATCACAACCTAAGCCGAAGGCAGAGACTTAACCCACTGAGCCACCCAGGTGCCTATTTTAAAGTGTTAAATTTTAATGCTAGTATAGTTAACATGCAGTGTTATATTAGTTTCAGGTGTGCAGTATAGCAATTCAACAATAATCTACATTATTCAGTGCTCATCATTATTGATATGTGTACTCTTAATCCCCTCACCTAGTTCAGCCATTCTGCTCCCCCAACCTCCCCTTCAGGAACCATTGGTTTTCTATAGTTAAGAGTCTATTTCCTGATTCCTTTCTCTTCCTCTTTTGCTCTTTTGTTTCTTGAATTCTACAAATGAGTGAAATTATATGGTATTTCTCTTCTCTGACTGTATTATTTTGTTGAGCATTATATTTTTTAGCTCCATCTATGTTGCTGCAAATGGCAAGATTTCATTCTTTTTTATGGCTAATATATATATATATATATATATATATATATATATATTACATCTTCTTTATCATCACATCTATATAACTCACATTTTCTTTATCCATTTATCTCTTTATGGACACTAGGGCTGCTTCTATAATTTGGCTATCTTAAATAATGCTGCAATAAACATAAGGGTGCCTGTATCCCTTTCAATTAGGGCTTTTATATTTTTGGGGTAAATATCCAGTAGTGTAATTAATGGGCTGTAGGGTAGTTCTCTGTTTAACTTTTTGAGGAACTGCTATACAGTTTTTCACAGCAGCTGCTCAGTTTGGATTCCCACCAGCAGTGTAAGAGGGTTCCCCTTTGTCTGCATCCTCACCAAGTGTTTTTGATTTTAACCATTCTGATGGTATGAGGTGATATCTTTTTTGGTTTTGATTTGCATTTCCTTGATGATGAGTGATGCTGAGCATCTTTTCATGTGTCTATTAGCTGTGTGTATGTCTTCCTTGGAGAAATGTCTATTCATGTCTTCTCTTTTTTAATTGGATTTTTTTTTAAGTTGTTGAGTTGTATCAATTCTTTACATGTTTTAGATACTGACCCTTTATTGGATGTGTCATTTGCAAATATCTTCTCTATTTTTATAGGCTGCATTTTAGTTTTGTTGGCTTTTTCCTTTGCTGTGGAGAAGATTTTATTTTGATTTAGTCTCAATATATTTTTTTTTTTTTGCTTTTGTTTTCCTTGTCTCAGGAGACTCATAAAGAAAAATGTTGCTGTGGCTGATGGCAGAGACATTTCTTCCTATGCTTTCTTCTAGGATTTTAATAGTTTCAGGTCTCACATTTAGGTCTTTAATTCATTTTCAGTTTAATTTTGTGTATGGTATAAGGAAGTGGTCCAGTTTCATTCTTTTGCATGTTGCTGTCCAGTTCCTCAACACCATTTGTTGAAGAGGTGGTCTTTTCCCCATTGAATAATCTCTCCTGCTTTATGGAAGATTAGTTGACCATATAACTTAGGTTCATTTCTGGGTTTTCTATTATGTTCTGTTGATCTATGTGTTTATTTTTGTGCCTGTACTACAGTGTTTTGATCACTACAGCTTTGTAATATAAATTGAAGTCTGGAATGGTAATACTTCCAATTTTGTTTTCCCTTTTTAGGATTGCTTTGACTATTTGGGGTATTTTTTGGTTCCATACAAATTTTAGGATAACAGTGGTCTAAGTCTGTGAAAAAAAATGTTCTTGATATTTTGATAGGGATTGCATTAAATCTGCAAATTGATTTGAGTAATATGGACATTTTAATAATATTTTTTCTTCCAATCCATGGGCATGGGATATCTTTGCATTTCTTCATGTCTTTAATTTCTTTCATCAGTGCTTTATACTTTTCAGAAAACAGGGTTTTTTTTTTTTTTACCTCGATTAAGTTTATTAGTAGATATTTTATTACTTTTGGTGCAGTTGGAATTGGAATTGCTAATTTCCTTTTCTGCTGTATTATTACTATATGGAATGAATCAGATTTTTGTACATTGATTTTTGTATCCTGTGAATTTACTGAATTTGTTTATGAGTTCTAGAATATTTTTAGTGGAGTCTAGAGTTTTCTATATATAGTAACAAATCATTTGCAAATAGTGAAAGTTTTACTTCTTCCTTACTAGTTTGGATCCCCTTTTTATCTTATTTTATTTTATTTTATTTGGTGGGTTTTTTTTTTAAAGATTTTATTTATTTATTTGACAGAGAGAGAGAGAGAGATCACAAGTAGGCAGAGAGTCAGGCAGAGAGAGAGAGAGAGAGAGGGAAGCAGGATCCCTGTTGAGCAGAAAGCCCAACGTGGGGCTCGATCCCAGGACCCTGAGATCATGACCTGAATGGAAGGCAGAGGCTTAACCCACTGAGCCACCCAGGCGCCCCTTGTTTTTTTTTTTTTTTTTTAATTTAATTTAATTTTTGTGTGTGGGTGTGTTCCAAAATTCATTGTTTATGCACCACACTCAGTGCTCCATGCAATACCCTCCATAATACCCACCACCAGGTTCACCAAATTCCCTATCCCCTTCCCCTCCAAAACCCTCAGTTTGTTTCTCAGAGTCCACAGTCTCTCATGCTTCATCTCCCCATCCAATTTCCCCCAACACACTTCTCCTCTCCATCATCTCCCAATGTCCTCCATGTTATTCCTTATGCTTCACAAGTAAGTGAAACCATATGACTCTCTCTGCTTGCCTTATTTCACTCAGAATAATCTCCTCCAGGATCCCCTTTTATTTCTTTTTGTTGTCTGATTGCTGTGACTAGAACTCCCAATACTATGTTGAATACAGTGGTGGGAGTGGACATCCTGGTCTTGTTCGGATCTTAAGGGAAATGTTCCTAATTTTCTCCACTGAGTATGAGGTTTGCTTTGAGTTTTTCACATATGGTCTTTTTTATGTTGAGGTATATTACCTCAAAACCTACTTTTTTGAATATTTTGATCCTAAATGGATGTTGTACTTTGTCACATTCTTTTTCTCCATCTATTCAAATGATCATATTATCTTTGTCCCTTCTTTTACTGATGTGATGTATCATACTGATACTGCAAATATTAAACCACTCTTGCATACTGAGAATAAATCTCACTTGATCATGGTGAATGATTTTTTTTTTTTTAATGTGTTATTGGATTCAGTTTGCTGGTATTTTGTTGGGGATTTTTGCATCTATGTTCATCAAAGGTATTGGCCTGCAATCTCTTTCTTTCTTCTTCTTCTTCTTCTTCTTTTTTTTTTTTTTTTTGTGGTGTCTTACTTCTTGTTGTTCTTTGTTTGATTTAATCAGGGTCAGCTGGCCTCATAGAATTAATTTGGAAGTTTTCCTTCCTCTTCTAATTTTTGGAATTGTTTGAGAAGAATAGGTATTAACTCTTCTTTAAATGGTAGAATTTACCTGTGAAACCATCTGACTCTGGACTTTTGTTCGGAGTTTTTTGATTACTGATTCAATTTTATTGCTGATAATTAGTCTGTTCAAATTTTCTATTTCTTCTTCAGTTTTAGACTGTTATATGTTTCTAGGAATTTGTTCATTTTTTTCTAGATTGTCCAATCTGTTGGCATACAATTTTCTATAATATTCTTTCACAATTTAAATTTTTGTGGTGTCACTTGTTTCTCCTTTTCCATTTGTGGTTTTATTTATTCACATGCTCTCTCTCTCTCGTGAGTAGTCTCTCTAGAGATTTATCAATTTTATTGATCTTTTCAAAGAATCAGCTCCTGATTTTATTGATCTATTCTATTTTTTGTTTATTTCTGTTTTATTTACTTCTATTCTAATCTTTAAAAAAAATATATATATATTTTATTAACATATAAGGTATTATTTGTTTCAGGGATACAGGTCTGTGATTCATCGTCTTATGCAATGCACAGCACTCACCATTGCACGTACCCTTCCCATTGTCCATCACCCAGCCTCCCCATCCCTCCCTCTTCTCTCTCTTTCTAGTCTTTGTTATATTCTTTCTTCTGCTGTTTTGGATTTTGTTTATTCCTTTTCTAGCTCCTTTAAATGTAAGCTTAGATTGTTTGAGATTTTTCTTCTTGAGGTAGGCCTGTATTACTATAAACTTCCCTCTTAAAATTGCTTTTGCTGCATCTCAGAGATTTTGGACTGTTGTGTTTTCACTTCCATTTGTTTCCATGTAATTTTTTATTTCTTCTTTGACTTCTTGGTTGACCCATGCATTGTTTAGTAGCATGTTCCTTAAACACCATGTATTTGTGGTCTTTCCAGATTTTTCTTGTGGTTGATTGCTAGTTTCATAATGTTGAGATCAGAAAAGATGCATGGTATGACCAGTCTTTTGGAATTTGTTGAGACTCGTTTTGTGGCCCAATAGGGATCTATTCTTGAGAATGTTCCATGTGCACTTGAAAAGAATGTGTACTCTGGTGCTTTAGGATAGAATGTTTTCAATATATCTCTTGGCTCTGTCTTGTCCAGTGTGTCCTTCAAAGTTACTGTTAACTCATTGATTTTAGTTGGATGACTTGTCCATTGATGGGAGTGTGGTGTGAAAGTCCCCTACTATTACTGTATTACTATTAATTAGCTCCTTTATGTTTGTTATTAGCTGCTTCATATATTTGGTTGCTCCCATGTTAAGTGCTTGGATATTTATAGTTGTTACATCTGCTTGTTGGATTATCTCCTTTATTATTACAAAGTTTCCTTCTTTGTCTCTTGCTTTAAAGTCTATTTTTGTCCAATATAAGCATTGCTATCCTGACTTTCTTTTGACATCTCTTTGAATGAAAAATGTTTCTCTATCCCTTCACTTTCAATTTTCAGGTCTCTTTGGGTCTGAAATGAGTCTCTTGTAGGCAGCATATAGGTGATCTTGTCCAGTGAGTCATGTTTTAACATAACTATGCTCCATATGATATTTAGGACACATTTATATTAAAATATAATTTGTTCCATTGAAATTGACTGGGTGTCTTGTATTTTTTATGGCAACCCTATACCCACGGTAATATAAACAATATGTAACAGGGTCTGCACTAGCAGCCAGATGTCTGGTTCCCAGGCCAATATTTTCCCTTCCATATGACCCTGCAATGCTGATTAGAATGGTACTTTAGAAACTCATCTTGCAGTTGAACATGTTTGAAGTTTTAATGTAGTAACCAATACTGAGCTGCTTTTGAAAGGAGCTCATGGGTCATTAAAGGACAAAACTGATGTTCTTTGACACAATCGATGGGTCTCTTCCTGCAAATGAAATTCCAGTCTGATAGCATTAATGGATGGCAGCTGCAGATCCTGATATTCCCAATCAAGCTGGTCTATATGATGTTAGTTTTTGACTCGGTTGCATTAATACAATGATTTAATGTATTTTAAAGAGGGACAATTTGTCAGAAAAAAGCCAAATCAATTTCAAGGAGCTTACATATTTGTATATTTAACATATGCAGACATACAAGCATTAAAATAATTATGTAAAATACATTAATATACATAGGCATTAAGAAGCCCCTTATTAAATGGTACTAAGAGAAATTAAGCCTCTGTCTGATTGTTCTCTAATTAGAATTAGTGCTACTTTACGTTGTCCTTTAATTTTGAATATCTGTGTAGCTTTGTTTAAGTACATTTACATGGTCAAGTCACATAATCTACTCTTCTTGACAATGGATTTATGCAATGCATAGTCTTTTTAGGATAACAAGTACAATGAGAGGATAGACTGGTAATGTGAAAAATAGGAAAGTCTGGTAATTAGCTGTTTGAGTGAATGACACCCAGGTTTTGTGCCTTTGCTTATTTCAGTTTATTTATTCCAACACATCCCAAGACCTAGAAATGCTTTACATTTTATGGCTTAAATAAAACCAGTTCTTATTCATTTTTTAAATTTCGCTGATAAACCTTTAATAATTTTGTCTTCTTTGGGGACAAATAGCCTAGCAAAGTATGAGCAGTAACTTAGAGCTCAACTAAATGTTAGAAGTTTGTTTTTATGGGGGAGGATTGTATTTATATTTGTTTTATAACCAATACTGGGCTAGGCACACAACAGTAATTATATATATTTATGTGTGATGCTCTTAAAGAAAATACACTAATATTAATGTAAAATATTTTCTATATATTAATAAGCATGAATGAATAATTCTCCCCTTTTAATATTTTCACTTACATTATTTCCCCAACTCTCCAAAACAACTCTGAAAATAGGCTTAAAGAAAAAAAAATCTGCCTAAGGTCAAGCTGATAGAATGTGACACAGTCTGCTTTCAACACATATTTTCTGACTCTGAAACCCAAGAATCTATCTAATATGCCATACTGTCTTTAGATTTCTGATACTGTTCTGTTAAAGACTGTATTCACTTCACAATAATAGAGGCTGTGCTGTAATGAAACAAGGATTTATTTATCAGGTACTCTAGAGCCTTGTTTCCTAGAATTTAGCATTTGAACCTCTTGAAGACTGAAAATGACTTATTTAGAAATACTAAAGGAGGAGGAATGGAAATTCACTTTTTCCATTTAGAATTCTTATTGCTGATCTCATCTCCATTCAGAGTAGTGTGTCTCCCTGAATATTTTATTAGAGTTCTGTTGCAGCTGAGTTAAAGATGTGTCTGCCCCACTATCCCTGAGTGAGTTATGGGATATGTCCCATAATTTTTTGCCAACTGGCTAAGTGACCCAAAGCTTTCAGGATCGATGTGAGGAGTGCTAAGGTGGCTGAGAGAGTGCAGAACATCTCAGTACCCAAGAAATGAACCAGAAATTAAAAGGATGTGAAATCTAATCTCTGAAGAAAATGAAGTGTGTCAGTGTTTCATTTTGTTGGCATAGAAAACAGAAAACTGAGTCTATTTTTTTTCTTTTATCTTTAGTGGTAGCCCAGTACGTTATAAATCAATAATTTTATGATTTTATCTGCCATTCTAAAATAACCATTAGACTTTACAGTATAGGCCCTGAACCCTAGTAACTGATTTTCCCTACCAGTGTATTGAGCTAAGGAATTCTAGACATTTGAATATCAGATTTATTTGAATTAACTGCTTTAATGTATTGTGTAGCTTCTTGGATCCATATATTCCTGATGGGTGAAATTCTCAATGAACTTGAAGTTATAGAACGTGATTCCAGTTTCCCTTCATTCATTCATTCATTCATTTTTTTTAAGACTTTATTTATTTGACAGAGAGAGATATCACAAGTAGGCAGAGAGGCAGGTAGAGAGAGAGGAGGAAGCAGGCTCCCCACTGAGCAGAGAGTCTGATGCGGGCTCAATCCCAGGACCCTGGGATCATGACCTGAGCCGAAGGCAGAGTCTTAACCCACTGAGCCACCCAGGTCCCGCAAATTCATTATTTCTTAACTTCCTCCTCTGTGTCTTCCTTGGCCCTATCACACACAAATGCTCAGGAACAAGTAATAAGAATGGTATTGAGATGTCTATCTCCAGAAGAATTTGGAAACTATAATCTTGGTATCTAAACTGTAGTCTTTTTTTTTAAATTTATTTTTTATTTATTTTCAGCATAACAGTGTTCATTGTTTTTGTACCACACCCAGTGCTCCATGTAATCCGTGCCCTCTCTAATACCCACCACCTGGTTCCCCCCACCTCCCACAACTTAAAACCCCTCAGATTGTTTTTCAGAGTCCATAGTCTCTCATGGTTCACCTCTTACCTGTCTTTTTGATTTGTCTTTTTATTTGTGCTTTTAATTTTGTTGTTATTTTTGATTCCTAGATTCACAATACAACTCTGAAGTATGTTTTACGGACTATCGTTGGGTCTTTATTCTATTCTGAGCTTGCTGTTTTAGGAGCTCCACCACCTTCCTGATGTATATTCTTTATTTTATAACTGTTTTTCCTAAGCCTTTGGTAGTATTGTATAATACTTTTTAATGTAAGCTACTTCTACCTGATAAAAAGACTAATGGGGAAGTTGAAGTTCCTTTGACCATTGTAACAGGTATCTGCTGTGTATCTACTATGTAGCAAGTGCCATACTCTGTTTAATACTCATTCAATGATGACTACCACTGTAAGAGTTAAGTGTATATGTGATCATTTATGAATGAAGGGAGCAGGATTTTATAGGCCTTACTAACTTACCCAAAGTCAACACACAGGTGTGAGGTAGACCCAGGCTTTGGATCCATGTCTCTCTGACTCCAGAGATCATGATCTTCACTAATACTGTGCATCTCCTGTTTTATTGTCTCTTATTGGGTATTGATGTCTAATCGGATTGGAACTCGGCCTTCAAAACATCACAAAGAATATGTCCTTGTTATAATCAGAAATGCCATTCTATATATATGTGAAAGGTAGCTATCTGTATCATTAGCTCTTCTGTGTATGTGAGAGTTTGTGAAGAGGGTGTGTTGGGGATTTCTTAGATAAGAGTGTTCTCTGAACATGTATGTGAGAAATCCATATACTTCTACTTCTGTTTCCCTCCAGATGTTGGTTAACCTGCACGACCATTTATCTTGGGTCTTCACCTCACCAGAGTGAAAGCTAAATTTTCAAAATGCACTTCTTCTTATATGTGAAGGAAATGCAATCTGGTCTTGCCTAAGAGTTTGATTTGGGGAAGAAAGATGACAAGAGGCTAATCAAGGTCTTTCTACTAATAATTTTTTAGTGCCCCTTGCTCAAGGTGTTTTCTCTCACAAAATGAAAGTTCCAACCCAAGGCAAACAAAGTGATTTCTAGAAATAGTTTATTGCTTTTCACAGATTAAAGCCTGAGATGCTTACTTGGTGTTTAGCTACTAGAGTAGGCAATGGAATGTGAATTGGATGGGGGTATATGTGGAGGTTCTTATTTATTAAGAACTATTTTGATGTTTGAATACCAACTAAAAATATAGATTCCAGGAAAGTATCTCAGAATCAGGTGTGTTAATAGCATTAAATACGTATTTGCAAAGTAAGTAAATTAGTAAGAAGGTGCAAAGTCTGAGTTTAAGAATACTGGAGTCTAGGGGCTCAGTGGGTTAAAGCCTCTGCCCTTGGCTCAGGTCATGATCCCAGGGTCCTGGGATAGAGCCCCACATTGGGCTCTTTGCTCAGCAGGGAGCTTGCTTCCTCCTCTCTCTCTGCCTGCCTCTCTGCCTACTTGTGATCTCTGTCTGTCAAATAAGTAAATAAAATCTTAAAAAAAATACTAGAGTCTAAGTGGATTTAGCAAAAGAGTATTGGAAGAAAAATTTTTAAAAAAAATTTATTTATTTATTTGTCATAGAGAGAGAGAGAGAGCACAAGCAGGCAGAGTGGCAGGCAGAGGCGGAAAGAAAAGCAGGCTTAACCACTGAGCCAACAGGTGTCCCTGGAAGAAACTTTTTAAAACAGTCATTTATTTTATTCAGGCCTTCAGAGAAATGTGTCCTGCAATAATCAAAGTATCAGGATGTAAGAATAAATGTACAGTTTTTTTTCAGTGTTTCTAGAGGCACCCCCCCAAAAATGTTTATTGAGAGCTAAATGGTTGAATAATATTTCCATTCTATTAAATACTATAGAGCTACTTAAACATAGCTCCATATTTTCTGGTAGAGACATAAATGAAGTATTATTAAGTGAGAAAATAAGTTTTAATATTATTTTATGTATATATACACAAATATATACATATATTATATATTAATGTATTTTACATATTTATATATTTTATATATTTTTATTTTCTAATATATTTATATTTTATATATTTATATATAAAATATTTCATATATTTTATATATAGTATATTTTATATATCTTTATTTTATATATTTTTATTTTTATATTTTATTTTATATATTTATATATTCTAATATATGTACAGGCCTATATGATATCACCCACTTTGCTAAAACAAGCACAATCACATATGTGGGATATTCTTTTTTTTTTAAAGATTTTGTTTATTTTTGTGAGAGAGATGGAAGAGAGAGAGTGTGCACACAAGCGGCGAGAGGGGAAGAGGGAGAAGCCTACTCACTGAGAAGGGAGCCTGATGGGTGACTTGATGTGGGACTCAATACCAGGACCCCAGGATCATGACCTGAGCCAAAGGCAGAGGCTTAATCGACTGAGCCACCTAGGTGCCCTGCGAAAGATATTGAAAAATCTGTTCCGGCTTTTGTCCCCTTATAATCTTTCTCCCAGCAGAGGGATTGCTTGAAAACCTAAGTGAGATCAGATACTCCACTGCTCCAAATCCTGGTTCTAGTGGTTTCCCATTTCAGTCAAAGTCACCTACAAGAGATTCTCCACCGTGGCTCACGTTGAACATAACCTGGTGAGCTTTAAGGAAAAAACTCACGTTGGGGTCTGACTCCCCAAAATGTTGATTTCATTGGTTTTGTGGTTGGACATTGATACTCACTGAAAAGTCCTCAAATAATGCTAATGGGCATTCAGGGCTGTGAACCACTGTCCTCATTTTCCCTTCTTTCATCTCCTTTTCTTTTACCCCCTAAGTACCTCCAAACACACAGGCTTCTGGGCTGTTTCTAAAACAGCCCAGGCACATTCCCACCACAGAGCTTTTGTGCTGGTGGATACTTCCTCCAGTGAGCCTCCTTTAGGTTTTAATTTACCAAGCATCCCGCACAAAGATCCCTAGAAAACTGAGTGGAAGGACCTTGATTAGCCACTTGTAATTTATTCTTCTGAATCAAACTCAAGTTATAACAGATTATATTTCCCTCATATATAAGATCTGTCATTTAATAATTTAGCCTTCATCCTGGTGAGCTGAGGACTCAAGGTAAATGGTTGTGTTGTCCAAACAACTGCCAAAAGGAATTGCAGCTGGTACTGATTTTCTTTTTTTTTGCATGCATGCGCAGAATACATTCTTATGTAACAAAAATCCCCATAGTCACATTATAGATGCTCACATACATACATACAGGGGAGGTATTGTACACAAAGACTTTGACCAGATAACTTCTACATCCCTTCCAGCACAGGTATTCTATCATTCTATTGTTAAACATTAATACTAATACAGACTTAAAAATATTCTGGGAGAGCAGAATGAAGGAGTAGCTTGAAGCAATTTAGTTTTTCCATTCCCCAACATCCATTAGCCAAACCTCCAGTGATGCTGAATAACCACAAAATTTAAGTAAAAGCAGTGGTCTTGCACATTGAAAGTTCAAAATCCCCTCTCGTCACCCTTCAGAACACATTGCTGCCTCTGGAGTGCCCCGCCATGTAGAAGCCCCTATCTGTACCTTCTGGGTAAGCTTTTGGACCCACTCTTTTGAGTAATTCTACCTGTATATTTAGTGTCATATAATTTATTCATGTGGTTAAAAAAAACCCTTGTTTTTTAAAAAATGCCCTTTAGAAGATGTATACTTTAAGCTTGATTATTTATATTTTAGCATATGGTGTTTATAAGAGTGCTTGGTACATAACAGGAGCTCATGAGCATTTGGAGAATGAATAAGTTGATGGGTTAATTGATTGTTTTCTGTGGGACTGATGTTTCCATGTAGAGAGAGAGAGGCCTGGGCTGGGGTTATCTAAAGTTATGTGGAAGAAGACTCTAGAAGAGGAGCTGACCCCAGTAGTGGAGACTAGAAGGATTGCCATATGCCTAGAGATGAGGAAAGAGCATTTGCTGATGATGTGATGAACTCATTTTCATGTCAAGGGCAGCTGAGAGAGCTCTAGCTTTGTGTGTGTGGGTGAATTTTTGTGTGGGTGATCTCAGAAGAACCCACAAAAAAGCCTCACCTTCAAACAGTTAAGAAGCCTGGAGAGGACCAACACCAGCTCACAAGAATATCAGTCAAGTGAGGTCCTTTTTGAACCTTATTACGTCTTACAGCTTTTCCAATTTATGCTGGGGGTGGAGAAATAGAAGCACAAAATGGAAAAAGAGAGAAACATTTGCCCTTCTCCAACTGTGTTTCCCTCCTGTAGCCTTTAGACGTGGGAAAGGTGAAGGTTTGACTTTATTTCAAGTTTGGACTTTTGGCTTATTATGGAATTAAGTGTGTTGTTGTTGTTGGCAATTTAAAGTGACTCTAGGACTTTTTATTACTTAAGAATACCCAGAAGAAGTAATGGGGACTGCTCAAGTTTTCATCTGGAGGCAATGGAAATACTGGCCCAAAAGAATAAATTTGAAGAGACCGTGGGAGGTAAAAATGAAGTTGTTTATAATTCTACTCCATGAGTCATACTTGTTACATGTTGTCTGCTTCACAGCTCAGCTCTGATTAGTATATCGATTTTCATGTTAGCCTGAAAATATTTCTGTAACAAGTTAAGCACATTTTTAGTTGGTGCTGAAATTTGTGACAAACTTTATTATTTTTTTAGAAGATTTATTTATTTTAGAGAGAGTGAGAGAGCAATAAAGCGGGGAGGTGCAGAGGAAGAGTGGAAAAGAGAATCTCTAGTAGACTCTATGTGGAGTGTGAAGCCCGATCTGGGGCTTGATCTCAAGACGCTGAGTTGACAACCTGAGCTGAAACCCAGTTGGACCCTCAACTGACTGCATCACCCAGATGCCCCTCACAAACTTTATTTTTAAATGGAATTATTAAACTGGGCTAATTTCTCTCAGACTTTAAAAAGGAGAGCCTATCAAGGAAGTCTTTCCTCTGGAATGGCCAAACAATTGGAGTCAATCTAGTTTGTGTTACTGGGAGAGCTCCTCTAGTACCAGCCTCAAAGCTCTCTTTGAAATCTCTGAGTCATACAAAGAGTACCTCATGCTGATTGGATCTGTGGAAATAACCAGTTATAAGATACTAAGAATCTTTTTTTCCTTTTGATTTTTTGTTGTACTTCTACTGGGGACAGATGGAGTCTTTATTTTATTTATTTATTTTTTTATTCTAGTATAGTTAATATACATTGTTATATTAGTTTCAGGTGTACTGTATAGTGATTCCACAATTCTTTTTTTTTTTTAAGATTTTATTTATTTATTTGACACAGAGAGAGAGAGAGATCACAAGTAGGCAGAGAGGCAGGCAGAGAGAGAGGGGAGTGGAGTAGAGGGAAGTGCTGAGTGGAGAGCCTGATGCCAGGCTCGATCCCAGGACCCTGAGATCATGATCTGAACCGAAAGTAGAGGCTTAACCCACTGAGCCACCCAAGCACCCTGTGATTCCACAATTTTATACATTACTCCATGTTCATCATGGCATGTGTATTCTTAATCCTCTTCACCTATTTCACCCATCACCCCCCACCACCTGCCCTCTGGTAACCATCTGTTCCTTATAGTTAAGAGTCTGTTTTTTGGTTTGTCTCTTTTCTTTTTTGTTTATTTGTTTTCTTTCTTTAAATTTACATATGAGCAAAATCATTATTTGTCTTTCTCTTCTAATTTATTATTGTACTCTCTAGATCCATCCACGTTGTTGCTAATGTCAAGATTTCATTCTTTTTTATGGTTGAGTAATATTCCATTTTGTACATATACCACGTCTCTATCCATTCATCTATTGGGTTGCTTCCACAATCTGGCTATTGTAAATAATGTTACAATAAACATGGGAATGCATATATCCTTTTAAGTTAGTCTTTTCATATATTTAATTAAATACCCAGTTGTTCAATTATTGAATCATAGGTTAATTCTATTTCCAAATTTTCATAAAACCTCCATACTGTTTTCCATAGTGGCTGCACCAGTTTGCATTTCCACAAACAGTGCACAAGGGTTCCTTTCTCTCCACATCCTTTCCAACATTTGTTTCTTGATTTTTGCCACTCTGACAGGTATGGAGTGATATCTCCTGTGGTTTTGATTTGCATTTCCCTGATGAGTGATGTTGAGCATCTTCTCATAGGTCTGCTGGTCATGAGTATATTTGGAGAAATGTCTGTTCATCTGCCCATTTTTTTAATTGGATTATTATTTTTGTGTATGCAGTTATATTAGGTCTTTATATATTTTAGATAGTAACCCTTTAGTGGATATGCCATTTTTGAATATCTTTTCCAATCCCATAGATCGTCTTTTAGTTGATTTTCTCCTTCACTGTGTAGAAGCTTTTTGGTTTGATGTGGTCCCAATAGTTTATTAATGCTTTATTTCCCTTGTCTTAGGGAGATATATCTAGAAAAATGTTGAGGTAAACCTGATGTCAGAGAAATTATTGCCGGTGCTCTGTTCTAGGATTTTTATGGTTTCAGGTCTCACATTTAGGTCTTTGATCCATTTTGAGTTTATTTTTGTGTATGGTGTGGGAAAGTGGTCCAGTTTCATTCTTTGGCATGTAGCTGTCCTGTTTTCCCAACACCATTTGTTGAAGAAATTGTCTTTCCCCATTGCATATTCTTGCCTTCTTTGTGGGATATTAATTGACCACATAATAGTGGGTTTATTTCTCGGCGCTCCAATCCATTCTCTTGATCTATGTGTCTGTTTTTCTGCCCGTACCATACAATTTTGATTACTATAGATTTATAATATATTTTGAAATCTGAGGTTGTGATCCCTTCAGTTTTGCTCTTTTCAAGATTGCTTGGACTATTTGGGATCTTTTGTGGTTCCATTCAAATTTGAGATTATTATAGGTCTGTACAAAGCGCTGTTGGGATTTTGAAAGGGATTGTACTAAATCTGTAGATTGCTTTGAGTGGTATAGAGATTTTAGCAATATTTGTTCTTATAACCCATGGGCATGGAATATTTTTCCACTTGTTTTTGTCATCTTCAATATCTTTCATCAAGGTTTTCTGTCAGAATTAATAGGTCTTTTATCTCCATTATTAAGTTTATTCCTGAGTATTTTATCATTGTTGGTGGGGTTGTAAATGGGCTTTTTTCCCTTTAATTTCTCTTTCTGCTGCTTCTATTATTAGTGAATAGAAATTCATCTGATTTCTGTATATTGATTTTGTATCCTGTGACTTTACTGAACTCATTGGCCAGTTCTTGAATTTTTTTGGTGGAGTCTTTAGGATTTTCTATATATAGTATCATGTTGTCTGCAAATAGTGAAAGTTTTACTTCTTCCTTACCAATTTGGATGCCTTTTATTTCTTGTCTGATTGCTGTAGCTGGGATTTCCAATATTTTGTTGAGTAAAAGTGGTGGGAGTGGACATCCTTTCCTTGTTCCTGATTTTATGGGAAAAGCTCTCAGTTTTTCATCACTGAGTATGATGTTCACTGTGGATTTTTCATATATTATCTTTGTTACATTTGAAGTATGTTTTCTGTAAACCTACTTTGTTGATAGTTTTTGTCATGAACATATGTTGTACTTTGTCAAATGTCTTTGCTGCATCTGTTGAATTATGATCATATGGTTTTTATCCTTATTGATGTGATATATCCTATTGATTGATTTGTGAATATTGGACCACTCTTGCATACTGGGAATAAATCTCACTTGGTTATGGTGAATGATTTTTCTAAATGCATGGTTGGATTCAGTTTGCCAGTATTTTATTAAGGATTTTTGCATCTATATGCATCAGAAATAATTAGCCTGTACTTCTCTCTTTTATTTTTTTTTCCTTTTCTTTATCTGGCTCATTAGTATTAGGGTAATGGGGATCTCATAGAAAGAATTTTTAATGTTCCTTCTTCTATTTTTCCAAATAGTTTGAGAAGAATAGGTACTAATTCCTTAAATGCTTGATATAATTTGCCTGTGACGCCATCTGGTCCTAGACTTCTGTTTGTTGAAAGTGTTTTGATTACAGATTCAATTTCATTGCTGGTAAATTTTAAATTTATTATTTTCCCGCTCCAGTTTTGGGGTATTATATATTTCTATGAGTTTATCCACTTTTTTCTAGATTGTCTAATTTGTTGACATATAATTTTTCATAATATTCTTTTATGGTCCTTCATATTTCTGTGGTGTTGGTTGTGATTTCTCCTCTTTCATTTCTGATTTTATTTGAGTCCTCTCTCTTTAATAAGTCTGGCTAAAGATTTATCAATTTTGTTGATCTACTCAAAGAACCACTTTTGGGTTTAATTGATCTGTTCTTTTGTTGTTGTTTCTGTTTTGTTTATTTCTGCTCTCATCTTTATTATTTCTTCTGCTGGTTTTGGATTTTGTTCTTTTTCTAGCTCCTTTATGTGCTAAGGTATAAGATTAGGTGTAAAAGATTAGGTTTAAGGTTAGGTTGTTTGTTTGAGATTTTTCTTGCTTCTTGAGGTAAGCCTGTATTGCCATAAACGTCCTTCTTAGAACTGCTTTTGCTGTATCCCAAAGATTTTAGACTGTTGTGTTTTCCCTTCCATTTGTTTTTATGTAATTTTTGATTTCTTTGATTTCTTAGTTGACCCATACATTGTTTAGTAGCATGTTCCTTAACCCCCATGACATCAGTCTTTCTGAATTTGTTGAGACTTGTTTTGTGGTCTAATAGGGATCTATTCTTGAGACTATTCCATGTGCACTTGAAAAGAGTGTGTATTCTGGTGCTGTAGGATGAAATGTTTTCAGCATATGTGTTGGCTCTGTCTTGTTCAGTTGTGTCCTTCAAAGCTACTGTTAACTCATTGATTTTAGTTTGGATGACTTGTCCATTGATGTAAGTGTGGTGTGAAAGTCCCCTACTATTATTGTATTACTATTGATTAGTTCCTTTATGTTTGTTATTAGTTGCTTTATGTATTTGGATGCTCCTGTGTTAGGGGCCTAAATATTTACAGTTGTTATATCTTCTTGTTGGATTGTTCCTTTTATGATCAAAAAGTGCCCTTCTTTTTCTCTTGTTACAGAAGCAGGCTTCCCACCCAGCGGGGAGCCCAATGCGGGGCTCAATCCCAGGACCCCAGGATTATGACCTGAGCCAAAGGCAGATGCTTAATGACTGAGCTATCCAGGTGCCCCCCAATACATTTTCTTCTCCCTTTTCTCTTTTCTTCTCCTGGGATCCCTATGACACAAATGTTGTTTTACTTGCTGGTATCACTGACTTCCCTTAGTCTATTTTCTTTTATTATTTTTTCTTTCTCCTGTTCAGCTTGGTTGCTTCCCATTACTCTGACCTTCAGGTCACTGAACTATTCTTCAGTTTCTTCCAGTATACTATTTATCCATCTAGTGTATTTTAATTATAGTTTTTTAATTCTTCATCTCTGATTTGCTTTTTTTTTTCTTTTTTTATGTTTTCTATCTCTTTATTGAGAGTCTTACTGAGGTCCTTTACTCTTGTCCAGTCCTGTGAGTATCTTTGACTATTTTTTTACATTCTCTATCAAGTAAATTACTTATCTCTGTTTCATTTAGGTCACTTGCTGTGATTTTTTTTCTGTTCTTTCATTTGAGAACGATTCCTCTGTCTCATTTTGTCTGTTTATGTCTGCTTCTATGTGTTAGGAAAGTCAATTACATGTTTTGTTCTTTAACTAGTGATTTTAAGAAAACGTACGATAGAGGCACCTGGGTGGTACAGTCAGTTAAGCATCTGACTGTTTTGGCACAGATTGTGATCTCAGGGTCATGTGGTGGAATCTTCCACCTGGCTCTGTGGTCAGCACAAAGTCTGCTTGAGCTTCTCTCACAATCTCCTCTGCCCTTTTCACTCATACTCTCCCTTTCTCTCTCTCACAAACAAATAAATAAATAAATCTTAAAGAAGAAGAAGAAGAAGAAGAAAAGAAGAAGAAGAAGAAGAAGAAAAGAAGAAAGGAGGAGAAGGAGAAGGAGGAGAAGGAGAAGGAGGAGAAGAAGAAGGAGAAGGAGAAGGAGGAGAAGGAGAAGGAGGAGAAGGAGAAGGAGGAGAAGGAGGAGAAGGAGAAGGAGAAGGAGGAGGAGGAGAAGAAGAAGGAGGAGAAGGAGAAGGAGGAGAAGAAAGAGAAGGAGAAGGAGAAGGAGGAGGAGGAGAAGAAGAAGGAGAAGGAGAAGGAGGAGGAGGAGAAGAAGAAGGAGAAGGAGAAGGAGGAGGAGGAGAAGGAGAAGGAGAAGAAGAAGAAGAAGAAGAAGAAGTTGTTGTTGAAGTTGAGTCATATTAAGTGTTTGCCAGTAATGTAGTAGCACTGAACTTCAGGGCACTTTTCCTGTTTTGTCCCCTGAGAAGCTTCCATTGGTTGGCAGGGCCTGCAGTCAGACCTGATGTTTGCCCCTTGCCCATGCTAGGGTCACAGTTTTCATAATATATGTCGTTATCATCTGCTCTTCCCAGGAAGAAGTCACTTGGGAAGGTGAGACACCTTTGAGGGCTGCTTTCACACTGGTAAGCTTGTGGTACTGCTCTGGATGGGTTCCGGCCAAGGGCATATTGGAGGGGGTATTTCTGCATAAGAATGTGGGGGAAAGGTACCATGATGCCAGCAAGGTTGGAGGTTGTCTGCTGCAGAAGAAGGCCTACCGCCACTTGGGAAAACTGCCTAGGATGGGATGGAGAGGGTGTTTCTGCAGGAGAATATGGGGATGAGGTGGGCCTTCTTAAAAAGCTAGGTAGAGGGTATTTACATTGCCCATGTATCTAGGCTGGCAGGCAGAGGAAGAAAATGGCACACATCAGGTCTTTGGTTCTTGGAGGAGTCTCCCAAAGATCCCTGCACCTCTAGCACATACTGTGAGATTAGTAGATAAATCTCTTTTCTGTGTACCCCAGGCATTTTTCAAACTGCTGCTTCTGGGCCATATCTAAGTGAAGCTGTTTGTTATGCTCTCTCTTTAAGGACGGAGACTTCACCTTCCTAGTTCCTCCCAAGCTGATCCTGCTGATTTTTAAAGTTCTAGGGGTTAAACCCTACTGGCCTGTCTTGTTTTCCAAGCTAAATTTATGGGGATTCATCCTCCCCATGTGGGTCCCTAGTGCCTGGGTTCCTGGCATGGGATCTGATCCTTCCCAGGCATCCTTCCCTCTTCTGAATAGTCCCTCAGGTCCATTTAGCTCCCTACCACACCTATAGCCTTCCTACCCTTAATGATGTAGCCTCTTCTCTACATTTAGCTGTGGAGACTCTGTTCTGTCAGTCTTTAGGTTATTTTCTGTGTTATTGGGGTGTTGTCTAGGTGGATCCATGAGATGAGTGAGGTTTAGATTCCTCCAACTCAACCATCTCCCCTGGGGTGGGTGTTATCTAGGTGCGTCCATGAGATGAGTAAGGTTTAGAATCCTCCTACTCAACCATCTTCCCTGGAAATCACTAAGGAATTATTAGTAACGGGCTGTAGTTTTTTCTTGAGCTATATCAAGTAATAGAAAAAATTGAAACTTTCCTAACAAAAAGGAGAATTAAAGTTTTCTGAAGTTAATTATTCTCTTTAATTTAAGAGAAAACCTTTACATTTATCTATAACAGAGATACAATTTCTGTCCTTAATGTTTGTTATCAAGTTTGACAAAATGGACTCTTGTGGGGATGGCCTCAGTCTTCCAAGTGTCTTTGTCTATTGAGACCTGCAGCCTGGTAAGCTGGAAGATAAGGGATGTCTTGTATTTCTTTTCTTTTTCTCAGACAGCAGCCAAGCATGGTGCTTCTCACACAATAGATGTCAAAGAATGCTATTGACCGAATGTCTGGGTGTTTCAGTCATTTGGAATGCGTATCGCTGCCTATTGTTCATATTTGAAATACAAACAGCATTAATACTGACGGTCTGTGGCTTCTGAATTCCTTTCCCAGCTCTCTCCTCATTTCAACTAATTACTGTAATGGGCAGAACATCCTTTCTATTTTGACAGTTAAGATGGAAGAAATTGAAAATTCAAAAAGACCGTAAAGGACAGAATTAAAAAAAAAAAAAGAATCCATTAAAGTCACTTAAAAGTTATCTCAAATCCTCAGCATCCAATGTCCCTAACTTAAAATTCCCTATTTTGTTAAAGCTTAAATGTAGTGGTTCCTTTTCCCATCCTGAAGATCACAAAACCATTTCGCTTTGGATGATTCCTTTAGCTTTGTGTTGTAAGTGTACTTAAAATTTTATATAGGCATGAATAAGAATAGATAGTCTCTTCTTTTGTCATTTCTGGAAGTGAATTTTCTCCTTTCATCCTCTGAGAGGATGAATAGATAAGGGCATATGAAGAACTAATAAGTGGGGTTGTTTATCTGTCTGCTAAGATTAATAACACACTAAGCAATTCTCACAGTTATTATATTTATGAACAGAAATAGCTTTAGGCAAAACTGAGAAAGATGTCTTTTGCTAGCAACATATCTTTATTTTATGTACTTTATTAATCTCTTTCCCAAACTTCTAGAACTTAGTGCCCAACCTTTCTGCTGTTCTTTAGATGCCCAATTCCTAACCCACCCCTCAGCATAAACTTCAGTATTACCTCCAGAGAGACTTGACTCTTTTACCTTTGTCCTAATTTGTTCCTGTGTATTTCTTCCTTCCAGGCTTTGCTTGAGATTAGTTTCTCCATTCAAGGTAGTATTAACTAGTTATGATTCAGTGTGTTACAAAAGAGTTGAATCATTTGCACATTTAACTTAAATCAAGCACAAGCATAGGGTTTGAGGATTGAAGATGAGAGGGAGGGAGAGAATGAATTATAATATGTTCCACATTCTACCAGTCAGTTCCTATAGACTGGGAGGCTCAACTAACAGACAGAACTCACAGTTCTGGGGGTTGAAAGTCAGAAATCAGGCTGCTGTCATGGTAGGTTTCTGGTGAGACCTTTCTTCCTAGTTTGCCAATAGCCAAAAACTTGCTGTCTCTTCACATGGTGGGGGGAGAGAGATTTCTCTCTCCATCTTTTTATAAAGCTACCATTCCTATTGGATTAGGGCTCTACCCTTATGATCTCATTTAACCTTAATTTCCTAACCTTAGTTTTCCTAAAGGCCTATCTCCAAAAACAGTCACAATGAGTTAGAGCTTCAACATATGAATTTTTGGGGACATAAATCAATCTATAACATCCATTCTACTTCATCTATAGGTGATCAGAATGACCAAAATGGCAGACATATTATTATCTTATATATGTATGTATATATGTATTTCTTCTTGGTCAGTCTCAAGTTCTATTTTCATTGCATGGATGTTTTGCTGGACTGAATTTGATTCTAAAATTTAGATATATGTAAATTTCCTATAGTACGGCTAACTACTTTGTTTGGTGATTAAAGAAACAGTTTTCTATTCCAATAATATTGGGAAAGGAAAAACAATACTATGTTTGATTCACTGAGAAATGGTGTATACATGCTATACTTCCTGGGTAATTTAAGGGGCCTTCATTTTATCTGAGTGTGATTTTTCACCTTAAGAATTGCCTTTAGATTTGAGCAGGACTTTATTATACATTTTAATTTTAGCAGGCTTTTATAGCACAACCTGAGGTCATGAGTAATCTGGAGATTACAGGTATTTGTTAAAATATATTTGTGTGAGGAGACCTAGGGGTACTTTGAAGACATGCACAGGCAGTGTCCTTCTTTGACTATAGATAAAAAACTAATTTTTACATATGACTTTGTGATATAAAAAAGGCTTTTATAACCCTCACATGAAAAGTTAACGTGAGGTAAAGTACAAACCCCAGGTGACTTGTTGATTACTTCAGGATATTTATTAATATGACTAAGAAATGGCCAATAAGTTCTTTTTATTATTTACTTATTTATTTTTTAATTTGATAGAGAGACCATGAGAGAGGGAATACAAGCAGGGATAGTGGAAGAAGGAGAAGCAAGTTTGCAGCTGAGCAAAGAGCCTGACACGTGGGGCTCCAACCTAGGATCTTGGGACTGTGACCTGAGCCAAAGGCAGAAGCTTAACAACTGAGCCACCCAAGTGCCCCAGAAATGGTCAATAAGTTCTAGTCAGTGAGACAGTCATTTTCAGATGAATGTCCCTGGAAATTTGTGCCCTTGTTATTAAAAGCTGATTTTAGAGAAAAATAATTCCCAGGTAGGAGGCAATTGTAGGAGAACAGTTTACTTAACATTAATTTATTTAGGAAGTATTTGCTAACTAAATGCCAGCACTGTTCTAGGTTCTAGGGAACACCTGAAAACAGGAGGGGCAAACTTGTTCTAATGGTGCTTACATCGAGTGGAAGGAGATAAAAGCAATAGACAAATGCAATAAACACAATAGCAGCTGGTAGTAAATTGGGCTGACATGACAGGGTGTCCAGATTGCTGCTTTTGATTTAGTGGTTAAGGAATACCAATCAGATTTAAGGCAAGCTCTGAATGACAAGGAGCCAGTCACGCAAAGAGAAAGGAGAGCACATTGCTACGAAGGGCATGGCTAGGACAAAGGCCTATAGTATGAATGAACTGCTATGTTTGAGGACCAGGTTCAAAGCAGCATGTCTATCTGCAGCAAAATGGAAAAACAGGAGAGTGGCTAAAGTACTAGTTTTCCTCAAGAAGGTGTGGAGGACTTTGTGACAAATTAAAGATGGCAGTCTAGGGGCACCTGGGTGGCTCAGTGGGTTGGGCCTCTGCCTTTGGCTCAAAAGGGTCATGATCTCAGGGTCCTGGGATTGAGCCCCACATCGGGTGAGGAGCCTGCTTCTCTTTCTCTCTTTGCCTGCCTCTCTACCTACTTGTGATCTCTCTCTCTCTCTGTGTCAAATAAATAAATAAAATCTTGAAAAATAAAATAAAATAAAAGTAAAAAAAAATAAATATGGTGGTCTATAGTTGATGGAAATTTTGTTTATTTATGTACTTAAAATTTTATTTTTTTCAGTGTTCCAAAATTCACTGTTTATGCACCACACCCACTATTCCATGCAGTATGTGCCCTCTATAGTACACACCACCAGGCTCCCCTACCTTCCAATGTCCCTCTTCTCCAAAACTCTGTTTGTTTCTCAGTTTACTGTCCCTCATGGTTTGACTCCTCCTCCGATTTCCCCCAACTCCCTTCTCTCCATCTCCCAATGTCTTCTGTGTTATTCCTTATGCTCCACTAGTAAGTGAATCCATATGATAATTGACTCTCTCTGCTTGACTTAATTTACTTAGCTTAATCTCCTCCAGTCCTATCCATATTCATACAAAAGTTGGGTATTCATCCTTTCTGAGGGAGGCATAATACTCCATAGTGTATATGGACCACATCTCCTTTATCCATTCGTCCGTTGAAGGGCATCTTGGTCCCTTCCACAGTTTGGCGACTGTGGCCATTGCTGCTATAAACATTGGGGTACAGATGGTCCTTCTTTTCACTACATCTGTATCTTTGGGGTAAATACCCAGTAGTGAAATTGCAGGGTCATAAGGAAGCTCTATTTTTAATTTCTTAAGGAATCTCCATGCTGTTCTCCAAAGTGGCTGCACCAATTTGCATTCCCACCAACACTGTAAGAGGGTTCCTCTTTCTCCACATCTTCACCAACACATGTTGTTTCCTGTCTTGCTAATTTGGGCCATTCAAACTGGTGTAAGGTGGTATCTCAATGTGGTTTAGATTTGAATCTTCCTGATGGCTAATGATGATGAACAGTTTTTCATGTGCCTGACAGCCATTTGTATGTCTTCTTTGGAGAAGTGTCTATTCATGTCTTCTGTCTATTTTTTGATGTGAGTATCTACTTTGTGTGTGTTGAGTTTGAGGAGTTTTTTATAGATCTTGGATATCAGCACTTTGTACTGTCATTTGCAAATATCTTCTCCCATTCTGTGGGTTACCTCTTTGTTTTATTGACTATTTCCTTTGCTGTGCAGAAACTTCTTATTTCGATGAAGTCCCCAAAGTTCATTTTCACTTTTGTTTCCTTAGCCTTTGGAGACATATCTTGAAAGAAGTTGCTGTGGCTGTTGCTGAAGAGGTTACTGCCTATGTTCCCCTCTAGGATTTTGATAGATTCCTGCCCCTTGTTGAGTTTATCTTTGTGTATGGTGTAAGAGAATGGATCAAGTTTCATTCTTCTACACATAGCTGTCCAATTTTCCCAGCACTATTTATTGAAGAGACTGTCTCTTTTCCACTGTATATTTTTTCCTGCTTCGTTGAAGATTATTTGACCATAGAGCTGAGGTTCCATATCTGGGCTGTCTACTCTGTTCCACTGGTCTATGTGTCTGTTTTTGTACCAGTATCATGCTGTCTTGGTGATCACAGCTTTGTAGTAAAGCTTGAAATCAGGCAGCATGATGCTCCCAGTTTTGTTTTTCTTTTTCAACATTTCCTTAGCAGTTCTTGATCTCTTCTGGTTCCATACAAATTTTAGGATTGTTTGTTCCAGCTCTTTGAAAAATGCCGGTGGAATTTTGATTGGGATGGCATTGAAAGTATAGATAGCTCTAGGCAGTATAGCCATTTTATTCTTCCGATCCATGAGCATGGAATGTTTTTCCATCTCTTTGTGTCTTCTTCAGTTTCTTTCCTGAGTGTTCTGTAGTTCCTTGAGTATAGATCCTTACCTCTTTGGTTAGATTTATTCCCAGGCAGGAAACTGTGTTTAAACTGTATATGCTAAGCTAGTGCAAAGAGACTGAAAATTCTCTGAAATTATCATGAATGCCCTCATAAGAGAAAGTGATCATTTCAAGGTAGACAAACCTGGACACTGAGAAAATGAGCAGATTACCTCAGTGTGCTATACCAATATTACTACTTATTATGTGTGTCATGACAGTGGGAACAGAAGAACATAGAACTGAGGATTTCACCAACAGCTTAGTGACACTTAGCACTCTCACTACCATCATCATAGTTACTATCTATAATATGAGAATGCTCTGTGTGTATATGTATATAAATATGTATATATATACACATATATATATAGACACACATACACAAATACATGTCATATATATGTATTATGTATAAAGCATGCTTTTATGTGTTCTATGTGCATTACTATATAACATATTATAAATGTATGTGTAATTATGCATTACCTATGTAGAGTAGTTGATTTGCACATTTGGGCATTCTCATCTAAACCTTATGTTGTCACTACATAAGTCAAGAAAATTTCTTCAAGAACTGTAGATGATAAATACCTGAATTTGGTTGGACCACCCAAGAAAATTACTCCTTTAAATAAAATGAAAAACCCAAAGAACAACAAAAAGTCTATTGCCTTTACACAATTATCTTGGTTTAGAGGTGACATCTTGGAACACTGAAAAAATAAAATAAAAAATTTTTAAAAAGCTTGCATAAAGGTGACATCCCTTTATATTCCCGCAAACATGATTTTCACATTATCAAGATTCATAAACCTTATTTTGAAAATAGTAATAAGGACTTGGGGGTGCAGAAGGCCTTATTATCAAAGATGGAACTACCAACACTGCACCTTCTGTATGTTTCTTATTTGAAAATTCTGAGAGAATCTGCTTGGCCAGTGAATATGCTGCTTTCTGTTTTATATTTTGAATTTGGTCATCTATGATTGGGGATGGACAAGCAGTGGAAACATGACTTAGAGTATGGGCTGTAGCTATTTCTAGAAAAGGGGGAGTGAGCAGTTACTGTAAAACATAACCCATGCACTTACCAGCAAGGAAGGATGTGGAAATATTTTTCAGCTACTCAGAAGAAAAAAATAAAACCTGCACTTTAAGAAGTAGATTTCTGACAGTAGCAAGTGAGTTTTTAATTAACATGGAAGTTATTATTAGAGGTATCCATAACCAAATCTACTCTTGATCATTTTTTTATCCTCTTTTGCATGGAAAGATGAATACAGTATAATGTGTTCTTGAATATTTCAAATCAATTAAGAACAGGCTCCACAAATAGAGAGAGTGTGTGGGTTATTTGTTTTACTCTTTGTTCAAACTATGGTATTCACACCATCCACACACTTACATCTGTGGTCTAGAAGTTAGGAATGGTTAGGGTGGCTTCAGTGGCTTCTCTAAATGGAAACAGAGCTACACTTGCCTATTCTGAGGATGTTGTTGGGTGAGACCCTCTCCCAGGTATATATTGACCACATTGCTAATATGTTATGAAATGGGAGAGTCCTAAAACAAAAGTAGATGGTGTTTCAAAGAAAATAAGTTAAAATGGGTCTGGCTGTGTTTATTTTATTCTAACTGTACTAGCAAAATAATAGCAAGGATGGAGGAAAAATATGGGAAGGATGGATGAATTTCAAAATTTCAAGCTAAAAACAGGGCTGCATGTTTCAAAGAGAATTATTAATAAAGAGTAAAGAGAGTGGTAAGCAATAGAACTTCCTTTGATGTTTTTATTAAGTTCCAACAAAATGGCAAGAGCTTGACACCTTACTTTCTATATGTATAGCTGTGGCATTGACAAGTGGTTTGTGTTTTGTTTTGTTTTTGCAGAACTGAAATACCTTGTTTTTTAATTGTGTTATGTTAGTCACCATAAAATACATCATTAGTTTTTGAGGCAGTGTTCCAAGGTTCATTGTTTATGTACAACACCCAGTGCTCCGTGCTATACATGCCCTCTTTAATACCCACCACTAGGCTAACACAACCCCAACTCCTCTCCCTTCTAAAACCCTTCATTTGTTTCTCAGAATCCGCAGTCTCTCATGGTTCATCTCTCCCTCTCCATACCCAACTTTTGTATCAACAGGGACAGGACTAGAGGAGAGTATGCTGAGTGAAATAAGTCAAGCAGAGAAAATCAATTATCATATGGTTTCACTTACTTGTGGAACATAAGGAATAACATGGAGGACATTAAAGAAGGAAAGGACAGGTGGTTTTATCAAAGTTCCCTGGGAAGGCACCAAACTGTCTGGAAAGTCAGGGATAACATGACCAGACCAATAGACTTTGAACTTTAAGAGTAGATCTTGACTAAGTCACTATTCCAGGTCTGTCTTGAAATGGTTCTGAGATGGCTGGGCCATGAAACAACCCCTTTCTAAAAGAGGCGATCTATTTTTTTTTCTTTTTGGAAGATTTTATTTATTTCTTCAACAGACAGAGATCACATGTAGGCAGAGAGGCAGGCAGTGAGAGAGAGGAGGAAGCAAGCTCCCTGCTGAGCAGAGAGCCTGATGCGAGGCTCCATCCCGGGACCCTGAGACCATGACCCAAGCTGAAGGCAGAGGCTTTAACCCACTGAGCTACCCAGGCGCCCAAAGAGGCTACTCTACAAAGCCAAACAAAACATTTGAAACTACAGGCTTTGAACCCAGGCAGATTTGGGGTCTATCTCTCATCATACCACTTAAGGCTGTATGTCCTTGGGCAAATTACTTTATTGGTCTATATCTGAGTTTTCTTTTCCAAACAGTGAAAATAAAATTACCTTACTTGCAGGGCTGTTGGAATGACTAAATGAAATAATTCATATTAGGTACTAATTAGTACATGATAGAAATTTTTTAAAAAATGGAGTTTATTACTCTTTTGAGTCCCTTTTGGGTGAACAACAATCTATGGGAGATTGTTGGGACGTCCTCCATGAACGTCCTGGACTCTGGGTTTTAGCACCAAATTTCCCACTTCTCAGGAACTACTCAGTCTTGTACAAATAAGAATAGTGTTCACCCTAGTTGTTTACCTTTTGGGGGAACTCTCCTCTTGATTCTAGTATGAACTTATGTGCTCTTTAATTTTTTTTTTTGGTGTTTTACTACCATGTATATTTATTTAGTAGACCTTTATATAATGGCTAGTATATGCCAGACACTGCTTTAAGCTTTCTTAAATACTGCAAATATTTAACCATTGTTGAAACTGAGGTAGGTATTTCCTATTTACAGATGAGGAAACAGAGGCAGAGAGAGTTTAAGTGAGTTGCAGAAGGTCAAATTTAAACCTTAAAATTCTTATTCTAGAGTCCATCCTTTTAACTACTGCCCTTACGTTGTCTGCATGTGGTATATATATATATATATATTCTAACTAGTCATATCTGGAATTAAGATGAGAATTCCATTTTACTCTATTTCTTTTTTTTAAATTTTATTTTATTTTTTCAGTGTTCTTAGATTCATCTTTTATGTACCACACCCAGTGCTCCATGGTATGTGCCCTGCATAAGACCTACTACCAGACTCACCCATTCCTCCGCCCCCTCCCCCCAAAACCCTCGGTTTGTTTCTCAGAATCTGCAGTCTCCTATGGCTCATCTTCCTCTCTGATTTTCCCCAATTTACTTCTTTTCTTTTCCTAATGTCTTCCATGTAATTCCTTATGCTCCACAAGTAAGTGAAACCATATGATAATTGTCTTTCTCTGCTTGACTTATTTAACTCAACAAATTTTCTCCTTCAGTCCCATGTTGATACAAACGTTAGGTATTCATCCTTTCTGATGGCTATGTAATATTCCATTGACATATGGGCCATATCTTCTTTATCCATTCATCTGTTGAAGGGGATCTTGGCTCTTTCCATAGTTCGGTGACTGTGGCCATTGCTGCTATGAACACTGGGGTACATATGGCCCTTCTTTTCACTACATCTGTATCTTTGGGGTAAATATCTAATAGTGCAATTGCAGGGTCATAGGGTAGCTCTATTTTTAATTTTTTGAGGAATCTCCACACTTTTTTCCAAAGTGGCTACACCAACTTGCATTCCCACCAACAGTGTAAGAGGGTTCCCCTTTCTCCACATCCTCTCCAACACTTGTTTCCTGTCCTGTTAATTTGGGCCATTCTAACTGGTGTAAGGTGGTATCTCAGTGTGGTTTTGACTTGAATTTCCCTGATGACTAATGATGATAAATTGTTTTTCATGTGTCTGCTAGTCATTTGTGTATCTTCTTTGGAGAAGTGTCTGTTCATGTCTTCTGCCCAGATTTTGATGTGATTATTTGTTTTTTGGGTGTTGAGTTTGAGGAGTTCTTTATAGATCTTGGATATCAGCCCTTTATCTGTAGTGTCATTTGCAAATATTTTCTCCCATTCCATGGGTTGCCTTTTTGTTTTGTTGACTGTTTCCTTTGCTGTGCAGAAGCTTTTTATCTTGATGAAGTACCAAAAGTTCATTTTTTGCTTTTGTTTCTTTACTCTATTTCACTGATTTAAAACTTGGCTCTACTATATACCTCTGAGTTTGTTAATCTATAACCGGACACAGATACTTTAATGAAGCTGTTAAGGGCTTTGAGCATCATGGTGGAAGGGATATCATATAAAAGGCAGGATGGTAAAATTGGCAAATTATATGCAAGGCTGAATTTCCCAGTATACGAGTCTTTGGGATCCCTGTTTTCAGCTTTCTTTTCTTTTGATTTGTCACATCAATGATGAGAGATGTTTCTCCTTAGAATATGCTTGTTTCTTTGAAAGAAGGAAATTTGATAGAAGAAAATACTTAAAACATCAATCAAATCAACTATTTTGACTATGGAATTGGGTAGTCAACTAATTATCAGATGAACGTGGATTCTAAGTATGATTTATATTGTATTTTGAATTGAATAATTATTTTTTAATTGAAGTGTGTCATTCTCCTCCCCTCCATCCTGACACACCTCATCCCAAGCACATACCCACACAGTTTTGTCAGCCTCTTGACTACTGGTAAGTGGTTCTGCTACAAATTTCAATTAATAGTTGCCACAGTACTCTGCAGCCCTTTAATATGATTAGTGGTGTAGATGGATTGAGGGATATGAAGAAGTCTTCTTCAGTCTTCTCTTCGCCTGTTTAATTTATCACTTTTCCTGGAAATATTTGAGAATATGATAATCTTCTGTCTGTCCCCTTTTTACTGATTTATTTAGAATTCACAAATGCTTCATTCCAAGCATTTCTTCCTTTAACTTAAATCACAAATTTAAATTCAGCAGAAGGCACACTATCTTCACTTCATGTTATTTCATATATTTTTATGGCCGTCAACATGAGATTTCTGAAGGGTAAGGCACTATTTTGGGCATTTTCTGAGATGAAATGGTGGTGCTTCAGGATTATTCTAGAACCATTTCACACAGAACATTCTGTTAGCCCCTAGAATATAAACCAGAATTGCCTCACATAGGCATGCTACCAAAAATGTGTTCATGATCAGCTTTTAAATTCATGTCTGGACTTTTGGAGCACCTATTATATGCAAGGCATGTTATTTAGCTGTCCCTTTTTGGATCTAACATTCAGAAGATGAGGTCCTGACTTCACGAAGTTGTGTCTGGAAGGACTAAAAAGTAGAACATTATAAGATTTATAATTGAATGCAAAGCACTGGTGAAAGGCAGAAAAAGAACAGATGTTTATATGGGGTAGGATTGGAGAGGGAGGCATCTTAGAAGAGGTGACATCTGAGCATACTCTTGAGGGACAAATAGGTTGTGAACAGATATAGATGGGTAGGTAGGATAATTCAAGATTGAAGGAAAACAAAACCAAAGGCACATTAGGCAAGTGACAAAGTAGGGAAGGGTAAGTCTTCCAGATGTTTGTCAATCACTCCATGTCGTCTGGCAAAGAGGCATATGATTGTTGTACTGACAGAGAGATAGGAAGATATTTGGGTATAATGATGGAAGGTATTGGCATACTTTTAGTGTGGACTTTGTAGGCAAAGTGGTATATGTGCTCTGAGTGGTATATGTGATCACATTGTATATAACACAGAGCACAGAGAAGTTGTTAGATGGTTTTGTTATTATTATCATCCTTATTTTGTGAAAATGCTTTTGATAAAGTTGAGGAAGATTTTGCCTGTTCCTACTAGGTTGTATATGGTTTTTTTCTCTTTTTGTTTTTAATTATGAGAAGATACTAGATTTTGTCAAACTTTTTTTTTGGTATCAAGATGATCATGTAGCTTTTGTACTTTATTATACTGATAAAGCTTATTAATAGTTTTAGATATTGAACTAACCTTACATTCCTGAGATAATCCTACTTGGTATAGAAAGAAATATTTATAATGTGTTAGGTTTGGTTTGATAGAAATGTCTTGAGAATTTTTGCATTGATATTGATCTATAGGTGTTGTTATTATTTTGTGATTAATATTAGCCTACTGTGGGCTCTCATAGTAAAATACCACAGACTCTGTGGCTTAAATAATAGAAATTTATTTCTTGGAGTTCTGTAGGCTGGAAATTCCAAGATCACAGTGTTGGCTGATTTGATTCCTGGTGAAAGCTTTGTTCTTAGTTTGTGGATGGCCACTTTGTCTTCACATGATCTTTCTTCAGAGCATGTGGCAGACACAGGTACCAGGAAGGAAGTAGGAGAGAGAGAGGGACAGATCTTCCTCTTTTAAGGCTATAAATTCTACTTATTGGGGGCTCCACCCTTATTTCATTTAACATCAATTACATCTTTAGGCCCTATCTTCGAATATATAGCACTAGGGATTAGGAAATTTGGGGAGGATGCAATTCAGGTCAGAGTACTGAGATCTTTGTCAAGTTTGTGGTATGAGGGTAATAATAAGCTCATAGAATTGGGAAGTGTTTCTTGCTCTCCTGGTTTCTTCTTGTTGTTGTTTTGAAAGACTGCAAAGTTTAGTATTAATTCTTTAAATGATTGGGTTATGTTTTTCTTACTACCTGTCTTTCACCAGTTTTACTGCGATGCCTTGGATGTAGACCTCTTTGTTTTTCTCTAACTTGGAGTTCACTAAAATTCTTGGATGTGTCAATGAATATTTTTCATCAAATTTGGAATGTTAATCATTATTTCTTTGATTATTTTCTGTTGCTTCTCTTTTTACCTCTTCTGTCTTTTCCATCCTCCCCTATTTGTGCATATATTGGTATATTTAATGGTGTCCCACAGTTCTGAGGTTATTTATTTTTCTTCATTCTTTTTTACCTCTCCGTTCTTCAGATTGCAAAATTTCTATTGATCTGTATTCAAGTTCACTGTTTTTTTATTTTTCCAGCTCAAATCTATTGTTGAGCTCCTCTAGTGAATTTTCCTCTGTTTTTCTACTTTTCAACTCCGGAATTCCTATTTGGTTACTTTTAAAAAAAATAATGATTTCTATATCTTTATTGACATTTTATATCTGATAAGACATTGTCATCATATTTTCCTTTGCTTTTTTAAGCAAAGATTTTTTTTTTTAATTTTAACAGATCTCTAATAGCTGTTTGAAGTCTTTGTCTGCTATGTATGACATGTGGAACCTTTCAAAGGTAATTTCTGTTGCTTGGTTTTTTTCCTCTGTGTGTGGGGCACAGTTCCCTGTTTTCTGTTCGTTTGTTTGTTTGTTTTTTAACGTATATTGTCTATTTTTGTTGAATATTGAGCATTTTAAATAATATAGCTACTTTCCCTACTCTCTTCCAAATAAAATGAGTTCCCCTAAAAAATCTTCAGATATTTGTTTTATATCTATTTACCCTCTGAGAAAAACCTCTCTTATGCACCAGAGCTGAGTATATAGATAGTGGCCTGCTTCTTTTGGAATGACACCTGTTTTTCAAGCAGAGTGCTGGGCTGGGGCAGCAGCCACTGGTCTTCTCAGCTTATCTCTCCTGGTATGGAATTTCTGACCTATGAATTAGCTACAGTGAGGGTGGTCTAGGCCCTCAGACAAAGGCTTATACATCTATGGTAGAGCTTCCACCCTGTGAGTGTCGGCTAATTAGAGGAAGAGAATCCCAGATCTCACAGGTGTTTTCATTTGAAATAGAACTCCTGCAATACAGATCAGGGTGAGTATGTAGAGATCTGTGGGAAATACTAGCAGTCTACCCCTCTTGAAGAAATATTGTAACCCTAAATTGGGAACTGAGAGAAAGGGAGCCTATGTTCTTGGTTGCATCTGCCCAGAGTAGAGCTTCCATCATGCTGAAATGGAATGGGGATGCATATGATTAAAATGCACAGACTCTTCCCATTCTAAGATTTTGTAGATTTTCTTCTCTCTTTTTTAAAAAGATTTATTTATTTTAGAAAGAGAGAGTGAGAGAACGTGAGCATGTGGAAGGGAAGAAGAAGAGGGAGAGAGAGAATCTCAAGCAGACTCTGTGCTGAGCATGGCGCTCGATCCTAGGACCTTAAGATTATGACCTGAGCTGAAATTGAGAGTTGGATGGCCAGTCAACTGAGCCACCCGGGTACCCCAAGATTTGGGTAGATTTTCTTGAGTAAATATTTCCTCGTTTGCTGTATTCCCTTAAAAGTATTTCCAGAATTTTTTTCATTTTTTTTTAAATCTTTTCCACCAGTTATGATTGTTTCACTGGTGAGAGGGTCTTAGAAGTCTTCATGCAGGCATCCAGAAGTCATTTTTTTATACATTTAACTTGTGACCCTGTTATCTCTGTTAATCCTTTGAACAACCTAAGAATAAGGTAGTTAAATATCAAGCCAGGATTTGAATCAAGACTTTACACAATACCTTCCTTGTGGGAAGTGCTTAATAACATTTGATGAGCAAATTAGTGAGCCAAAAACATCAAGCAATACAATTTAGGGAAGGACATGTTTTCAGATGAGGGATATTATAATAAGGACTATTGTAGTTGGGTTGAGAGTGACATCATGAAGCTTTAATTTTTGTTAATGGAAAAATATGCAATTTCTTACACTATGGGTCTTCTTGACTAAGACATGATGTACAACCAAATTATCAATTCCACAGACACATAGTATTATAGTGGTTCTTAAATTCATTGTGAGAGATGCTTCATTTGGTGATTTGATTCATTTGGTGTACAGAACAAAGCCCTTGGAGGGAAAGTGCTTACTTAATATTACACTATTAGCATTAATGGGACATGTTTGGGGAAGGGATTGGAAGTTTTATTTGCATGAGTGCTCAATGGTATTGTTGGAAATAATTGAGCATATAAATGCATGGATGAATTTAGGGAGAAAGAGCCTTTTTGAACATACCAAATAGTGTCCTAATGGCAGGGAACTTACCCTGGAATGACAATAGGTTTAAGTGGTCATGCTGAATTAAAGGAAACAGGCTAATGATCTGGGCTGCTACACTGTGGTATAATACATATTATCTCCTAGCCCAATACCTGAGAAGAATGTATTTTAAGAGATCCAAAAGACAGTTTCTTGAGGAGCATGAAATAATGGGAGGGGGAGAAGAGAAGAAAGGAGAAATGAAGTGGCATGAAGAGAAGAGTGGTAGCTCTAGGGATGTTGTAAGCTTTGTTTGCCTTTGTTATAGTCTTATATAAGGAGATGAGAATATTGACATGAGTCCTACAAGAAATCAATGAAGTCAGTGTGACAAAGACAAGTTCAACATTTTGTCTTATTGAGCTCATGCTATTAGATGTGAAATCAAAGGCATAAAACAGGTGGTGAGGTATATTCTAGAGGTCTACACAGAATGAGAAGCAATGATGTTAATATGGTAACTTACGTGGAGTAGTAACTCAGAAAGTGTGTGATTTCTGAAGGAGAACATGGAGCCAGTTGATAAGTATGAGTAGAGACAGAAGTTAGTAAAGAGAAGCTTCAAGAGTGTGAATGGGAAGTAACCCCCCAGCAATAATAAAGGGAAACTTTAGTAGCTGAAAAGAAAACCAAGTGGGTGATCATAGGAGATTGGGAAAGCTTGTGTTCTTTTTATTTCTGGTGCCTCAAGCACAGGGCAGGTCAAGTGTATTTCTCTGATTTTATTCTTTTTTGCAAAATGGCTAAAAGGGGAAAAGCAAAAAGCAACTTTTTAATACTCTGGTGATTTTTGTTTTTGTTTATATCTCCTATTTATTCTTTTGCAAGAAATCTTCTGGCTCACACCTGTTAACACCTGAAGCCAAATTCCAGGATGTATGATAATTTTGTCTCATCTGGTTCCCCTCAGAACAGTTAATCTTTCTCTTTGGGCTGTGATAACTACAGCACTGTAGTCTCAGAGCAATGAAACCAAGTTAGACTTAGGCTTGAGAACACTGCCTACACTGAATTGAAACCTTGAAAAGCAGCCATGGCTGTTTCAGTTCCATTCATCTCCCAAAACAAGTAGCAGTGTCTGCCAGATGGAAGTAGTCTAATTTGGTAGATGGAAACATTTCTAAGACTCCTGGACTGTATCACAAATGCTGCCAGTTGATGTCTCTTGCACAACTCAGAATTGTATTCTCCTAACTGTATCAGAAAGCCCAAAAAGAGTACTGAAGAAAAATAGAATGGAACAAAGTCCACTCCAGACAACTCTTTTAAAGTTTGCTGATGTCATTTAGAGCTTAAACACTTTGCTACCTATCTCTAAGGGTTGAAAGCTTTCAAAGGTTTTTCCCCTGCTCTCAGCACGTACTTAAATGACAGGCACAGATGTTTGCCTTCACTTCCTAGCATCCTCAACCTGGGCATTCATTGTCTAAGCAGCGGAGTTTTGGTCATCACATGAATGATTACAAAATACACAGCCAAGTCCCCTGTCCTTAGCCACCTTCAGCTCTTGTGTGGGTCATTGGATAATTAGATATTTGAAAAGCACCTTGAAATAAGGGCTATAAATAATTCCTTTTTCCAATTTTAGAAGGCTCCATGGAAAGAAGGGTCATTGGAAAAATCCTTGGATCATCCTGCATAAAGGCTGGTATTTGTTTGCCTGAGAGTAATTCAGGGCGAGAAGGATATGGTGTGCTGGAAACAGGTCCTGATGGAGAGGAGAATGGGGATTTAGTGTTGCTCTGTCACTAATTAGCCATGTAAGTTAAGAAAGTCCCTTCTGTTTATGAGCCTGTGTGTGTAGAGTGAGGGCTGAACTTTGAGATGTTTTTTGAATATTCTGTGAACACTTGTTTTACCTCTGTACCACTTTTGTCATCTTCTCGGACTATCTAGTGGTTCCTAGTTTGTTACTAAGTAAGTGGCTCCTCTAACATTGTAGAAAGCTCAGGAAGCCTGGTCTGAGCCAATGAACACTTAAGGTTTTAAGTTTTCCATTAAGGGAAAGAAGTTGGGGGGCGCCTGGGTGGCTCAGTGGGTTAAAGCCTCTGCCTTTGGCTCAGGTCATGGTCCCAGGGTCCTGGGATCGAGCCCCGCATCGGGCTCTCTGCTCCACGTGGAGCCTGCTTCCTCCTCTCTCTCTGCCTGCCTCTCTGCCTGCTTATGATCTCTGTCTGTCAAATAAGTAAATATAAGGGGGAAAAAAAGGGGGGGGGGAGAAGTTGGCGTGGTGTACCAAGGCAGGGCAGAGATAGAAGAACTGGTGTCTCAGGAAGCAGCTGGCCTAGTCAGCACATACAATTCAAGATGTTAGCTCCCTGCCTGGAATTCTGGAACACATTAACAGTCCTCTTCCACAAGGTCTACTGCTGACAGAAAACCAGAAGAGGGGTGTGTTCATAGCTAAGGGGAAAACAGTAATTAAGGCTGTGGCTTCTGAAGACAGACAGATCTGGGAGCTCCAGGGGCAAAATTCATTAGCACATGGTACTTAACTGATGTCAGATCTGAGTTTGTAGCTCCAATTTGCCATTTACCAGCTTTGCGTCTTTTGGAAAATGTCTTAAGCTCTCTAAGCCTTAGATGATTTGTTTGTAAGATGGGGGAATGTCAGAAATTGTCTCAGATGAGTTTTGGGAAAATTATGTATGTAGAGTATGCTTAGCACAATGTCTGGCAAATAGAAAGTTTATAATATGCTTTAGCTATTCCCATTTTTATAAGTGAGGTCAACCTAAATGATGAAATTTAGGTTTGCTCTATGAATACCTTATGAATTAGTGCCTTTCATAAATACCTATTATATGGTTATCCTACCATAGATATAAAGAAGTTGGAGGATATGGTATTTTTTCCCTCAAAGAAAACTTAAAATTCTATTTTTAAGACAAAATGGTTGCATAATTGAAGACTTACGAAAAGATGTTTAAAAATTGTGTTAATTATGAGAAAAAGTATAGATAGATACATTTTAATTATATAAAAAAGTTACCAAACCATAGTGAGAAATGTTCTAGTAAAAAGTATATCCAATTGGATTTCCCTTCAAAGATTGCAGATTATGTAATAATAATAATCCTTAAAGTTTAAGCCTTTGAAAAATTAAGCTGAGTTCTAAAAATACTTAATTGGATCATTTTTGAAACCCAAGGTCCTTGATTCACATGTAATTTTGGCATTGGGGTTTCAGAGTGTGTGACCGTCAGGCACCTGGCAGAGATGGATTAAGTCCAAATCCAACCAGACGCTTAGTGGCAGATGGCTCCCAGTGCAGTTACTCCAGACTTGGAATGTGTGAGAAGTTAAATGCTCAGAGGCTGAAACCTAATTCATTATGGACATATGTACACTGAGTTTGGGGAATCTGTGGGCCACCAAAGAACAGTGTTGTGTACCTAATACTGAATGAGGATCTACGAACTAGCATGATATCGAATTATCAAAGTTTACTTCTCCTAGGCTTCTAGGTGATGTCCCACGACAATGGAACATTTTTCTTGGGTGCTCCAAGGATGCAATTTAGTTTATTCTCATTCAGTTTATTTATTTACCAAATTTCTTTTTTTTTCCCTAAGATTTTATTTATTTGATAGACAGAGATCACAAGTAGGCAGAGCAGCAGGCAGAGAGGAGGAAGCAGGCTCCCCGCTGAGCAGAGAGCCTGACGCAGGGCTCGATCCCAGGACCCTGGGACCATGACCTGAGCCGAAGACAGAGGCTTTAACCCACTGAGCTACCAAGGCACCCCTTACCACATTTCTTAATAAGCAGTTTAATCTCTTTCTTCCAAACCCAGTAGGGCAGATTCTCCTATTTGTTCTGGGTTAGAGAATCTCTTGACCTAAAAGCCTTCCCTAAAGGCAGGAGAAAGACACTGTCTCTAGTACAAAAAAACTCCTCTTGACTCTGTTAGCCAGCCATTGAACTCAGTGGTAGGCACAGGTTCCCAAATATTTCTTATGACTGTGGGGCACATCAGAGAAATGTGCTCATTGACTTGGATGCCTGAACATCCTGTTGCCCTCTTAAGATTCACATCAACCAGTCCCCTGCATCAGAGTGGTTTTTCTCAGGGGTTTCCTTTAGTCAGAAATTCCTAAAGCCCTAAGATTTTGGTTGAAAAATAATACAGATGCTAGAGAAGCATCCTTTAGCCTAGATGATCAGACAATAAATATTCAGAGTGTTTATTATGTAATAGGAATAGCTGATGATATAGATATTTGCTCATGGGATTTATATAGTTCAGTGGACTGGTCCTTTCCCTAAATATAGGTCAGGAATATTTGAGGTTATATCCTTTAAGACAGACTTTCTCAATAGCAGCACTATTGAAATTTTAGACCCTATAATACTTTACTCTGGAGAGCTGTCTTGTGCATTGCATTGTCTGATTACCAGCATCCCTACTTGCTACCTACTAGATACTGGTACCAATCCCTAGTTGTGACAAAGTCTCCAGACATTGCCAAATGACCCTTGGGGTCAAAAACATCTCTAGTTGAAGACCACTGCTGTAAGACCACGCATCCTACTCTTTGTGCTCCTCTAAAGTTACTTGGGAAGGAGCTGGTTTCTGTTCCCATTCAGGAATCAGGGTTCACATATCCCATAAAACACGTTTAGAAGACTTTAAATAGAGAGTGCCTGGGTGGCTCAGTCAGTTAAGTGTCTGACTCTTGATCTCAGCTCAGGTCTTTTTTTTTTTTAATTTTTTTATTTGGCAGACAGAGATCACAAGGAGGCAGAAAGCCAGGCAGAGAGAGAGGAACGCAGACTCCCTGCTGAGCAGAGAGCCAGATGTGGGGCTCTGTCAGAGGACCCTGAGATCATGACCTGAGCCGAAGGCAGAGGCCTAACCCACTGAACCTCCCAGGGGCCCCTCAGCTCAGGTCTTGACCTCAGGGTCATGAGTTCAAGCCCCGCATTGGGCTCCATGCTGGGTGTGGAATAGCAAAAAAAAAAAAAAAAAAAAAAAAAAAAAGCTTAAATACTTTGTCATGGCTCTAGACCAGCTTTTCCCAAGCTGATGTTTCATAAACATTGTTCTCTAGAATGTCAATTGGTAAAGGATTAAAAATAATGACTCCTATTGTCAAGTACACTAGGCAAATGCTGGGTTAAACAAATTTAAACAAATTTCTTTTTTTTTTTTTAAAGACTTTTTTTATTTGACAGAGAGAGAGATATCACAAGTAGGCAGAGAGGCAGGCAGAGAGAGAGTGGGGGAAGCAGGCTCCCTGCTGAGCAGAGCCCAGTGTGGGGCTTGATCCCAGGACCCTGAGATCATGACCTGAGCCAAAGGCAGAGGCTTAACCCACTCAGACACCCAAGTGCCGCAACAAATTTCTTTATATAGAACTTGTCATTGTTTTTGAAATGCTCCTGTGAATTATAACTTTCTGTAAGAGGATATAGTACTTAACATTCTCAAACTTATTTCAGCAGAGATCCCTTTTTCATAGAATGCTTACTGATGTCCTTGAGAAGAGAATTCTAAAGATACCATTTGGGAAACGGTACTCAAGGACATTCAACATTAACTCCTGTTTTCACTGGAGCTTGTTGACCTAAGAAGAGGCCCCCTCTAAAGTCATCTGAAGGAAATTTAGCAGCAGGTATAAGCAGTGGGAGGTACAGTAGCAAGGTAGTTAAGTTCTGGAGTCAGTCTGACTCTATTCAGATCACAGTTCTACCACTTACTATTTCCATGTCCTTGAGCAAATTACTGAAGCTTTCTGTGCCTCAGTTTTATCTAGAAAATGCCCCTATGAATGGTGCTACTTCAGTAATCTCTGGAAGAGGATTCAATGAGCAAATAAATGTAAATCATTTAAAATACCACTTATCATATCTTAAATCCTGAACTTACTAGCTGGCTAATGTCCTTATTAGGTGTTGGAAGCAACATAGTGAATCCAGAACTCAGCTATGAGGTCTGTGAGGCTAGCTCAAATGAGGACAAAGGAAACTATCCCAGCAAATCGAAAGAGTCTACTTGTTTGCCTGAGGCTTTGGGGCATTGGATAATTTCCCATATGTATGAGAACACTAAAAAACTATCCTGGCTGAACACTGTTAAGTGCTGTCTCAGGTATAGAAAGATCAAAAACAGACTGGAGAAGATATCCCATTCTGGTATCTTTTCTGGTATCTTAAAACCATTCATTGGTTTTAAATACTAGCTTGGAATCTTTCCAATTGAGCACTTCCTGTGAAAGGAGAAGGCCAGAACTGAGATGGGCTTTGATCTCTCACTATGAGTTTCAGAAACAGCACAGAAATCCAAAAGATGACGAGAGTATTCAACAAAAGGAGTAGGTAAAATTAACCAGTGATAGAGTGAATTATTCTCAAGCTGTAATCTTCTCTAGCTGGCTTTCCAGGGATTGTGATCCTGTCTCCTCTCTCCACAAAACCTAAATTCCAGTCTTTATCCTATTTCATAGCTACCTGTTTTCTCTGGGCCAGGGAGCCTGCTTTCTCCCCAATAAAACCTTCTGTAACCTGTTTATCCTGAAGTGGTTAGATCTTTTCTGATCAGCTCATTAAAGCTAAGGTATTACTAACTACCTTTTTCCTCTCTCAGGCATGCTGAGATTTTTAAAGGGCTCAAGATCTCAATTCAGGTACTAGGGACAGTTTAATAGAGGTGGTACATTTGAGCATGATAGTTTCCATAGTTTTCCTTAAGTCACATGTGTTGGGCCATGCCTACATTCATTGAAACTGCAGAGCTTTTCTTGTTTACTGTTTTGTTCAGTCATTGTCTCCATTTTTTTTTTAAGATTTTATTTATTTATTTGACAGACAGAGATCACAAGTAGGCAGAGAAGCAGGCAGAGAGAGACGGAGAAGCAGGCTTCCTGCTGAGCAGAGAGCCTGATGCGGAACTCGATCCCAGGACCCTGGGATCATGACCTGAGCTGAAGGCAGAGGCTTTAACCTACTGAGCCACCCAGGCACCCCATTGTCTCCATCTTATATCTACAATGAACTTAACATGCCTTTCTTTTATTCCTTATTATTTTTATTTTATCCCAGAAATGAGGTAGCAGAATATATTAGATGAAACTATTAATTCATGCCTGAGTTATTCTGAAGGGTAGGTCAGGAAAAATCTCATTTTGTGGATGAGAGACTAAGATTCGGGGTGGGGGTGGTGGAAAATATGTTGTCCAGGACATGCAGCAAAATAGACCCCTTGCCCTTCTAGGTTATAAAAGATACTTGGTACATGATGAGAATAGCTCCTTCTTGCTATGCTTATTATCTTAAGTTCTAAGATCTGATACAGAGGGAGACTTATTTATGGGTGAATGAAGAGGCCACTTAGAATGTGGTCGGAACTGGCTCTGAACTTCCCATGCTCAGAGGAGACAGCAGCAGCTGACATTTTAAAATCTGCTCAGGCCTCATACTCATTCTCAAAGTATTTTCTTAGCAAATAACATAGCAAAGTTAAAGGATATCTGTTTTATGGTGTCTCTTTTGACTTGTTCAGATGAGTGTAAAGAGGATTTAAGGAGGCAAGCAGGAGAGAAGGAAAGGGTCAGTCATTTCTGGGGAGTGACTTCCCTTCACAGGGAGTTGAAGAACCACAAGAGACTTTTTTTTTTCCACTTTCCCTGCAAATTTTGAAGTCAGTCATGATAACGAAGAGCAATTCCTAGAGATTTCTATAATGAGTCACCTTATATAAGGCATAATTTAAGATGCAAGATGATTTTAGCATTGGAGGAGCTGAAGTCAGTGGGTTTGTAGAAAATTTTGGTATAATTTCTTTGCCTACTCCTTTGAAATCAGGTCTTTGAATCATCTTTGATGGTTCAACTGCCCTAGAGCATTAGCTATTCTTCAGGTGGTTTGCAGATTATTTTGAACTTTCCTTTTAACTGGGCTGTGGATGGTGAAGGGGAAATTGAGATTACACGAATGGTAGCTGGGAGCCCAGTGCCCTTCCCAGTCCTGGAGGACCCCCATGATGCATTGTGGAAGTCATGCATGCTCGAGTCAGATTTGTCTGCTAACTGAACGTATAAGAAGAACTAAGATTAGTGGATAGGTTCTTACTTTCTAAGATAATATTTCAAGTTTTTTCTTGACTGAGGTTGATGTATGCGCAAGGACATTTTCAGGAACTCTAATAGAAGAAAAGCTGCTACTTCCTTTTAAAAATTCATTAAGAAACACAGTGAAGATAATCCAGAAGCAGTCAGAATGCTTCATATTTCATTTTAAATAACTCCTTTGCGGGTGTTGAATGCTTCTTTGCGGTACCTCTGGTACTATCAGAAGTGATTTGTAACAAAGCACTGGAGAGAAAGTATCTATCTTGAGTTAATCCAAACCCTGCAGGACAACACACACTCCAGGAATAATATTGGTTTCCTAGTTAGGCAGCAGCTGCTGTCTCTCTTGCCACCGGAATGATTGTGTTGACAGATCTTTGTAGTGTGAATCAAATCTTAAAGGCATAATGAGAAAAAGCAACACCAGAGCTCTCATCCAGTCTTCTTGGTAAGGCTTTTATGTAGTTGCTTCAAAATAGGGAGTTGGAAGATGGATCTGTCTTTTCTGCATCTGGATACAGCAGTGCTTAATGTTGAAGGTACATTCATCTATCTTTGTTAAATTGAGCTCTTTAATGAGGGAAGGGAAAGAATAAAATCACTTAGGTTCCATTGTTTATTAAGACATTCAGGGATTCTGAATCTTCCTCAACCTAGTTTCTGAAAACATAGTAAACCTTCAGAAATAAGATTCTGTTGACAAAATGCTTCTTTATTTCTAAAGTTTTCAATCCATTGCTCCGAGGGAGAGACAGAAAGAGAGAATCAGGGAGAAAAGACACAGACAAGAGGATAAAAAGGCAAATACCTGAACCTCATAGGTTAACAACCAGGTTAAAAGCTTCAGGAATGTTGAAACTGAAACATTCATTAGAAAGCAAAGAAGATAGAGCTGTAGTGTATTAGATGTGGATGTTAGCATGTGTAGAGTTAGGTCTGGTGCAGTATGCTTGAAAGTGCACAAACACAAATACATACCGGATGATTTTAAAGGCCAAATAGAAACATATGGTCTGATGGTGTGGAACTCAAAATCTGCTTGAGCCTTAGGGGCATTGTGAAAACCACGAACCATATAAATAGTAGTGACAATGGCTGCCGTATATTGTGAGCATTAAATTAGGCAGTTATGCAGATGATTGATTTCCTCATCAATCATCAACACCAGCCCTGCCAGGTGTTTTACTATTCCCATTTTACAGATGGTGAAACTCAGGTGAAGAGAGGTTAAACAACTTGCCCAAGGTGCCATAGGAGTTATTCCCTCATGCTCAACTCCAGAGCTCTGGCCTCTTGTGGCAGAGATGGTGATTTGTGGATTTCCCAGCCTCCCTGCTGGGAGACAGAGTTCCAGCCAAGTCACTGCTGTGACTTCCAGGGGGATGCAATTAAGAGTTTATGTTCCTTATCCTCGTTCTCTCTTCTCCATCCACTGGCAAAACAAAGTTTATATGTTTTCAAGATGTCAGTGGTCTCAAGATATAGGAACTCGACACCATTTATGAAAAGTTACCAAGGAGATCCTCCCAACACACATTTGTCTATGATGTGGGCAACAGATAATGTAAGTGAAGCCACTTACATTTCAGGGTGTTTTTGTTACCAAAGCAGAGCCTATTCTATCCTAACTAATATATGTCACCATTTTCTTTACCTTCTTTAAAATTTGCTGTTAATACAGTATACCCTATTTTTTATTCTGACTCATGAAGGGTTAGTAGATAATAAAATAATCAGATTGAACATAATGTTATCTCTAGAAGTGTCCTTTAAAATAAGAGAATAACACAAGAAAACTTAGAATGGCAGTTTTTGCCTGAAAATAATGCCTTTGGGGCTATAGTCAAATTTGGGGGTTTAAGGGCCTGCTCATCTAATTTATGAAGAATCCATCTGATATCTCTTGTTTCCATATGGCTCATGATCCCTTGTCAGCTTCACTCTAATCAGCCATCTATGAACAAGGATCAAATTGTGAATTAAACTAGTTCTCTTTTCCTTCAAATTTCCTTTAAAGGAAAGTCTGAAATACTGTATATTCCTTGGCCTATTTGACTCCTCAACACTTGGTTTCAGGAGATAGACTTAATGGAGAGGAAATTTATGGCAGACTGGTTCCATTAATGAGCATATATAAGAGGTTGGCAAGGGGCACTTGGGTGGCTCAGTTGGTTAAGTGTCTGCCTTCGTTCAGGTCATGATCCCAGAGTCCTTGGATCCACCCCCACATCAGGCTCTGTGCTTAGTGGAGGGGGTCTGTTTCCTCCTCTCTCTCTCCTCCCCCCACCCCCGCTCATGCTTTCTCTTTCACTTATACTCTTTCTCTTTCAAATGGGTAAATAAAATCTTTAAAGAAAAAAGAGAGGTTGGTCAGCTGTTATGTCCTGAATGGAGTGGGTCTAACTAACCTCCATCTTATAGATGGGGAATATGAGGTCAAGGAAGAGAGCTATTGTTTTTAAAGATTTATTTATTTATTTATTTATTTGAGAAAGAAAAAGAGCAAGAGAGTGAGGGGAGGGGCAGAGGGAGAGAGAGTATCTCAGGCTGACTCATGCTGAGCATGGAGCCCCATGTAGGGCTCAATCCCATAACCAGAGATCCTCATGACCTGAGCCAAAAGCAAGAGTCAGATGCTTAACAGACTGAGCCAGGATCCCCTCTGGAGGAGAGCTATTACTGAACTTTGACATCTAGCACCCTGCCCTTTGTTAGGTATTCTTTTTTTTTTTTTTTTAAAGATGTATTTATTTATTTGACAGAGACAGTGAGAGAGGGAACACAAGCTGTAGGAGTGGGAGAAGGAGAAGCAGGCTTCCCGCTGAGCAGGAGCCCAATGCTGAGTTAGATCCCAGGACCCTGGGATCATGACTTGAGCTGAAGGCAGGCACTTAACGACTGAGCCACCCAGTCACCCCTTTGTTAGATATTCTGAAACCTGTAAGAAGAAACTCTCCCCACTTTTCCTGATGGGGAATGACCTTTGATTTCTTTGTAATATATTGATTGCTTGATTATAAAAGGCTAATTGTGCAAATGATGGAGGCAGGGGAACAGCTTCTCCCCAGGGAAACATCACAAATGGGACACGAGAGTGGTAGCTGACGTGGAAATGACTACATGCAACATTAAGTTCAGCTGATCATATTAGGGTTCTGTTGGAAAATCTTAAGAAATACCTTTATGTCTTAGCACTTTCTTCTATTAATTTCATCTATCCTTTAGTGACATCTAGATCAGAAACACATAAAGCTGGACTTTTGATCTGAGATACTTTCTAGTCCGGGTTTCTCACTAATATCCTCACTTACGTGTTTTAAACACATCCTCCCTCAGCACATATGTCCCCAGAAAGGGTAAACTTAGAATATATCTTCCGTAAACACTGATACAAGTTGAATAAAGTCGTATGATTCATATATTTAGGGGGAGGGATGTTTTGGGGAGATTAATGAAAGGATTAGGTACCCCCCCAATATGGTTGTTGTTGCCATCAGAAACCTCAGGGTTTGTTTCTTCTAATAGACTTTACATACATCACCTTTTTCTTCTTTTAGAGTCATGTTGGTCATTTAGCATTGAAATCTCAGTACCAACCTGACCATTATTCAAACCCCTGCTCAAGATTTATTTATTTAATAATTACCAATCCAGATTCTATGGCTGATTTATTTGACTGCGTATTTTTGATACATAATATGCAATCTAATGTTGATTTCGGGTGTCCAACATTACTCACTGCTCACCGTGATAAGTGCAGTTACCATCTATTACCATATAACGTTATTAAAATATTACTGACTATATTCCCAGTGTTGTACTTTTCATCTCCATGACTTATTTATTGGACGTTTGTACCTCCTTAGCCCCTCGATCTAGTTCACCCACCCCTTCTCTGTGGCTGTTTAGTAACTGATCGTGGGTTAAAGGCTCAGGGCATGGTACAGCTGTGTTAAAGGATGAAGATGTAAAGATGCTTCTTCCTTTTCTCTTTGTATAGAGGTAGAAGCTTTTCTGGTTTTGATAGAAAGTAAAAGTTGTGCCACGTTGACAGGACAGACGAGGCAAGGCACAGCATTAACTGTTCCATCTGGTGTTTCTTAAGTAGGGCAAACTATTCTTGGAGCTCTGCGAAGTGCTTGCTTCATCTCACAAGAATTGGAAATGACTGGGCTTCTCAGTGAACTCAATAGGTGGGAGATGTGACTTGTAAAACTAAATGAAGAAAAAAACTGGAGACATACGGCCTACAGAGAATAAATGTCTAGCAAATGATTCTGTTTCTACAAAAGCTCAGCAAACAGGAGGTTTTACGATAAGCACAGTTCTGTTCCCAATCCACAGGCCTTATTTTTAATAAAAAACTTCCAATTTCTCTTTAGTAATCCTCCTGAGATTACAACTGCAGTTTATCATTCACAATGATAAGCTCACCAGTCACCAGGTTTTTAGCACCGGATTTGGGGAGGTGAGTAAAATTGAAATTTCAAAGCCACTATCTCTGCATGTGCCTCATAAAACTTTTGGCAACTGTTGCAGGAATAAAGCTTCCCTTCCATCCTCTTCCCTTGGCCCTGACAAAACTAGAACATTGCAATGAGCTCTGTGTAACTGGATGTTCTGAGAAGTTATCTCAGCTTATTTCTTGTTTTTCTGTCTTACAACTGCTGTTTCAAGCTCGATATGTTTCTGATCAGGAGGTCCTTGAATATTTTGTTGGGATCACCAAAAAGACAAGTTTAAAAAAACCCCTCCTGGATTGTGGCTTAACCTGATGAGTCATGTTGATAATCAAGTTCAGTAACATTAGATTTTAAATATAATTTCCTTTGGTTTCTTGTATCTGTATGTATTTGCAGAAAGAATCCTTCTACCGTAGCACCAAAAACTTCAAGATACCTAGAAATAAATTCAACAAAAACTGTTTTAGGTACATATTTTCCGAGGAATATAAATCTATACTGAAGGATACAGAAAATACTTAAAAACAGAAAGGTATAACATGTTTCTGTTGTAGGTGATTTAGTATTGTAGTCATATCAGTTAGTCGGGAGTTAATCTATAAATTTAGTGTAATAATTGTAATAAAATTCCCAATTTGACTTTTGATTACCTTGAGTACCTTGATTATAAAGTTCACATGGAAGAGAAATTTCGTAAAAATAGTTAAGAGAATGTTGAAGAGGAAAAAGAGGAAAGTGCCTTTTAGTTTTCTATTTTGGTGATTGTTGATATTGACAATAATTTTTCGGACAGTTCAGTTTAATAGCAACTCATAAGTTTTTTTAAATTAGTGCACCAATTACTTTTGGCTGGATTAAATCAAAAGATTAATGTCATACTTCATTGTTGCCTTCCTGGTTGAATTAATTCTATATAAGTCAAATTGCCCTTAAAATTTTATTAATAGGATTTTATGAGAATAGGACTATGGTATGCTTACTACAAAATAATGCTTTAAAGGTTTTATTCTTTTAATTATTTTACTACAAAAATCTCTAAGGCTAAGAAGTCATAGCAGTTTCAGTAATAAACTAGATATTGAAATTGAAGCTAAAATTATTTTTCTAATCTTCTGTACTCTGAGTGAGCCTATGACCAGAACAAATATTTTATTATTTTTGAGAATAGTGAATCCATGAAAAAATGGTCATTCGTTAATGATCATGCTTAACTATAAGAAAATTAGTCTGTCCCAGTTTCTTAACTCTGTGTCAGTAACATCTTATAAAAGGATTCAAGCTGAGAAACAGATGCAGATTTGTTGTCTAAATCTCACCTAATGGAATGATGGGAATGAAAATGAATCCGTAAACTGCTTTGCTCCTTCCATGACCTATAACTTGACAGAAAGTATCCTGAAAAAAGCTCATGATTTAAGAACATGATATATTTATGAAATGTTCTATTGAATGAAATCTTAAATTTCATCCTAGGCTGCTTCAATGAACCAACTAAAAATGAGACAATGTGGTATTTGAAATAATGGATGTTTTGCTAAAGATTCTAAGTCAGAGTCAAATTAAATCAAGCTGAGACAGCCTGATGTTCTTCTATATTAACTGAGTTTTTAATGATCACTGTGTTTGCATTAAAAATCTGTCTTGGGATGTGAAAAGATCATAGCTACCATCCTGTGAGGCTCAGCCTTGTGAGTAAAATACAGTTAATAAGGAAGGATATAGAATTGGGATTTGGGCCAGAATTAAAGGTAAGAGGAACTGCAATAATGTAATTGTATTCATTCACTTATTTAAAACTATTGAGCAGCTGCTATGGGCCAGGCATCTTGTTAGATATGGAGCCAGGGATGAGTAATATAAGCATGGTAACTTCTTCAAGGAGATTATAATCTAATTGATGGAATAAAATATATTCCATTTCCTGTGAAAATTCCTTGTAATTTTGAAATAAGGTAACATCTGTAAAGTAAGTGACATGCTGGAGCTAAGCAAATGTTAATTCTCTTCTGTTTTGTATTTTCATGTAGAGGAAACCTCACTATATTTAGTTGCGAAGAAGAGTTAGCAGTCAAGTGATACTGAGTACCAACTGAATGTGGGTCATAAATAGTGTGAGTGATGCAGGGAAGAGGTCACAACACAAATGTATTCTCTGACTTGTGAGCAAATAAGAGAGGGAGGCCTGTATCCACAGAAGAAAAGCAGTCATTGCAAAGGTAGACATTTCAGAACTATTACAGAATAATTCTGAGGGAGTAAAAGAGAGGACTTAAGCATGTCTTCTGACCCAGTCAACTGAATATTAATGATGTAGATTTTCTTGCTAATATAAAAATGGTGCCCCTAGAGGTTGGTAGTTCAGATGAGAGTGAACTACCAAGTTTCAAGTTACTGGATTATTTATTTATTTAAGATTTTCTTTCTTGGGGCACCTGGAGGACTTAGTCAGTTAAGCATCTGCTGTGGGCTCGGATCATGTTCCCAGAGTCTTGAGATGGAGCCCTGCATCAGACTCTCTGCTCAGTGGAAACCCTGCTTCTCACTCTCCCTCTGCCTCCTTGTACTCTCTCTCTCTGTCAACTAAATGAATCTTAAAAAAAAAAAAAAAATTCATTTGAGGGAGAGACAGAGCGAACCAGTGGAGAAGCAGAGGGAGAGGGACAAGAAGACTCCACACTGAGCGTGGAGCCTGATGGAGTGCTTGATCCACAACCCAGACTCCATGACCAGAGCCAAAATCAAGAGTCAGATGCCCAACCGACTGAGCCACTCCGGCACCCCACAAGTTACTGGATTATTTACATTTGCCCTCTGGGTTATCTATCCTTTCAGAGAAGGCATTGCTTCAAAGAGAAATGGAAACTGAGGGATTATGATCAGAGAATGACTGAAGAGTCTTTAAACCAGAGGCAGTGTTTGTGCAGGATAGGATGAAAAGACTAGTAGGTTGACTAGAATGATCTACATTAAAAAGCAGAAAAGTTCTTCAGGAGCAGTTACTACTGAAGTCTTCAGTTCTTACTCTAACTTGGCGCCTGTTTGCTTCTGTGGCTCTGTATACTCCTTGTGTCCCACTTGGCAGCTCCAGATCCAGATGTCCATCTCTGACCTGGGCTTGTTCTTACATTGCATAAAGAACCAATTTGCATAACAGTGTTCATATCTTCTTGCTTTCATTTGTTTATTTAACAGCATTGGGTTTATTGAGTTTTTACTAGGCACTCATACCAGACACTCTTCTAGACACAGATGAGGCATCAGTGAAAAAAAAAAGACAAAAATTTCTGTCCATGTAGACATTACATTGTAATGTGTGTGTAGGGGCTTGGGATAGATAGGAATATATAAACACAATGGTTAAACTATATGGTATTTAAGACGCTGTTAAGTACTGTGTAAAAAACAGATCAAGGTAAGGTAATCAGGAATGCTGGGTGAGGGGATGGTGACATTGAGGTGATATTTGAACCAGACTTGAAGGAGCACAGGAGCAAGTCTCAAGGATAGCTGAAAGGAACATTCCAAGCCAAGAAAACAAGTGGAGAGTCCTGAGACATCAGTGTGTTTGGTGTGGAAAAGATAATCCAGGAGTGAACTTGGCCAGAGCAGGGGGAGAAAAGGAGACACACACAATAAATGAGGTTAGCAAGGGACTGGGTTCAGATTTGTAGGGTTTTGGAAGCCACAGTAAGGCTTTTCAGTTTCTACTCTTGCCTTGACTATGGACGGTGACCCTGATCGTTGATTGGTTGTACTTCTTTCAATGCCTAATTAGGGTCAGCTCCTAGGTTCTGACTTGTAAGAAGATGGAGAGAACTATGAGAGAAGAGGAAGAGGGTTTGTGGTCCCACAAGCTGATGACTGGCTTGAAGAACGCTAGGCTGATTGTTCGTGTTTGAATATTAGTTTGTGATTGGATGTGCCCTCTGAAGGTGTGAATGTACACTCTGTGCTGTAGGCGTAAACCTTTGGCATGAGAGGATGGTCGGTCCTGCAGAGACTCTCAAAGCAGGAGTTCCCAGAGAGGCTGTCGGTCAGGATATACTGCCTCCACAACATCTGAAGATGTCATTCACTGTTTAGCTATTTAAACACATCAAATAGTCACTTCTTGCTCAAGGGCTATTTTTGAATTGTTTGATTATGTGTAGTTTTAATTTTTAGTGGTTGGTTATCAAAATTTTCATCCATATTTTAGAATATTACCTACTGGTCTATTTTATTTAAGAAATCATAACCACATTTTAATGTTTTGCTTTTAAAATGAGGAATGAGGGGGGACACCTGGGTAAGTTAAGCCTCTGCCTTTGGCCCTGGTCATGATCTCAGGGTCCTGGGATCGAGCCCCGCATCAGGCTCTCTGCTCGGCGGGGAGCCTGCTTCCCCCTCTCTCTCTGCCTGCTGCTCTGCCTACTTGTGATCTCTTTCTCTCTCTCTCTCTGTCAAGTAAATAAATAAAATCTTAAAAAAAATAAAAATAAAATGAGGAATGGGAATCACCATAATAAGAGAGGAAGATCTGAGGATTTTATCTTTAATCCTAGAAACGTGAGAGACTTCCTCCTCCACCTCCTAACTCTGTAGGGGTTTTTCAATGATATCAAAACACATTTCTCATTCCAAACTTAGATGAAAAAAGGCAATTTCAAGAAGTCAGCCCTTTAGGGAGTGTTGCAGATTCACTAAAACTAAATACAGCAGAACAAATAGCTGGAAACTTGAAGGAATCTGCAGACATATCTATTTCTTCATTTTTCTATTAACACTTGCTACTTTGGAGCCCATAGAAATCATGATATTAATATGAAGTTGCCATGTGTTCCAGGAACAATGTTCAGATACCATAACTTACACTAATATTGAATTCAGAGGAACCAAATCTAGTGAGATAAATATAAATGAATTAGTTCTGACCATGAGATTCAAATTCTTCCTAAAGGGTTAGGTAATTTACAAGATGAGGTCATGTGTATGTGTCTTCGGTGACTTAGAGTACGCTGAGGTGACATGTTATCAACCCATATGAGTACAGATCAGGGCCAAGGAATCAGCTGCAGCTCAGAGAGGCTGGGTCATATGATGCTGCGCAAAATAAAACCTGTAGCATTTGAAAGGGGAATGAGGCCAGAAGGAAGGGCATTTTCAGGGGAACATTTTAAAACACTTTATTCAGAACAAAAATTTGTCCTACAAATTACTGTCTTCTCTATTTCAGCCTCCACTCATACTGCCAATTCTAGAGATTTGTCCCCGTCTGATGGCCAGTTGTATTATGTTCTTCATTTCTGGGAAGGCTGACTCTCTTTATGACAAAACAAGTCCACTCCTCTGAATCCCGGGCTGCTGGTAAACAGAAAGGAAGCTCTCCTCTGAACTTAACCACCAGGGGGTAGTCTGAATCTAAGAGTTAGTGAATACACCAAACGGAGGTGGGTTTGGGAATTTGGATTTTTTGGTCCATTTTTGGTCTTCAGACTCTGGGAATCCAGTTTTTGGACTGCCTTCTACCTTGGGAATAAAGAAACTTCTCAAAGCAGTTTTGCCTAATCACATTTTGAGAGGGTTCTTGACTCCTTCCTCAACAAGTGACTTCCTACCCTCTGCAGTGGTACAAACTAGGCTTTAGGTCTAGCCTAGATTACGTTCTTACCCCCAGAACCTCAACCCTTCAGAGTATGACCTTCAGAGTATGACCTTGAACCCAATAGGATGAATTTCTTGAGGTCATGCTAGCCTCGAAGATTTCAAAGCCTACATACTACACAGAAATCCAGAAAAAGCAATTAGCATTCTGAGAGGCAACCATCCTATCATTCATTTTGCGTCCTAAGGACATTTAAAATGTAGGTAGGCTGAGAAGCCAATGGAACTCCATAATTCTAATTAGCATATGACTTTCAGTGTATCTGATTCATTCGGATGAAGTCAGTTTCATTTTCTTATTTCTTTTTTCTATTTTTAATTGAAAAAAAAGTGGAAAGGTAAAATTTTCAGATACTCTTAGAAGCTACAGATAAAAAGTAATATATATTTTTACTTCACAATTTGTCTCTCTTTGCTAGAGGTAAGTATTACTCACAGGTTTTTTTGTTTATCCTTCCAGGAAAAGGAAAAAAAAAGTGTGTACAAAAACATACATATATAAACCTCCCACTGTTTTGAAATCTCAGCATCTCGTGTATATACACCTCTGCTTTGCCTTTTTTGAATTTTTTAATCTGGTATATTTTTGGAGGTTATCTTTGAGAAAATGTCTTTGCTCTGCTGTGTGATTGTAAATCTAAGCAGAACTGCTTGGTCAAGGTTTATGTATATTTTGATTTTTTGATGGATATTACCAAATTGCCTGCCAAGGAGGATGTCCCAGTTTCTAGTCTCTTTAATATATCACGAGAGTGCCTGTTTCTCCACACTACAGCCAATATAGCACTTACAAAACCGTGGTCTTTGACACTATATTAGATGAAAAGTTATAGCTCACTGTTTGAATTAGTATTTTGCTAGTTAGATATCAAGTTGAGTATCTTCTGACCTGTGTAAAAGCCCAGTTCTCAGTTGCTGTGCTACCTTCCAGTGTCTTTGAGAACAAGAACAATACACAACCTTTGAGATCAGGAAATCTATTGTCCTTGGTGTTGCCAATGTCATCTAGTAGTTGCATGTAAATATTTTGTTATGAAACTCTGTTGAGAGACAATGGTACTTTTGTTATTCAGTGTGAGAATACTTCCCATCCAACAGGTACGTTATTAGTATTACAATACAACATGACCTATGCCCTACAAAATGTTTGCACTTTCCTTTGAAATGAATTTTACTCTTTAAGTCAGAATATCCCTCACAATATATACATCATACACTGCTACAGATAGCCAAACTTATTATTGCCAACTTATATTTGACAGGGTTTTTTTTTTTTTTTTTTTTTTTGCAGCATTATTTTAGTCTTAAGAAAAAGAAAATTAAATAACATATAGAAATTTCTTTTTGGTAAGCAGACATTTTCATTCAGTATGATCTCTGGCAGTGTTTTTTTATTTGAGCCGGTTGGCTTACAAATACACAATAGACAGGGACGCTTGGGTGGCTCAGTTGGTTGGACGACTGCCTTCGGCTCAGGTCATGATCCTGGAGTCCCGAGATCGAGTCCCGCATCAGGCTCCCAGCTCCATGGGGAGTCTGCTTCACTCTCTGACCTTCTCCTCGCTCATGCTCTCTCTCACTGTCTCTCTCTCAAATAAATAAATAAAATCTTTAAAAAAAAAATACACAATAGACAATAATTGTGGAAACCGGGAGTCTGGCATTCTCTTACTTGGATAGAAGCTGCTTTGCATAGGTTGTGTTTATTAGCTATTTTCATGACACACATTATCTGTGATGAATGTGGAAATTTAACTGATAGTTCATAAGAAACAGACAAAAGGATGTGACTCTGTTTAGGGTCAGTACATATGAAAAGAAATGCAGTCCTTTTCTGCAAACCAAGAGAAACAAAAGTAAAGCAGCAAAGATGTTCTTATCAATATATAGTCAAATATTTTCTTAAAACTTTCTTAAATGGTTTTCCTAGTGAATAAGGAATAATAGCCTCAGGACAGGGGAGATAAGATGGGGTTGAAATGAAACTGGAGCCCTAATCTCAATGTCTAAATAATCTTACATGTACAGGGTGCTATAATACAATGTTTTTGGTGAGAATTGGAATATTCTTGGCCATTTTTTAAAAAGATTTTATTTATTTATTTATTTATCTATCTATCTTTTATTTTTTTATTTTATTTTTAAAGATTTTATTTATTTATTTGAGGGAGAAGAGTGAGAGAGAACAGAAAGTCAGAGGGAGAAGCAGACTCCCCAAGGAGCCTGGAGCCCGATACAGGACTCCATCCTGGAAGTCCGGGATCATGACCTGAGCTGAAGGCAGTTGCTCAACCAACGAGCCACCCAGGAGCCCAATTTTATTTATTTATTTGACAGAGAGAGATCACAAGTAGGCAGAGAGGCAGGCAGAGAGAAAGAAGGAAGCAGGCTCCCTGCTGTGAGCAGAGAGCCGAATGCGGATCTCGATTCCAGGACCAATGATCATGATCTGAGCCGAAGGCAGAGGCTTTAACCCACTGAGCCACCCAGACGCCCATTGGCATGGTTTTGAAGTGTATATAACAGTATATTCCCTTGAGGGAGCCTAAAGTTCTCTCACTTATTATCTCCACCTGTGATGAAGAGACTTTAAGGTGGACCCCATGATCTCTTTGCTGGTGTTTACACCCCTTGTATATAATTCCCTCCCCTAAGTGTGTGTGGAATTGGTGAGTTGCTTCTAAACAAGAGAAGATGGCAAAGATAATGGTATGTTACTCCCATGGTTGCATTATGTTATATGGGAATTTTTCTTCTTAGCAGACTTGTCTGAAGACTCTCTGGCTCTGAAGCAAGGCATCAGACTGTGGGCTGCGTATGTGCAGTGGCCCACATGACAGGGAACCAAGGAAAGCCTGGGGGAAGCCAAGGGCCTCAGGTCTGCAGCTACAAGGAAATGAATTCCACCAACAACTATGTGTGAACTTGAATAGAACTTCAAGGCTCAAAGGACACCAAAACTCTTGATTTTAGCTTTTTGAGACCCCAAAGCAGATAATCCAGATAAACTGTTCCCAGACTCCTCACCTACAAAAACTAGGAGTCAAATGTGTATTATCTTAAGCTGTTAAATTTGTGGTGATTTGTTATACAGCATAGGAAATAACATACCACTAGATAAAAAAACACTGCCTGTGGCATATTGTATCTTTGTTCCAAATATTCACTTCCCTATTCTGGGGGCAAAATTTCCTTTCTTGCTCCATTGGAATCATGTAATATATGATGCCCATCCCAATAGGAGTGTTATACTTTCTTGTCCTTTGAACTCAGAAGTGATCATTTGATTTTCTTTGGCTGAAAGTATGTGGATGGAAGCAGAAACTTTAAGAGCCAGCTTGAGGATGTCCATCTTTCTCTTTTTCTTTCTTTGCTTAAGTACATCTGATCTACACTGGAGATATTGTAGTGCTAACAAAAAGTAAACATTTCTTTTTATAAGCCACTGAGATTTTATATTACTGCAACATAATTTAGTCTTTACTTCTGAGGAGGAATAATTCTGTCAGACACAATTGGGTCAAGTTATTGTGCAGGTTTTAAAAAAATTTTGTCTCAGTGATAGACTCTCTTTAGATGCCTTCCCTCATTGTATTATCTTCCTTTGGTGATTGCTCTGCATTTCATTCTGTGTCTGTGTCTTCTAGGAACCATCTGGTGCAATAGAAAAGTCTGGAAATGGATATTTTTAGGACCCTGATCTGGGAAGTCTTCTTGGGATTAGGATAGATTTCAAGGAGAAGGAAGGATGAAGTGACTACTCAGGCTATTAGGAAAAGGCTCTTTCTGTGGGCTGATTTTTGCATCCTCCTTCTCATCTTTGTAGAAGAAAGATCTCAAAGATTAAGGTCAGTAAGGGATTCAGGGGAAAGGATTAAAGGGGACATTTTGTCTGCCTCTTGTTTAGAAAATGGATTCCCAAAATCATAAATGGTGCAGCCTAGTTCACCGAGGCAGGGAACCAGTCTTAGTTGATAATAAAGAGTGTTTCTCTTTCAAGAATGTCCACAATGCTTTGACTCCTCAAGATGTAGCCATGTTAAGGGACTGGTCAAGGATTTAGATGTTTTTGTTGTTGTTGTTGTTTGTTTTGTTTTGAGAATTCTAGCATCTCTCTCTTTGGAGACCCAGTAAACATGCTGATGGCACTTAAATATTTAAGGACAGGACAATAGAGGAAGGCAAGAAGATATGTTTTACTCAAATACTACCTTAAGTTTATCATTTAATGAAGGACATGAAATTTCCAGAATTTGTGTTGTCTTGCCACAGAAGTATTTTACTGTGAAACAGGGTACAGAGGAATTTGTACATTCATTTCTACATGATAGTTAACTTTAGCTTATGTTGATTGAGGATAACCTTGGAATCAGACTTCCTGGGTTTGAATCCTCAGGCTGCCATTTAATTTGCTTTGTGATTTTGGATAAGATTCTGTAACACTCTGGTACTCAGTTTCCTCATCTGTAAGAGATACCGATCGCCTGTGTTTATTGTGAGAATTAACTAGTACATGTAAAGTGCCTGCTTGGTTAACCTAACCTACTCTTAGTATTACCACACATGTTTCATAATGGAAACACTTCTGGATATATAATTGAAGAAGAGGCCTCATATATCCAAAGTAAAATTTCATTCATTTTCAGTTCTTTTCCTGTGTATCCAGATTGGCTATATCACACATGTATTAGAAGACCTGTAAAAATCACAGCTTTCTTTAAGCCTTCTTTCTTGTTATCATTCCCCTACCAGCTGTTTGCTCTCTAGCAACAAAGTTGGAACTACAGTTAAAAAAAAATTCAGCTATGCTAATGAGGGGGGAGTTTTTTTGCTTTAGATACAGTTACTTGCTTTCTTTGTACCAGCTGGTAGTGAGCTGACATTCATTTGCTGGCTATGAACTAAATGCAAGTGTCTGACATGCACCATTCCCATTTGTCGTTAGCAGGTCTGCCTAGCTGTGTGGCATAATACTGTTTCATTCTTGAGCAACGGGCTTGACCTGGGAACAGGACAGAATTGATAATTAATTGTGGAGTCTGGGGAAAGCTAGCCATTAGGAGAAGGCAAACAATCTAAGTTATAGCCTGAAGTAGAGTGTGAAAATCAGATTAGATCCAAATGAGATTAAAGTTTGAGAAGTTTCTGATCATAGTGGACAGGTATGGATTAATAGGAGGCCTTAGGAAGGCCAAAATCCTTGGTATTTGGTATCTAGAATATAAGAATAGAAGGTGTGGCTGAGATCAGAGGAAGGATCTGGAAGCATGGGCCAGCCCTAGAGAAAAAACAAACAAACAAACAAATCTCTGTAGGAATTAAGAAAAAGGTCAGGACCATAATTTTCCACGGTAGACAGCTAAGCCAAAATAGGTTCTGAAGTCTTGAGTGTGTGGTAGGGATAGATGGGGAAGGCTGTTGGTCATTGATCATTTTGGGACCAAGGATGCTATTCATTCAGGGATGTTTACATATGCTAGAGAGAGGCTCAGAGAGAACCACCTGGAACAACTGCACTGGACCAGGGGCCTAGCTGTGGCTGAACTCCCAAGGGAAGTATTACTTCCCCACTATTGCCTCTATTACTGGTAGCTTGGGGGAGCCCGAGAAAGATACAGCTTAAATCTTTTTTTTTTTTTTTTTTTTTTTGATACAGCTTAAATCTTAATGCAGTATTTTTGTTGCCTTCTCAAAGTATACCCTATTTTATTTTTAAAGAGGTCAAAGGCACAACCTCTACTATTGTTAGTGTCCAGCTGTTTGCTGACATGTGTGGAAATAGAAATTCGGAAGGAGCTGGTCCTTGACCTCATCAGCATGTATAATTTCACCTTTTTGTATCTAGAAAAGAATTTATGTAAATGTCCTTATCCAAAATTAGACTTGAATAGCATGTTTGTTTCTAACTAACTTTAATGTTTATATAAGTAAAGCCAATTTAATGAACTAGTAAGGACAATTAACTGTTGCCTAATTTGTAAAATCTTACTAAATTTACTTTGGGGATCTAAGGAAAATGGTGTTTAAATCCTTAAATCTTAAGAGTATGTTTTATTAGAGTCTGCATCATTATAAAAGTTTAAACTAGGATCTTCTTAGTAAAAAATAGAAATGATAGAATAAATCTAATGTCTTCTTTAAATGTTCACATTTTTATACATGAAGACATTTGCTTTGAATGATAATATATCAAAAAAGATTCTTTTAAGCAATTTGTTTTTTAAATGGAAGAGTTTTTTCAAAAGAAAATCATACCTTCCTGGGATGTGAAGGATTTTACTGTTTATTAGGGGAATGGAAAAGATTCAACCTCTGACTTGAGAATTTTTTCTTTCTTTGAACTTTTAGTAGCCATAAAAAGAAATGTATGTATGGCTATGCAAACGTAAGTGTTATAGCCAAAGTCTGGAACAGATGATTTTTGACAATAGACAGCAAAATTTGTAATTAACTTAAATAGCTGGCTAAGAATCAAAGTGTCATATAGGAAAAAAAAAATCTCCTATTGTAAGCCAAAGAACACTGCTAATAGCCAAATGCTGCATTAGTTGGCTAAACATAGATTTGCTGACTTTCAAATACATGTTGGTCATTAGCCAACTGAAACAACTGAAGTCAACATTATCATCTAACAAATGTTACCTCATTTGAAATTCAGACTATAGCTCATAACATTTTGGTGACAGATTGATTTTAAGTCAATGGGGAAATTGTTTTTGAAACACGCTAATGTGTTTTTCTCTTTTGCATTCCATGTACATGATCTTCTGACTAGTCTGATTTGTTCATTTGCCTAATATCTCAGTCTTTTAGCTTTAGATTTATAAGGTTTTGAGTAGAGAAAATAATTATGAAAGGTGGAATTTATCAAGAGAAAATGATTTTATTTATTTAAATGGCTGGCTCAGTCGGTAGAGCACATGAATCTTGATTTCAGGGTTGTGAGGTCAAGCCCCACACTGAGTATAGCGATTACTTTAAAAAAAATCTTAAAAAGAAATAAAGTAATTTAAAAAATTCATTTAGTGTAAATGTGCACTTTTGTTTGCCTATTCAATAACCAGTAACTTTTCTTTCTTCTTTCTAACAGACTGTGATTTGGTGTAATTACCCCACTGGGCCATGAGCCTTAAGAAAAACATATGTCTGCACCAGGGCTGAATCATGACTAGTTTGAGCTGACTGTGGTATTCTAAAGATAGTTTAGGTATTGGCCTTCGATATAATTCGGAAAATGCTGAGGATAATTCTGATCAAGGCTTTCATTGCTATAAAAATTATAAAAACGTCATTTTAGCAACTAACTGAATTCATGAATTGGCTTATAATACACAAAATAATTATAGAGGAAGCACTGTGTATTAAATCTAATTAGCCTTAAATAATTATTATTCAGGCAACACCCCCCTCCCCACCACCACCACATCCATGGACACTGAGGTACTCACTAGAAGGCCTAATAAAAAATAAGTGATATACAGGTGTTTACAAGAATGTGGGACAACAGTAAATTCTTAAATGCTGGTGGTGTATATTATACTTCAATTTTAAAAAGTTTACAAAACAAAGAACACAATAGAAAATAAAGGACAAAATATAAGAAAAAGCAGTTATCTTCTGCTGCTAGATATTACTGTACCTGCCTGGGACACTTGGAATGGTAGTGGCTGTCATGTGGTTGTCGACTGGCTAAAGATGGCAGGGAAGAAAGATATAGAGAACCTGTCCTCAATGATGTAGTTTGAGCACTGAATTAACAAACCTGCAGTCAACCTACCTTGGGAATAATCACATTGGATAATGCCGTTTCTTTACCATCTCAGCAGATTGAGTCGGCATCTTCTACTAATTGCAGGCAAGGACATTGCTACTGGTAATTGTTCATTAACATATCAAGAGCCCACCTGACCATCTAGAGTATTGCTTCTGTGATATAAAGAAGATAGCCCTATCATCATTAAGAAGGAGTGAGGAGGGTATAACATGAGGGGAGATCATATGAGAAAGGAGAAAATTAACCATTCTAGTGCAAGGAATTATGGGAGTAGAGGAGAAGATGAGATGTGGACTACTCCTGACAAGTCCTGGATAGATGGAGGCATAATAGATAGGAAATGTAAATCAGAGCATCTTTTGCACCAATTTATATTTTATATTCTAGGCTAAGATTATACTGTAAAAGACACCTAGAACTACTTGTGGGAGAATGCATCAGTGGTAGAGATATGGTGCTGGCAGAGGGAGGACCTCAGTATGGCTCCTCTGAGCCACTTTGTTTTTCATATGGTGGACATATGAAATCCAAACCCCAGGATTCCTTTGAGGTAGGGAGACAGGAAGTTAGCCAGGAGTTTGCTGGGGAGCTTGCCAAGAAAAAGTATTGACTGCAAGGACAAAAATGTTAGTGACTATAGTGTCTCCCTAGGATATATGGCTGGCCTGAAAAGGTTTTGCAACACTGCTGAGAGCTGAGATGGGTTCAGGTCAGTAGAGAGGAGCACCAGGCCCTGACCATGGTGAAGGACAATAGGTCATGATTTAGTTCTCTAGTGTAGATACCAGAAATGGGTACTAGCAAGGGCCACTAGTGATGAGACAGATAAGGAAGTATGAGTATTTTAAGAGCAAAGAGTGCTGCATAGGGCACCTAGTACAACTCTTCCTGTGCCAACGAAGGATTCATTAAGCCATGCTCCACTGACATCTTGGGAAGACCAGGGAGAAGGTGACTCCTCACCTTCTCAAAGTCTTAAAGAGACTAAGGACCCCTATGAGACCATCTAAACCAAACATTATGTTTTCTCTGTGTTTCTCTGACCCAGTTATAGATATTTCTTGGTTTGAATCATGGGACTGTGGCTTACTAACTGCATGACTAAGGTAGATTATTTAAACTTCATGAACTTTAGTTGATTCCTACAGAGAGAATGAAAATAATAAATTGTACACTGGGGCTATTGTGAGCATTACAAGTTACATATAAAGTACCAAACACAAACCAGACTAGGTAGATTACTTTGACATGGGCCATTTGAGCATGCTTTCTCTTGTGAAGACCGGGGTAGAAGTATATTCTTTCAGATGTTGCACACAGGTAGGAGACTGGTTAGTGGGGTGTCCTGTGAGCTAAAGATCAGAGTGATGATCACCACTGGGATGATCCATTCTGGTTGAACCTCGCAGTGAGAGTGACTTGATATCAAGCTACCTTTGTCTGGCTTTACTGAAATCAAGTTATGATGAGTATGGGACCTGGAAACAAGAACAGAGCTTTAAGATAAAGATAAGATAAGATAAGATAAGATAAGATAAGATAAGATAAGATTTGGCCCAACTTTGGTGGGTTGGGGTAGCGTAGACAATATGAGAGGAGAAGAAACCTCAAAGGTAGTTACATCCCACATGGGTCTTTCATTCCTCCATCATGAAGAAAATGTCCTTCAACTTCCCTCATACTTTAGTCCCTAACATGCAAACCCTATCCTTATTCATAGTAACACCAACCTAACACCTCCAAATATTTATCAATAGAAAATATTTCAATGTAGGAGTTGACTGACTTCTGCTTTCACTTTCTAGAAATGAGAATCTGGCCTAGTTGGGGTAGATCTAAACACTGGAATATTTCCCTACTTTTCTGTTTTGTAAATTCAGTATGTGGTTTTGACTTGACTGGGCAAATGGTGTCACTGGGACAAAGAATTAATTTTACTGTTGTATTTTCTATGTTAGGACTGCTATAACACAGTTATTTAAAATTACAAAAAATTACTATAGAAACTAGAAATCAGAAATCAAAGTGTTGTCAGGGCCACATTCCCTCTGAGACTCTGGGTAGAATTTTCCTTGTCTCTTCCCAGCTCCTGGTGGTTCCTTGACACCCCTGGCTTGCAACTTCATTGATATAATCTCTGCCTCCACCAGCCATGGCTGTCCATGTAGTGCCTATCTTTATGTCCAAATTTTCCCTGATAAGGACACCAGTCATATTGGATTAGGGCCCACTCTAAAAACCTCATTTTAACTTATTAGATGTATTAAAAGCTTATTCCCCAAAAAGTCACTTTTTAAGTTACTGGGAACTACCTTTCGGTGAGGGCGGGGGTGACAGAGTTGAATACATAACAGTTGACTCTTTGGCTCTGCAAAATTCATGTCCATCCCATATGCACAATATATTAATTAAGCCTGCCCCAGCATTCCCAAAAGTCTTCATCATTTCAACATCAACTCTAAGTCCAAAATGTCACTTAAACATCACCAGCTAGAAGTTCCATATCTTATTATCTAAATCATCCAAATTAACTACAGGTGACACTTGGTTTATGATTCACCTTAGGGAAAGAGTCTTCTCTGTCCATGAGCTTGTGAAGCCAAACAAGTTATATGCTTATGAAAAGCAATGTTAGGATCAACGTAGAATAGATATTTCTATTTTAAAAGGGAGAAATCAGAAGGACAAAAGGAGTCACAGAGCTGAAGAGAGTCTGAAATGCAGCAGGGCAAATACATTTTACAGTTCGAGAATCCTCATGGGCTTGATGCTGCTCTTCAGGTACATGAAGATGGCATTCTCAACCCTTGGGTCTTGGGAGGTAGCCATGACCTCTGGAACCTGGGAGATATATCTCTGTAGAGATAAATATCTCTGTAGAGAAAGAGAAGATGTCTGTTTGTCTGTTTATCTATCTATCTATCTATCTAATCTGAAGGAATTGGCTCACACAGTTATGGTGACTGGCATGTCCAAAATCTGCAGGGCTGAGTGGCAGTTGAAGACCTAGGGAAAAGTTAATCATGCAGTATTGAGTCCAAATGCAGTCTGGAGGCAGAATTTCTTCCTCTTCTGGAGATCTGTCTTTTCTTTTAAGACCTTCAACTGATTCGATTAGGCCTGTCCACATGATGTTGGGTAATCTGCTTTCGTCAAGCCTATTAATTTAAATCATAATCAATGGCCACAGTCACCAAACTGTGCGAAAAACCAAGATGCCCTTCAACAGACAAATTGATAAAGAAGATATGGTCCATATATATGATGGAGTATTACACCTCCATCAGAAAGGATGAATACCCAACTTTTATATCAACATAGACGGGACAGGAAGAGATTATGCTGAATGAAATAAGTCAAGCAGAGAGAGTCAATTATCATATGGTTTCACTTACTTGTGGAGTATAAGGAATAACACGGAGGAGATTGGGAGAAGGAGAGAAGTGAGTTGGGGGAAACGGGAGGGGGAGACAAACCATGAGAGACCGTGGACTCTGAGAAACAAACTGAGGGTTTTGGAGGGAAAGGGGATGAGGAATTGGGTGAGCCTGGTAGTGGGTATCTAGGAGGGCACATATTGCATGGAGCACTAGGTATGGTGCATAAACAATGAATTTTGAAACATGGAAAAAAATTAAATTTAAAAGAAAAGAAAAGAAATAAATCATAATCAGACTGAAAAATAGCTTCACAGTAACTTATACTTGTATTTGACCAAACCACTAGGCAGCATAACCTATAGCCTAGCCAAGTTGACACATAAAATTAATCATCACAACTGTATAAAAAATTTTCTTTCTGACAATTTAACTTTTAATTGAGGTTGAGTCTAGCAAGGGAAGTATGATCTAAATTTTGCTATGCTTCCACTTAATTTTGAAGATGCCCTCTCTACTCATTACAAAGAAGAAAGTACCTAGAAGCAAGTAGCAAAATTAGAATCTTTTGCCCTTAAACTTTGTAGTCACAGTAAAACGAAGTCTTTGTATATATATGTGTAGCAGGATGGTTAAGAGAGAGTCAGACCGAAGGAGAAAGAGTCAGAAAAAGAGCTATAGAGGGTGTGATTTGCAAGTTCTTAAAACAAGGTCTCTACATTTTGATTTCTTTTCGAAATTGAAGTTTAGGATTAAGTAAGTAGAGACCTTGGTGGGAAGTTGTGGATAGGTGGGACAAAAGACAAAATGCTGGCTCTGTTTTTTCTTTCATACTATGTAAAGCAAGCAAGTCATTGCTAATAATTCATCAGTCATTAATCTTCTAAGTATTAGAGAAGTATTCATAAGCAGTGCCATTGCTGTTTCATACAGAAAGTGATTTATGTGCTTTGGCTTTCAGATAGGGTCAGTAAGTAGCAGAACAATGTTTTTTATGCAACTAGAAAAATATGATAAAAATCATGTTTTTGAATATAATGGAGAGTTGTTAAAGCAGTGAGAACTAGAGGAGAGGGGCGCCTGGGTGGCTCAGCGGGTTAAGCCTCTGCCTTTGGCTCAGGTCATGATCTCAGGATTTTGGGATCAAGCCCTGCATCAGGCTCCTTGCTCAGTGGGGAGCCTGCTTCCCCTTCTCCCTCTGCCTGCCTCTCTGCCTACTTATAATCGCTATCTCTGTGTCAAATAAATAATAAAATCTTTTAAAAAAATTCTAGAGAGGTAAGCTGTATACTAATGACTTTTGTCTGAGAGCATGTGGTGATTCAGGATGTAAGGTAAATATTGAGGGTGACTTTGGTGGAGGTATTCTAATAGGAGGAATGGAAATCAATGTGGTCATAAGAGAGGAAGAGGCTGGGCTGGAAGAGATAGTGAAATCTCTACTAATCTCAGTGTCTCAGGAATCAGTGTCCTATAGGAGAGAGAGGGCTTCATCAAACACACAGCTGGTCCCCCCTCAAGTAATTTACAAAAGGCTAAAGAGTAGGCCAATATCTCTGATGGAAAGAACTGAATATTTTGAAATATTTCTGGGAAGAGGAAACAGACTTGAAAAACTTTGAGTCATAAACCCAGAAGGGTAATTAACCTGAGAAATAGGGATAAATAAAGGGTGGATTGAGTCTAATTAAATTTGCAACCCAGTTCTGTTTATTGGATTCTGGTTATTAGACCCTTAATCTATTTGCCTAACAGAAAAAGATCAACCTTCTTTGGTATAAAATAATATCATCTGAGGTTTCTAAGGTTCTTTCATACACAGTGTCCAGCATTTAGTAACAAGGTAAAGGACATGTGAATAGAAAATAAATGTAGTGCTACAATGACACAATGTGTAGTTACTCAAAGAGAACTATAAGGGTGCCTGATTGGCTCAGTCAATAGAGCATGTGACTCCTGATCTTGACTCTTGTGGTTGTGAATTCCAGCTCCATGTTGGGTGTGGAACCTATTTAAATTAAAAAAAAAAAAAAAAAAAAAAAAAGCACAGCTACAAAGCAATAGGATTAATATGTTAAAGAGAATAGAAGGAAAGATGGACAAAATTAAAGATATCAATAGAGAATTGCTGTTTATGAAAATATAATGCATATCCTAGAGCTAAAAAGTATAAAATCTGAAATTAAGAACTCATTAGAGTAGGCACAGAAATAGAGAACTAGTGAACTCAGTGGCAGGTCCGCTAAAATATCAATGTCTGTCTATCTAATATGTATATAATTGAATCCGAAGCAGAGCAGGAGTATCAACAGTTGAAGTTAAATGATAATATTCCAAAAATGGTACAAGATTTTAATCCACAAATTCAAAGAGCACAGAAAATTGCATGGAGATTAAATACAAATAAAAGTACAGCTCAAATAGGAAATTGACTATAAGTTTGAATAAGGCTGAATTTTCAGCAGTTACCATAGAGGTCAGAAAATAAATGATAAACCATTTTTAAATGATAAGAGAAAGCAATTACAAGCCTAGATTTCCATAATTTGTGAAAATATCTTGCAGAAAGAAGGTGAAATATTTTTCAAACAACAAAAGTTGAGGGAGTATGTCACCAGCAGACACATTCTATGAAAAACTCTAAAGGAAATGTTTCAGTCAGGAGAGAAATGGTCACATAACAACAAAAAAGAAATAGACTCATAAATATAGAGAACAAATGGTGGTTGCCAAAGGGGAAGGGGTTGGGGTATGGGTGAAATGGGTAAAGGATATTAAGAGATTAACTTCCAGTTATAAAATAAAAAAGTCACAGGGATGAAAAGTATAGCATAAAGAATATAATCAGTATTTTAATAACTTCATATGGTGATGGATGGTGACTATACTTATTGTGGTAAGCATTTCATGATGTGTATAATTGTTGAATCACTGCACTGTACACCTGAAACTAATATGTCAACTATACTTCAGCTTAAAATTGGAAAAAGAAAAAAGAAATGAAATGGTCATAGATTGAAGCATAGAAGTTCAAGAAGGAATGAATAATAATGGGGTACCTTGGTGGCTGAGTTGGCTGGTCTCAACTTTTGGTTTGAACTCAGGTCATGATCTCAGGGTTGTGGAATCAAGCTCCACATTGGGCTCCGTGCTCAGTGGGGAGTCTGCTTCAGATTCTCTCTTTTCTTTTCCCTCTGCCCCTTCCCCCCCTTGCACATGATCTCTCTCTCTCTAAATAAATAAAATCTTTAAAAAAAAAAAAGGAATAAGGAGTACTGGGAAGGGTAATTATGCAAACAAATGCAAATAACAATGATTGTTTAAAACAAAAAAATGTTTTGAGGCTTAAAAAATAGTAGATGTAAATATAACAATAGTAGCATAAAGGGCAGAAAAGGAGTAAAAAGTTAACTATCATAGGATTATCATATTGGGGGGAGTGGAGTTGTACTAATTAATCCTTCTTGGATAGATGAAGTATGTTTACTGTAATTTCTAGGAGAACCAATAAAATCAATATAAAAATGTATAACTAAAAATGCAATAGAAGAGATAGAATAGAAAAATTAAATAAATTCTTGGTTCTTAAAGAAAAATAAAGGAATGAAGGACACCTAGAATAAATTAAAAGCAAATGGTAGGATGGCATGCTTAAGTGCAACTATATAAAAGTTACACTAAAGGTAAATGGACAAAATATTTCAATTAAAGGGAAATGTATTAAAAAATACCCAACTTCGTGCTGTATAAGATATGCAGTTTAAGTTTAAGGACACAGATAAATTGAAAGTAAAAGTATGGGAAAAAGATATGCCATGTGGTCACTAACTGAAATTGAAATTGGTGGATAGACTTTAAGGAAACAATATTTGTAGAGATAAAGGGGAATGTTTCATAAAACTAAAATGATCAATTTTCTAGAGAGACAGACAATCCTAATTTTGTGTAAACTTGTTAAGATTGTCCAAAACATAGATACACAAAAACTTACAGAACTAAGAGAAGAAATAGACATATCCACACTATGTTAGGTGTGTTAGGTTACATGTGTTAATAAACCTCTCGAGGTAACAGTAGAGTGAAGAAGACATAATATCATCAAGAACATGGAGAACTTCAGCAGAATAATAACCAATTCGGTCTAAATGGACCTATTCAGAATACTACATCTGGGCACTACAGAATACATATTCTTTTCAAGCAAACATAGGTCAAAATAGACATTATGCTAAATAGTACAGTAAGTGTCAACAAATTTCAAAGGATTGCAATCACAGAATATGACAGACTACAGTGGATTAATCAAGAAGCCAAGGACAGAACAATAATGAGAACATTTGTTAATGCTTAAAAAATTAAGTATCACATTTCTAAATAATCCACGGAAAAAAAATAATAAAACTGAAAAAAAAATTGAACCGAATAATCTGAGACCAGTTAAAACCCATTGGAATGCTGCTAAAGAACTTAGAGGGAAATTTAAACCTAGGAAAGTGTAAATAGAAAAGAAAAAAGATTAGGAATTAGTAATCTAAGTTTCTGTCTCAAGGAAGTTTTGAGGAAATGTGATTTCACCTCCTCTTGCGGGGAATTTAAATCATCTTTTTAAATATAAAAATGATGGGTTTATCAAGAGGTCTGTTTCCAGGGGTAACTACAGTACTTTAAATACACTTTGAAACATTTAAGATTGAAAACACATTAAATAATAATGGCATTAAAGTAATCATAAGGGCAATTCAGGTATAATTCTAAAATGAGTTAAAATTCAGCTTTAGTGTAGTAACAGAACAAGAAAGAAAATGTAATGTTCAAAATGTAACTCTCTCCATGGAATTTGCATAGGTGATGGATGCTAGTCCAATAACAACAGCTTGAAGCAGATATGCCCAGCTTTGTCCAGCTATGTCCAGCAATTTTCCTTCTGGTATGACTGAAAAAAAATTTGTATGCTCTACACAAGAATACGTATATGCCTAAAATTAACTTTTGAAATACTAATTTTTAAAACAATAAGTTGAATTAGGAGGTGAAAAAAGGCTGAAATGATGAAAAGAAGATATTGAATAATGGGAATGTCTTTTTCAGTGCAATATTTGTTCTCTCCAGCATGATTATAATTTATTTATTTCTTCCTTTTCTGTTATTTCTTTGCAGATTCATAACTCAGTATCAAGTTCCCAATACCTTACTTTCTTTTCTGCTTTTACTTTTTAGTGCCTTAGGCTTATTTTTCTTGATAGATCAAGAATAATAAAGCAAAACTATGGTAATTGCAGATTTTATCTTTCTCAGAAAGTTCAGGATGATAAGATCAATCATCAAGAATTTTATTTGCGTATTCTGTTCTCATCTAGCAGTACTGCCCTTTGATCTAGGCAAGCATGGCATCTCTTTCTGAGGCATAGACCAGGGACCCTGAGCTTTTGAGAGTCTTTATCAAAATTTTCTAAGTCCCCTTTCAAAGCCTGGGACTGAATAGGGCTACCAGTGCCTTCTAGATGAGATAGTTCAGGAATTTTTTTAAGTCCATGTTCCTGCTTTCTCCCTTTAGGACATCCTCAGACCTCTATTCTGTAAGGATAGGTTAACCAGATTCCCAGAAATATTCGGGGGTCTGGACCTATGGGGTCATCCTTGGGTCCTCTGGCCTGGAACTATTTCCTGAAGAGCAGCCCAACAGGCAGATTATTCCTGCTGACTGGTGTGGTTTTTCTTACATGGGGACACATGTTATCAGGCAACAAGAATGGAGTAATCTGTTGGTTGGGTGACTCTCATGTCAGAGTCAAGATGGGTTTAGAACTCTATGCTACTAGTGTTCTACAACTTACCCTTTAGCTTGAATCACTTGTATGAATCTGTGCATTAGGTCTGATTCCTCCTTGTTCTGACCTGACTGCACTGACTCTGATCAATATTTCCCAAGGGATGGGGCCACTCAGAGGACTTTGAGACTTCTCTTTCCTCTGATTAATGTGCCATCAAGCATGCCTGGGTTGGTCTTTAGCCATGCTGAAGACAGGGGTGTGATGTGGTCAACACTGAAAGTGATCATTTTTAGGAATGATATGATTACTCTCTTGTACTCAAGAGAAAAGCTGGTTGGAAGATATGTTGCCTTATGTTTATGCTATAAAATTGAGAATAGTAAATTTATCAGTCTCAGAAAATTATCATTCACATTTTTCTGCATACTGTGACTAAAACTTGCATTTATGGTTGTCATCAAGGAAGCACAGTAACAACCTTTGAGGAGTCATTGAAAGTCAATATTCATGGGAAGCATGAAGAGTGATGCGCTGCCATAACTAATGATATAACTAGCATTAAATAAGTAATATTTATTTATAAGAGGGAACAAGATCTATGTTGTTTCCATATAAGCATGTTCTGAAGAGCCATGATATTATGGATAATAATAGCATTATTACCTTTTTCTTACAATGGGATATGTAAAATTAGACAGGAATGACATATTTAACAGGAATGACATACTGACAATAAAGAACATGATGGAATGGTTCTTGGATTTAATAGGAGTAGGTGGTACCTGAACACTATGAAGAATCTTCTCTTGCACTGAATTGAAAATAAAAGAAAATTAAATACTCTTTCACTCATATTTTAAAGTCTTTATTGATAAGTAACCATACCTCATATGGACCTATAAATTTTATAATGCATTTTAAATAAACTTGCTTTTATAAACAGGGAAGCCCTGGCTGAGAGAAGCAAAGAGGACTTCGGAGTTGACGGTTATTTGCCTGGCCTCTGGGCTGCATCTGTATTCTGAGTCCTGGGGACAAAGTGAACCAGAAAGGGCATACCTAAGATAAACTAATACTGCTGTGTTGCCAGGGTGGCGGTGAAGAATTGTCACTCAGAAGAGCAAGATCGTAACCAGGAATAGAGCAGTTTGTTTCAAAGACGTGATAGGGTGTCAGACTAGAAATGTAAGAACTAGTGATGAAGCTGATGGTCATAAGAGTTGGAAGCAGGTTGTGCACTGTGATGGGCTGTTCATTTGCACAGTTCAGAATAGACGATTAATAGCTCTATAGGCTCTATGAAAACTCTTTCATGTAGGATCTGGCCAATAGATGGAGCAGAAGAAGTACCTTAGAGAAACAATTGTCAGTTCAACCTGGGACTTAAGACTGTGTGCCCCCTAAAGGCAGGGACCGACTTTGATTTCTCATTGGAATCACATGCTTTATCTTCATGCCTAAGATATAGCAAAAGCTTAGGAGATGCCTGTGGGATGGATGAATAAAATCACTCAATAGAATGAAGTTTTGTCATTTTGAGGATTGGAAAAATGCAGAAGCTGCACCTACCAAAGCTGCCTTAAATTCCCATGGGAATATTTCCTTCTACTAACACTGCGGGGGGGGGGGGGGAGTGAATTGATATAGTCAAATTGGAGTGTGACTACAACTGGGTCATGAGAGACAGATCAGTACAAAGGCACTGTCCTGAGGGAAAGTTAGGAGTTTATTTCTCCTAAGAGCACGTATTTCCACACACACGCACACATGCAGACACATTCACATACACATGCATGCATAAAATTGAATCCAGAGGCTTACTAAAATGTGATGTAGTCTCTTACCATTAGTTGGACCATAATTTTTATTGTGTCTCAAGACATAAGAGTTAACTACAACTTTCTGTTATGGTCTTCCTTATATTCCTCCCAGAGAGTGAACAGATCTAATTCCATTAGTAATTCCCCTGTTTTCCTGATTCTGTTGATAAGACAAAATCATACAACTTCATCTGGTCTGACATCTGCTTGTCCCCATCTGCATTTCCCTGAAGTGGGAATAAACTTGTTCTCTGCAGTGCTTTGTGTGGCTGGCTTTGTAGATGTGGCATAGAAGACCTTGCCTTGGGTTGTGCTACTTGGTAGGTCTGTTATCATTTTGAGTTGGAATGAGTACTTATTTCCTATAGGATGGAGGTAAAGAGTGGCTGCTTGTCTACTCTGACAAAGTGTTTAAAAGAGAGAACTATAGAGAAAGGAAAGTCAAAAAGTGAACTGATTTGCATGCTAATTCCCTCTACCCCCATACACCTATTTCTTTACTGGTGGTAATTATGGGTTATATCATCTTGGTGATGCTTTTAAGTTGATTTATGTTATCACAGAGTTAGTAGATGCTTCTATTTTATGTTAAAGATCTCTTTCAGGGTGCATGTTTTTCCCAAATGTACCTTAGATGGCATGTAGGGAACATGCCACTCTGTAACCTTTTGCCAACTCTTTTTTGGTCTATCTTTCATGACTCAACTTACTTCAAAACACAAGCAATGAGATCATTTTGCAACTTAGACTGTGAACTGTAAGCTATTCTTTGAATGTGATTTCACGTAATAGTGTGCTTCCCCACAAGGTGGGTACTGATCACCATCCTGTTCTTGCCCTGGAAAGGCTGGTGTGAAGTCAACCATTTACTGAACAATACTTCCCTTTGGAATGTAGTTCTTGGCTTACTCAAGGCAAAAGTAGCTGAAATTCTGGGACCTAAGACTATTCTCTTCACCTCATTGAAAATAGTCGTCTTTAAGATTGGGATTCCATGGAAGTGACCCTTCTTCTACTCACTTTTCGGGTTATTTTTAAGATTTTTATTTATTCATCTATTTTAGAAAGAGTGGGAGCATGCACGAGTGGGAGGAGGGGCAGAGGGAGAGGGAGAGAATCTCAAGCAGACCCCTTGCAGGGCACAGAGCCAGATATAGGGTTCTAGCTCATGATCCTGAGATCTAAGAAACTAAGAGTCAGAGACTTAACTGACGGAGCCACCCAGGTACCCCAACTGCTCACTTTCTTTATGAGAATCAGATAAGTCTTCTATCCAATGCACCGATTCCTTTGCTATTTTCATTTGGCATCCACCCTCTTCCCCCTGCTCCGCACCCCCGCCCATACCTCCCTAGGCTTGATGTAAATATATAGGTGTACCCTGGAATTTATAGAAATTTTTGAACACTACAGGGAATAAAACACTCAAATCACTAATCAAAGAAATGCAAATCTAGATTACCTCACACCTGTTAAAAAAGCTATTATAAAAAAAAGACAAATGTAGGTGAGGATATGGACAAAAAGAAACCCTTGTATACCATTGGTGGCAGTGTAAACTGGTTCAGCCATTATGAAAAACAGTATGGAGGTTTCTCAAAAATAGAACTACCATGTGGTCTAGCAATCTCACTTCTAGGTAAATAGACAAAGGAATGAAATCAAGATCTGAACAATATATCTGCACCCCCACGTTCATTGCAGCAGTATTCACAATAGCTGAAACATGGAAATCACCTATGTGTCTGTTGATGGATGAATGGATTAAAAATGTAAATGCTTACAGTGGAATATTATTCAGCCTTAAAAAGAGAAGGAAATCCTGCCATTTGCAACAACATGCATGAACATAGGCATTATGCTAAGTCAAATAAGTCCGTCACAGAGGGACAGATACTGCATAATAACACTTATATGAAGAGTCTAAGACAGTCAAACTCATAGAAGCAGGAAGTAGAATGGTGGCAAACAGCGGAAGGAGGAAATGATGAGGTGTTAGTTAGTGGGTACGAAGTTTGTTATGCGAGATGAATAAGTCCTAGTGCACTATGTGCACTATGCAACATAGTGCCTTCTTGATAAGACTGTACTATGTACTTAAAATTTTGCCAAAGGGAAGATTTTATGTTAAGTGTTCTCATCACACACAAAAAGAGTAAGAGGAAACATTTGGAGCTGATAGATATACTTATGGCATAGATTGTGGTGATGGTTTCATGAATGTATACTTCTGTCCATCTCATCAAGTTATTACATATGTATAGCTTTTTGTATGTCAATAATACCTCAGTAAAGTGGTTTGTAAAAAAAATAGAATGCTGGGAAGCAGTACGGAAGGGCACCATCCTTAGGCAGTGGGGTGTATAATCCCTAAACACGGAAATTGTCACACATGGTATCTGTGGCTTAACTGGCAGAAGCCAGCCACAATCCTTGCTTAGCTTCTAGTGATATTGATCCTGGACTCCAGCCTTAACCTTCTGTGTTGACAATGAGGGCCAGTATGCTGTTTGTCACTCAGAGACAGTGCAAAAACATGTAGCTTCATGTTTCCGTAATGCTATCAGAAAGCACTTAATAAAAAAAAAGGCTGTTTTTACCTTCAACGTGATTGTAAATTATGATCTCCAAAGAGTGTGCTGGATTTTTCTAACCAGAATTGATGAGAATATTAAGATTTTGATTCCATTTTAAAAACATTCTATTTTTAAATTTTCTAATAGTTTATTCAAATTTAAAATCCATATACATATTAGGAAGGCTCTCTTTAATAATTTACTATAATAAAATTCTAAGATATAATCTACTTTATCTATTTGTTTTTATCTCATAATCAATACTTTTATTTTCTATTGCTCTCATTTTGTGGGCCAGTATTGATTGCCCTCTTCTTTTATTTCCCAGTTGCTTCAGAGTTCTCCAGAGACTGGCCAGTGTGCTTTTTGGTGCCTCCTTGGTGTTCAGCCCCAAGGCCATCTTTTGAATCTGACTCAGAACTCAGGACAGATGTTACCTGTCTACTTGTAGAAAGGTAAGGTCATGTGTTCATTCTTAGAACAGTAGGACTAATGATGTAGATTACTCTAGATGGTATCTTGAAGAACCTGAACAGTCCTTGTTGCTCTTGTTGCTCTGATACCCTATCCAAATAGATTTTTTTTTTCCTGATAGGATAAGGTCCATTGGTCTCTTCCAATTTCTGGAAACAGAAACTTTAGCTAGGATACTTTCACCCAGCAATTCCTAATAAATTACAAGCAATGTAATTTAAAGCAGCATCTTAAATAGATATACAAACTTGGCAGGCAATAAAGTTAACATTTCTTGAAACTTTGTTTTGAACCAAAACCTAGACTAAAGGCATTCCATGGATTAACTAATTTATCCTTTATTGGGGTGCCTGGGTGGCTCAGTCAGTTAAGCGTCTGCCTTCATCTCAGGTCATGATCTCAGAGTCCTGTGATCAAGCCCCTCATCGGGTTCTCTGCTCAGTGGGAAGCCTGCTTCTCCCTCTGCCTGTTGCTACCCCTGCTTGTGCGTGTTCTCTCTCTCTCTCTGCAAAATAAATAAATAAAATCTTTTTAAAAAATTGTCCTTTACAGTGACTTTATGTGTAGATACTCTTATATGAATTTTACAGATGAGCAAATTTAGGGTTCAAGAAGTGATTTTGCCTATGGAAGACAGGTAATGGGTAGTAGGGTAGGGGTTCTAATGCAGGCAGTGTGACTCCTTAGCCATACTTTTAATGACTGTGCTATGTAGTTATCTTGAACTGTTGCCTGAGACTAATTTCCCAAGTGGATTAAGTAACTAGTAAAATCATGAGAAATCACTTAACCTAGCTGTGTCTCAGACTCTTCATTTATTACAGAGAGGATTGGTCAAAGCATTGATTTTTATCTCTCTCAGTGTTATAACTGTGTGAGGTATCCTAAATTAGAATCCTCGGAATTTATATCTGCTCTTCTAGAAAATTCCTGCCACACCTAGTATCATTTAGTTACTGGATATGCTACTATGTGTGTTTTAGAACTAGAATATAGTACAGACCCTGGTGAAATACTACATGCAGATGTGTTACTTTGACTGTTTCCTTTCTTTCCATTGCAACTGTTCTCACAAAACATTTATTTAAAACTAAGGAAATAAGACTGTAATATGTAGAGTGTGAGTATATGTGAGAGAGTGAAAAAGTATAAGAAAGTAAAAGACTGTATCTGAGAGTACAAGAGAGTTGGGTAAATAAGAGTATGTAGGAGTGGGTGATAATGTGTGAGAGTGAAAAAATAATGTGTGATAATGTGTGAGAGTGGAAGAGTATGAAGCTGAGGGCGTAAGAGAGAATGTATATATGAGAAAGTGTATGTGAGAAGGAGTTCACAGAAGGTGTAGGTGAGTGTCCAGTGAAGGGTATGCACCAGAGTAAAGCATGAATATAGCAGAGAATATGGAAAGTGAGGGGGTGGGAAGAACACGTGTAAGAAAATGTTGGACAGATCGCGGATGTGAGAAAAAGATGGAGAACGGGTGTGAACATGAATATGTAAGTGTGTTTGTGAATGAATCTTTGTGTGAATGTGTGTGTGAATGTCTCACTAATTGGGCACAGGGATTTTCCTGAGTGCTAGAGGCCATCCCCTTACCCTGCAAACAGGCATACACCCCCCATATATGCTTCATCATTCTACACTAGGTCACATAGCCACCACTCCCTGTAAGAGGTGCCTGGGAAATGAGTACCTGCCATAAGAAAATGGATTGACACAAGTGGCTTATATGAATCAAGATTACACCCCAGGGTTAACAATATTGCTGCCCTGAAACAAAGGCTTTTTTTTTTTTTTTTTTTCCTTCTTCGGTAGAGGTAAGGGATGGCTTTTGGTTTGTCAGTGAACAGAATGTGCCACAATAGGAATAACCATTTTGGGGAAGGATAGAAAAGAAAGTATCAAGATGTAGGGTATGGGTTTTAGTTCCCCATATATTCTCATGCATTGTTCAAATCTTTTATATGAGCATGCAATATTTTTATATTTGATAAATACAAAAAAGAAGCCTCATAGGTTCTTTTAAGTTGGTGAGTGATGCATAAGATCATTAATTTCTCTTCTGAAGCATACACATCTTCAATACTAGTTCTGCTACATTCAATTATATTTTGCGTACCTTTGTTTTGGGTGGAAATCAAGGGTAATGATCGTTTTTCACATTTGGGTTGATGCCAGGATGGAGATAAAGTAAATGTTATAAGGCCCGGAGTAGAGAACAGAGATTCAGTTAACAGTTAAGAAAATCCAGGGGTGCCCAGGTGGTTCTGTTGGTTGAGCGTCTGACTCTTGCTTTTCATTCAGATCATGACCTCAGGGTCATGAGATTGAGCCCCACCCCCACCCCATGTGTGCTCAGCGGGGAGTCTGTTGAGATTCTCTGCCTCTCCTTCTTAGTCTGCACTCTCCTGCATGCACTTGTGCCGGCTCTCTCTAAAAAATAAAGAAAATCAGGAAGAAGAAAGGAAGGGAGGAAGGAAGTCCAAAGGTAATGGTAACAATGAGAGGCCAAGTACCTAGGAATTTGCAGATGTCTCAGAGAAGGTACCAAACTTACAACTCGAATTAACATTAGACACATCTTAAGGAGTGGCATCTATGTTACAAATGATGGAATAAAAGCCCCGTCATCCACACCTGGGACTCATCTCTGTTTATTGTCTTGATTCCAGACACCTGGGTGGCTACAGATCAAACAACATTTCATTATCCCTGATTTTTAAAAAAATTTATTTTTTTTCAGTGTTCCAAAATTCACTGTTTATGCACCACACCCAGTGCTCCATGCAGTGCTCCGTTATTGCCGATTAACTTAACTTTTAAAATAAGGCCCAGATCAAACAAAGAGTATTTTGTTTTTATAAGAAGTATCCATGCCTTTCACATCTTCAACCAACTTCTCTAATCCCTACTATTTTTATGAAACAGTGCTGGTGTTAAGAAGTTAGTAAGGAAGAAGATTTTGCCCTTGCATTTGAACATAGAGCAAGTATTCAAATATTCTAAGGGGCTGCCCAGGATACATACCAAATGATGAGCCTATGAACATTCAGAAGATGAGTATTTCCCAACAGGCTGGGGAAAATCAGAGACCACTTTATCAGAAAAAATGCTCATATACCTATTTTTAAGATTTCATGTTTCTTGCATCCCTAAATTTTAAATTGCAAGAAACAACCTATAAGATTATAGATAACTACACTTTGAATATGTATTCACAGGGAAAAGTTGCATAAGATATTTTTACATTAAAAAAAAACTATATAATTCATTCAAAACATAGCGACTAACAATGAACTCTGTAAAATTAGCAGTAAAAACGTTACTTACTGTTGTGATCTCCACCAGTTAGAATTCTTGCCAGCTGCTAGTATAGTCTTCAGGCTCCTCCTTTCAGGATAGAAGGATAATGTGACACGTCCTGCTCCCCAAGGAAGACTTGGGCAAATAATATATCATGGGATTCCTTTCCAGAAAGATGTTGTTGGAGAAGAGGGAGGTATTCCTGGAACTTGGGGGGTGCAAGTGAAACATAGCTAAAGCCTTATGTGGGAATGACAGATACTAAGTAAGGCCTGCTGTTTTTGAAGGCAGGAGGGTGGGTAGAAGTGGAAGAGCAAGTGCATCACCTCGTGTGGCCCAGGAGAAGAAAGGAGACTCCTATAAAAAGGGCATGCCCTATAGCACCAGAACTGAGCAAAGAGTGAAAATGACTTTCTTCTTTCTAATGGGTTTTGCTTGCTTGCTTGCTTATCAAATAAAGTATTGTACCAACATGGACTCTTACTGTTTTTCCATGGAGAATGTATAATAGTTCAAGCATACTATGGATTAAACAGTTTATAATGCAGTATACTAGTTAACCTAGAAATCAGTAACATTAGGTCTGTGGGTAGGTGTATTCTGCCAACAGTTGTAATAGAAATGTGTTCTTAAATACAACTAGATAGTAAGTCAGAACTACTTGTAAAAAACACAGTAATTCTGAGTAGCTTATGCTACACACAGTCCATTTTTAAACTCACATAGTGATTCTAGGTCTGTAGAGGCTTTAAAAATACTGCATGTATTTTGCTTTTATTCAAGATGTATATTTTACTTTATAGTAGAAACAATTTAGAGTGCTGGCATTTGTGGAAACATTCCATCTTTAGTTGTATCTTCTTCATTTGGTCAGTTGACTAATAATCAAATACAAATAACTTCACTTATTTGAGTAATCACGTATGAATCATTTGATTAATCTAATACAAGTAACTTCATTATCTAGTATATATTAGATGTAGGGTTCCACTAAAACATGTTTCTTCATTATACACTAACTGCCTTCCATGGTGCACATATAAGGATATGTGCAAATATAGGGAAAGAATATGCAGATGAATAAATAAAAGCTTGTACATATAAAGAAATGATTAGATCTAGTTACAAGAATACAAACTGAATATTTGGGTTCAATTGTTCATTAAGTGTTTCCGGGAAAAATCAGGAAGGAATTGGGGAAGAATCCAAGCAAAACTCTGCTTTCTAGTCAAGTCCAGCCTAATTCCTCCTTGGATTCTGGAGTGTACCTTGCACATCCATTTTGCCTTTCCAGAGAAAGTGAATTGGATGTTAATAGTTAGCACAGGTTGGGAAGGACATCACACTCCTAGACACCTTCGGTTCTCACCTGCAGGTACCTCCAAAGTCCACTGACAGCCCTAAGAACAAATCTAAGGTTTTCATAATGACCAGTTAGCAGCAAAGCATGTAGAATCTGGAGGGCGGATGCCCAATGCCTCTGAGATGGATTGACAGGACCCAAGTGAAGTGGCAACAGTGTTTGTTTTAGCCAGAAAGTAGCATGGCCAAGATTCTAGAGTGAATCCTTAGTTTGAAAGAATGAGCTTTTAAAGTACATGATAGTGACCATTTTTTAAAAAAATCTAAAGTGTAACCATGTTATTGTTTGGTTAACAAGTTCTAAAACAACAGACTACAAAATTCATCTTTAAACACAAGTAGTTTCTATGTTTGTGATCTCTTTATTGTTGGGGAATATTTTACATACTTTTAACCAATGTGCATAGACCATTCTGTAGTCCTTTTTCCCCCATAGTAACATACATCATAGTGCCTGCGACTTTTTAAAGTTTTAGTTTAAATTCCAGTTAGTTAACACACGGTGTAGTATTAGTTTCAGGTGTACAATACAGTGATTCAACACTTCCATACAATATCCAGTGCTCATCACAAGTGCACTTCTTAATCCCCATCACTTATTTAATCCATTACCCCACCTACCTCCCCTCTAGGAACCATCAGTGTATTATCTGAGTGAAGAGTCTGTTTCTTGGTTTGCCTCTCTGGCTTTTTCCCCCCATGCTCATTTGTTTTGTTTCTTAAATTCAACATATGAGTGAAATCATAAAGTATTTGTCTTTCTCTGACTGACTTATTCCACTTAGCATTATCCCCTCTAGTTCTAACCATGTTGTTGCAAATGGCAAGATTTCATCCTTTTTTATGGCTCGGTAACATTCCATTGTCCATATATACCACATCTTCTTTATCCATTCATCAGTTGATGGACATTTGGGCTGTCTCCATAATTTGGCTATTGTAGATAATGCTGCCTTAAACATTGGGGTGCATGTATCTCTTTGAATTAGTATTATTGTATCCTTTGGGTAAATACCTAGTAGTGTGATTGCAGGATAATAGGGTAGTTCTCTTTTTAACTTTTTGAGGCACCTCCATACTGTTTTCCAGAGTGGCTACACAAGCTATCGTGCCAGTGACTTTTTAACTAGGGTTTGCTGGGCTCTGCCTCTGTCCATCTCTGTCTCTCTAGTCTCAAGCCTCCTATCTCCCTACACTTTAACCCCACTCATGCTCTTTTAGTTTCTTGGAATCCACTAGCATTTCCTTCATTTGGGTCCTTACTCAGGCTGGACCGAGCTGCTTCTTTCTTCAAATGACTGGCTCCATCTCAGCCTGTAGAGTTCAGCTCACATGTAGCCCCCTTCAAGAAGCCTTCCCTAAGCACTGTGCCTTTAGAAGGTCAGATGGAAGTTACCTACCACCTCATTTTGTTCTTTGACTCCGTGGCACACACTATTGATATTATGTATATATATTTTTTGGCTTATGCACCCATTGTCTCTCCACTTTAGGCTCTGTAAGGGTAGAGACCACCTCAGTTTACCACTTTATACCTAGCATGGTGCCTGCACAAAAGAGGTGCTCAAAAAACATTTGTCAAATAAATAAAAAATAACTATCCATTGATATGAGCTTTTTTTAAACACACTGAAGCTTTGATCTCCTCCTGGGTGTGTTTCCGTAAGTAGTCTCACTGGGATGTTACACATTTATTTGAACAACACTCTCATTGTTCAAAATGATTTGAAGCTCCTCTGTTAGAATTAATCTTTGGAGTATATCGCTTTGAATATCCTTAATAATAAATTATATCATTTGAAAGGGTTTTTTTTTTTTTTTTTTTTTTTTTTTTTTGTAGGAATAGCCAATTTTCTTCAGTGCTCAAGACTGAAGAATAAAATTAATACTGTTTTTGGTGACATTTAAAGTACTGTGGCTGGTGGATATTTTTCTTTTGAGAGGCTCAGGAACTGATTCTAGAGGCTTTTCCTGTGGGAAAGTTCAGATAAGATTTCATGCAATGGTGAGTACTGGGAATGGTTACTGTTATCTCTGGGTGAAGGATAATGGGCATTTGAACATTATTCTGATTTTTTGTTAAAAAGAAATTTCAGCTTCCTTATTGTAGAATTACAACTTTACTGAATTAAACTGAATAACTTTTAATCTGTCCTTTAGTGTTTAAGTCTATTCAAATGAGTAGTCCTCTCAATTAGCTTGAGAATCTAAATTAATTGTGGTTGACCACACCTGCATAAAGGGAAAAAATAAGGTGTGGAATCTCTAAAACCCTGTTTAAATGCAGTAAAACAAGACTAAATTATCCTAATTAGAAGGAAAACCTGCCTGTTTTAGTGACAAGTTCACTTAGAACATTCATTTTTAAAATGCAGATTTATTATTTTTAAGAACCTATCGTTACATTGCTGACAGGGGCAGGGAAGGGAAAGTAGGCTGTACCTTAAAAATCATATCAGTGTATTTTTGGCAGTTATTTTATTCATGTTTGGCAGTTTTTACTCATGAAGTCATTTTATAATTATCTGAAAAGAATTTCTTGCCTTCAACCTTTATCAGGCTTAACTGCCTTTAATAGGTAGCGCCCCTTACCCAGCTATGTTTTAGATGAAGTAGAGTAAAATTTTAGCTGGTACTAGTTACGGGTCTCCAAACTTCTAAATGCATATGGAGGAAGTTTTTTTTTTTTTTCCTTTTTAGTTTAGCCAGTAAATTCATTAGGAAAATTTCTGAAGCTTTTTTATGCATTCTTCTCTCCTGCAATTCCGCTGTCCTGTGAATAATCCTATACCCTATAGACGGCCTATTCACCCTCATGTAAATATTTCTTGCTCTGTCTGATATTTGTGCTTTGTTGGGAGCAGGGTTGGGGAAGTGGGGCAAAGGAGTTTAGGGTACTGAAAGAGAATAGTTGAGCTCTGGACTGGTTTAACTATGAGGTTATAGATCAATTGTGAGAGTATTTGAGTGAGCTTTTTGGAAGGATAGGAGAAAAGAGTGTGAATGGGCCATTTAAATTAACAATTTTATTTTTTGGTCATGACACATTTCAACACTATGTCCTTTAGGATTATGGGAAGTCATAAAGCCAGTGGAGTGGAACTGATGGACGTTAAAGATGGATGACATGGCCAAGGGGGTGGGAGGTTAGAATACTGGCTGAGTTGTCTGTATGGGCATCACATTCAGTCAAGACAGTGGCAGGGTAGGTTGGAAGGGAACACTATGAATCTGGTATCACATTTTTCATAAATGGAGGAGAGACAAGGAGATGGTAGGCAACGGCAGTAGAGAAGGTTGGATGGCCTTGAAGAGTGGGACTTTAATGACAGGTGGGAGTGTATTGGAAGTGGTACTGGAGAATGAAATAGGTCTGGCTCCTTCTCTGTGGTCTCAGTGGTATGGAGGATGTGGTATGATTAGCCAGCTCCTATTGAAAGGTGTGTCCTCAGAATATCCAGGTTTCAGGTGGGTAACCAACCATCAGTGAAGAGAGAAGACACAGAGGAGTGTGCTGACCGCTCTTCCAGTCCTCATCTAAGCAATGTGCAGATGGGAAAAGAGGAGAGGGAAGTTGTGCAAAGGGAGAGGAAGTGAAGGGTGGTCTGGGTGTGACGAGAGTATTGGGAGTAGACACAAGATGGGAAAGCTTTGTATTTATAGGATAGGCTGACAGAAAGAGGAATGAGATGGAGGGCTTGAGCACATGATAGTTCCTTGGACAAAGGGGCATTGGGGACTCACTGAATTCTGCCGCAGTTGGGAGAGAGGTCTGCAAAGTTGGTTTCATCTGCAAGAATGGCTGTGGGAAGCTGTAGTCCACAGGGCAGCCACAAGTGAGCCTTGAGGTGTAGACTTCAGAAGAAGTCTGCAGTGTGGGTCAACTTTCCCCCCTCTTTTCTTTGGCTGCTTTGCTCTTCTAGAGGCAGGAATGGGAGAGTAGATGACTCCTGGCTCTGCTGCCAACAGATATAGCCTGGTATTTGGCTTACATTTGTCCTGTCCCCACTGAATATTTTTAACAGTCACTTTTCTTTCTTTCAATTTTTCTACAAAGACCTACAATGGACATGTACTACTTTTTGAAGGAGGGAAAATATTTAAAACAAAGTTAATTCTTTAACAAATGCTGGTGGATGGCTCCCATGCATCCAGCTTGGCCAGGCATGGGAATATAAAGACAAAAAGACAAAGTTTCTGCCATTAAAGAGTGGGCAATTTGGGAGAGAGAAGAGCCGGGGTATACGAGTCCGTCTCCTTTCTCCAGAGTGCAGTGGAGAACAGCAGTTATGTGAGAGATTCAGGCTGCAAAACAAATTAAAATCACTTAAAAAAAAGATTTTATTTATTTGACAGCAAGAGACACAGCGAGAGAGGGAAACAAGCAGTGGGAGAGGGAGAGGGAGAAGTAGGCTCCAGGTCGGTGACCAGGAAGTCTGATGTGGGGCTCCATCCCAAGACCATGGGATGATGACCTGAGCCAAAGGCAGATGCTTAATGACTGAGCCACCCAGGCGCCCACAAAATCACTTTTTAACATAAGCATCTTTATAATTAAAGAATGACAGCTGTTTGAAATATCCAGACTTTACCTCTGTCTTCTATATCACTGTGGAAACTTCAGCCTTAGACAACCTTCTTCAGTGTATCATTTGAATTTCTTTATAGGGTATTATTATAAAAATAAGCAGAGATTTAAGAAAGTTATTAATCATGACACTGTTGTAACCTAAGAAAGTCTTTTCAAATTTTAAGAACTTAAGCTTGTTTATATAAATATATCTTATTTTTTTCATTTTATTTTATTTTATTTTTTTCAGTGTTTCAGAATTCATTGTTTATGCACCACACCCAGTGGTCTATGCAATATGTGCCCTCCATAATACCCACCACCAGGCTTACCCATCCCTCTACCCCCCACCCCTCCAAAAGCCTAAGTTTGTTTCTCAGAGTCCACAGTCTCTCATGGTTTGTCTCCCCCTCCAGTTTCCTCCAACTCACTTCTCCTCCCCATCTCTCAATGTCCTTCATGTTATTCCTTATGCTCCACAAGTAAGCAAAACCATAGGATAATTGACTCTCTCTGCTCAACTTATTTCACTCAGCATAATCTCTTCCGATCCCATCCATGTTGATATAAAAGTTGGGTATTCATCCTTTCTGTTGGAGGCATAATACTCCATTGTATATATGGAGTATTATCCATTTGTCTGTTGAAGGGCATCTTGGTTCTTTCCACAGTTCGGCAACTGTGGCCTTTGCTGCAATGAACATTGGTGTACAGATGGCCCTTCTTTTCACTACATCTGTATCTTTGGGGTAAATACCCAGTAGCACAATTACAGGGTCACAGAGAAGCTCTATTTATAATTTCTTAAGGAATCTCCACGCTTTCCACGTTTTCCAAAATGGTTGCACCAACTTGCATTCCCACCAACAGCGTAAGAAGAGTTCCCCTTTCTCCACATCCTCTCCAACACATGTTGTTTACTGTCTTGTTAATTTTGGCCATGCAAACTGGTGTAAGTTGGTATCTCAATGTGGTTTTGATTTGAATTTCCCTGATGGCTAATGATGATGAACAGTTTTTCATGTGTCTGCTAGCCATTTGTATGTCTTCTCTGGAGAAGTATCTTCACTACTGTATCCATCAATATGTGTTGAATAAAAGAATCAAACTCTCTCCCATAATCCAGACCATACCAATGGACAGTGATTAATTTTTTTCATGACTATTCAAAAATGCACAAGGTTGGAAATTATTTTTAAAGAAAGTTATAGCTCTTTTATTAGTAAGTGAAATATGGAAATCTCTTGAAATAATGTGAACAGATTGTGAATGCAATAGAATTTTTCATACTAAATATTTTAGAGTATTGATAATACTCTTGCATGTAGAATGTACACACATTATTGGGACACTCACCTTACCAAGGGGTTGGATATCGCTAGTAAAGACCACATCAGCCACAAAGAGCATTATCCTTTACATGAGAAGCATTATGTTGTACTGCTTGCTTTGAGCTGTGCTGACCAGACATATGCCTTGATCTGTATTCCCAGTTACCACCACATTCAGCACTCCTCCATACCTTGGTTCAGGCTTTCTTGTTAGTCCTTAGAACACACCTCCAGCAGCATCCTGGGCCCATTGTCTGGGCTCTAATCTGGCCAGATGATAGAGCCCCTCTTTGGCTGCAAGTACTAACTACATTTTCATTGAACATCCAGTGATGAAGGTGTGTATCTCCTGTGGGGTGGAAAATAGGGCGTTGGCTGTCCAGGGCTCTGTCTACTGTGAGAAATGAAGGGATCACTATTTTGTGGCATGCCTGCAATTTATTCATTATTCACCTTATTGGCAGCTCTGTCTTAACTACCCAGAATCTTGCTGTTTTCATAGTCCGTAATGCCAGTGCAAGTAACTGTAGACTCTCAGATCTCTACTGGAGATTCCCTTCACTTCCCGTAACTTTAGGAGACCCCCAAGATTATCTAGCAAATCCTTGAAGCTCCCTGAAGCTGCTCTTGGTTTTACTGTTGTCCCTTAACCCTGAGGTATTGCTTGATCCCTCCTTTGGTTACTGTAGTCTGTCTTGCCTCCACAGGGGTGCCTATTTTTACCAGTATTTAAGCTCTAAGAAATTGGTTCCCTCCACTGTTTCTAAGGAGAAAGACTTGGACACCAAGGTTGCAGACTAGACCCGAATACCTCTTTTATTTCTACTTACTGGCTTTTCTAAGACACACACTCCAGGATGGCTGGTTTAAGTCAAGTTCAGTAACAACTACCATGCTACACTATAAACTAGGAATGTCTTCAGACATACTTCAGTCCAGTTCACCTGCCTAAGTCCTTTTTCCTCCAAAATGAATAGTCTCCCAGAAACTCTACAGTGGCCCTTGGTAGGGTCTCTTAGATCTTCCTTCTTTATGCTTTAACTACCAATATAAACTATTTTGAGTTCTTTTCCCAGGAAGCTTCTATCCCCTTTGAAAATTAGTGGATACTAAGAGAAATGGAGTCTGAAAAAGAGTGTCAACTCTCTAGAATTCTGGGCTATGGCCCATTTAATACACTTTAAAGAGTATTCTCTGTTGAATAACTCTGCATGTCGGCCCATGAAGAAAAGAGAAATGGCCGGTTTATTTTATTTACTAGTGCTGACACCTGTGGTAAAAGATGACTTTAGCCTAAAATATTTACCAAGTAAACTGACTGTAAGATTACGTTAGTATTGATACGCTAGAATTTTACTGTAATATAAACAGAGTTTGGTATAAATCTGACCCACGTTAGGTCTCACTCAAGGGAGTCAAAGTTACTAAAACACTGGCAGCTTGCTTCTCAAGACTGTCTTGGGCCCTTCTATCTTCATGCCTGAAGGAACTCAAGGATATTTTCGCTGATCTCTGTCACTTCAATCTATTCCTCTTCAAGTTTGTCCTAAAGCAGCCCCCGAAATCATTTTGCTAAACCAGAATTATAAAGTTAATCGTGCCTGCTAGAATGTGCTCAGTAAATGTTTGTTTAAATTTGAATCAAAGGTTTAGTTTTGTGAATCATAGTTTAAGAATGTTGAGTGAAATAAGCAGAGAGAGTCAATTATCATATGGTTTCACTTACTTGTGGAGCATAACAAATAGCATGGAGGACATGGGGAGTTAGGGAGGAGAAGGGAGCTGGGGGAAACTGGAAGTGGAGGTGAACCATGAGAGACTATGGACTCTGAAAAACAATCTGAGGGTTTTGAAGGGGCGGGCTGGTGGGAGGTTGGGGTACCAGGTGGTGAGTATTATAGAGGGCACAGATTGCATGGAGCACTGGGTGTGGTACAAAAACAATGAATACTGTTATGCTGAAAATAAATTAAAAAAATTAAAAAAAAAAAAAAGAATGCATGGCTCTTTTCAGTGATCTGACAGCTAAACTCAGGCTCCTTGCTTGACTCTCTCATATGTACCCATCTTCCTAATCTCTTTACTTCCCAGAAAAGGCTTTTTTTTTTTTTTTTTTTTTTTAACTAAACCAAATCAGTTCAACTCTAGCAACCCAGTCAATGCAATCACTCTAATCAATACAGTTGGTCCAATCCAAGGCAGTCTTTTTCACTCTATTTCATCCCAGTAAGCCTTATCCAGCAAATTGTACATCAGGAGTGGTTTCTTAAATTTTACTGATCTCCATTTTAAAATCTAGTACTGTTTCATTTTTCCCTGAAAGTTGTTCTCATATATCTTCACCAACTGAAATAATTTAATTTTAAAACCTTCGGCAAGACCAGTTTTTTCCAAAGGTTAGCCAGAACCTTTAAGATTAGCTAAATTTACATATCCTTTATACTAAGTAATGATTAAGTTACCAATATAATAGTTTTACAAATACTTTTCTTCTCTACTACTAATCAAATTTAAAATAATGATTGCCTTCCTCTTCAGACCCTTCTCAGAACCCTCAGTGGATCCTGAATGTTGCTGGGTAAATGAGTAGAACAGTAATGTGTGTTCTCATGGCAATGCCATTGACTAAGAAAGGGAAAAAAGGAAGAATAGTAAGCTCTTCATTCCAAATGCTAGTAGTGCTTTTAGTTAGTAGAGCCAAAAGAACAATGTCACTGTAATAAGAAGGCAACATTTGGGTTAATTAAAGTTTTTATTTTGATTCTAATTAGTTAACATGCAATATTATTAGTCTCAGATATGTAACATATAACAGTCCCATACATCATCGCCTTTTGCATTTGGAATGATTTATAAAGAAATTTGAGGGTTTGTTGTGATATTTAGACATTAGAGCTCACTTCTTAGTGTAGACATTTTTACAACCAGTTGCATAAAACTGTTTAGTTTTATTACTAGCAGTGAGAGAGTAGGGTTGAGAAGCAAATTGGTGGCAGTAAAGGTCATTTTGAAGGGTCATCTTGAAGGACCTTGGTCTTAAAATATTGAATGATAACTGTTACTGAAGAGCTCATTTGTTACAAGATTAGAAAGGGCACAGAAAATTTATATTATTTGAAAGGAAAAAGTAATAAATGTCAAGCCTCTTCCTACCTTCATGTGTTGGCTGTATTAAGGTTTGAAATTGTGGTGTGACTATTAGAGCCAGATAAAATGAGCTCAAGAAACATTTTATTTTTTCTGTGCATTTCTGTAGCTCCTTAAAAATTTGTTTTTTTGTTATGAAAAGTTATAAGTACTTAAAAAAGCTGTCAGGGTAGTTTAATGAACCCCCATTGTTCCTATTGCCCAGATTCAACAGTTACAAATATGCACCGATCTTACTTTATCTATATTCCCAGCTCTTAACTCTTTCATTCATTTCTTACATATTTCAGTATTCATCTCTAGAAAATAAGGACTTTTTATAATCATAAATTCCATACAATTGTCAGACATTATTAGGAATACTTAATATTATCTATTGTTTACATTATCTCACAAATGTCCCATTTTATTTATAGTTTGTTTGAATTATGACCTTAAAGTCTACACGTTGCAAATGACTGATACGTTTCTTAAGGCTTTTTCAGTCTTTAGATTATTCCCGTTCTCATTTTCCCTTGCAATTAATTTGTTTTCCACAAAACAAAAATTGTTTTCCACAGTCTAGATTATGCTGATTGCCCTCCCACATTGTGTTTTACAGATTCCTCACTTGCTTGTAGTGACGGAATCACCTGAGTCATGTTCAGATTGTGTCTGTCATGTATTTATTTTTAATAAGTATTTTCTTTTTTCGGGGTGCCTGGATGGCTCAGTGGGGTAAGCCTCTACCTTCGGCTTCAGATCATGATCTCAGAGTCCTGGGATCAAGCCTGGCATGGGACTCTCTGCTCTGCAGGGAGTCTGCTTCCCCTCTCTCTCTGCCTGCTTCTCTGCCTACTTGTGATCTCTGTCTGTCAAATAAATAAATAAAATCCTTAAAAAGTATTTTCTTTTTTCCAGCAGAACATACTATTGCCTCTTTTGTGATGTTAAAAGTCATTGATGATAAATCCCTAGATTCATAACATATTGCTAAATGGTGATACTTTTAATTTTATTGTTCCTTCTTCATTTATCAGCTATAACACTTCTATTAAGAGAAGCATCCTTTCATCTGCCTTTGAATTATCTAGGGTACTGTTCATATAGGAAAAACAGAATAAATAATTATATCATTTATTTACACATTCAAAATGATAATTTGGTTTACAGGTGTCTTCTATGGTGACTAATCATTTGCACTATCATAAACTCATTTGAATTTTATGAAGTGTGTCAATTCATTACAGTTATTATCCTTATTCATGCTCAAGTAAAAATGTTTCGAATGTTGCTTTTATTATCTTTTGATGTACCATTCAAATATTTGGCGGCAACAAATATGAAACTATTAAACAAGGGTTGTATGCAATTTGTATAATTTAGGTAACAAGAGAGCTAACCCGACACCCCCTTCATATTCCTTCTAGAACTTTGAAGGATGTTTTGTTTGTATCAAAGGACTGAAATTTGTAAGCAAGCATACACTCTCAATGAAGGAATACCTATAACTTCCTAAAACATCGCAGCTTTAGGCAAAAAAGAAAAGTCTTTTATCATTTCTTTTTTTAAAGATATTATTTATTTATTTGAGAGACATTTAGAGAGTGAGAGGGAGAGCAAGAGCAATGACAGCAGCAGAGGGAGAGCAGCAGAGGGAGAGAAGAAGCTGGCTTCCTGCTGAGCAGGGAGCCGCATGAGGGGCTAGATCCCAGGACCCTGAGATCATGACCTGAGCTGAAGGCAGAGGCTTAACTGATGATGCCACCCTGGTGCCCCTTTATCATTTCATTTTAAAAGCACCTTCATGTTCATTGCAGCATTATTTACAATAGCCAAGATATGGAAATAATCTAAGTGCCCATTGATGGATAATTGGACAAAGAAATTGTGGTATATATATATATATGTATATATATACATATATATACACATATACACACACTTATATATACACACACACACATATATATATAATATGTATAAATACAGCCTTAAAAGAGAATGAAATCTTCCTGTTTGAAATGACAACTCAGACTGACCTTAATGGCACCATGCTAAGTAAAATAAGTCAAACAGAGAAAGACAAATACCATAAGATCTTATATATAAAATCTAAAAATAAAAACAAAGAAAAAACACAAACAAAGGGACCAAACTCATAGATAACAGAGAAGAGCAGATTAGTGGATGCCAGAGGCAGGGCTTGAGGGGTAGAAGAAATGTGTCAAGGGGGTCGAAAGGTGAAAAAAAAAAAAAAAGAAAGAAAAAGGGATTAAAAAATTTACAATTTCCTCTTCCCTCCCACTTACCAGAGCTAGGCTCAATGAGCCTTGGCTATTTGTACAACTGGAAAAGAAATCTGTTAGTGGGTTTGCAATTCACAAACCTTCAGTGTAACTGTGGAGCTATCCAGTATGGATTAACCCCTTCCTGCCTGACAAGTCAGTGGTGACAGAGCCAACCTGGGAGAGAGGGTAAAGCTCTGGGGACCCTCTTAGCAAAATGGGAGGATAGTACAGTATATTAATTATTCTATAGAGCCTCAGGAATAACACAGTTAAAAAATAAATCAACATTTTGTTCTCTGATGAAAAAGCATAGGAGAAAACAAAACAAAACAAAAAAACCCAACAGTGCAATTATTTAATTTTATCAGAGAAAACTCTTTGTCCTTGTAGTCCGAAACTACTTAAGACCATCAAGGAGAATGAATTTTTTTCTTGGCAAATTTTAGGTCATTCCAGATTTTTTGCCATGCTAGAATTTTGTGTCTAAAGTTAATGCAGTGACTAGGCCCTTGACAATTGGAACTTGAATTTCTGGGAGAACCTGAAAAAATGGGTAAATTTTTACATCTGGGCCACTCGAAAACTCTTCCTCTCCAAAAAAGAAAAAAGGATTTATGTAGTGTGTGTTTTAATGAACATGTCAATGAGTTTTAACAGTTTAAGTATATAGATTAACATTTGAACAGAGTTGTGTAATAACCACACCAAAGACAAAATATAAAAAAATGTTGTTGCTCCAGTGTTGTCCCAAACTCCTGCACAGTCTACTTGCCTACATCCCAGGTCCCTGGCAACCACTGATCTGATTTCTGTGCCTACCGTTTTGCTTTTTCTGAAAGGTTATATAAGTAAAATATAGAAACTGAAACTTTGAGCTTTTTTGTTGCCTTTTGTGTCTGGATTCTTTACCTAGCATGATACTCTTAAGATTTTCCAAGATAGGGCACCTGGGTGGCTCAGTGGATTAAAACCTCTGCCTAGGGCTCAGGTCGTGATCCCAGGCTTCTGGGACCAAGTCCGCATCAGGCTCTTTGCTCAGCAGGGAGCCTGCTTCCTCCTCTCTCTCTGCCTGCCTCTCTGCCTTCTTGTGATCTCTCTCTGTCAAATAAATAAATAAAATCCTAAAAAAAAAAAAAAAAAGATTCTTCCAAGATATTGGGGTGCCTGGGTGGCTCAGTTAATAGCAGCCGCCTTCATCTCAGGTCATGATCTCTGTGTCCTGGGATGGAAAGGGGAGGTCTGCTGCTCTCTCTCCCTCTGCCCCTCCCTACTGCTTGCTTATAAATAAATAAATAAAATCCTCTCAAATAAATAAATAAATCTCAAATAAATAGAATCCTAAAAAAAATTCTTCCAAGGTTTTGCACATATCAATAGATAGTTCCCCCCACACACACTTTTTTTTTTTTTTTTTTGGAACTATTGAGGAATATTCTGTTGTATGGCAGCAGCGTATTTTGTTTATCCAGTTGAATGTTTAACCTGATTCCAGTTGTTGGTAATTATGAGTAAAGCTACTATAAACATTTGAATATGAGTCTTTGAGCATTAATTTTCATTTCTCTTAGGTACATATCTAGGAGTGAAATTAGTGGGTCATGTAAGTGTATATCTAACTTTGGAGGTTAACTATCAAGCTATTTTCCAATGTGGTTCACTGTTTTTGCATTTGCATCCGCAAGATATGAGAGTTCGGTTGCTTTGCTTCACCACCAGCACTTGGTATTATCAGTTTTTTAATTTTAGGGATTTTATTAGGCTTGTAGTGATATCTCTTTGTTGTATTATTTGAGTTGTAAGGTTTTTTGTATGATTTTTCCTAGAAGTTTTATAGGTAGGAATTTTGTGTCTGTGTTCAGGAGACACGAACATGGTCTGTACTTTTTTGTGGTGAAATTTTTGTCTGGTTTTGGTATCAGGATAATGCTGGCCTAAAAAATGAATGAGGACAATGATAATTTTTCAAAGGCTGTGTCTACATATAGCTAAATAGAGTTCTATAAATGTATTGGGCAATTGTACATTGCGATCAAAATTTTTACAAGTCAATAATGGAGCTACTTCTATTGTTGCCATGATGATATTTAGTGACATTATATTATATAATATTTGAGAAATCTCTCATCCTGGCCCTTCATTCTTAGTAGGATCTTGGTAAATATTAGCTATAGGTAATAACAATAATATAATAATTACACTGAGCTAACTACCTACCATATTTTACGCCTTGTGCTGTGCAGAATATGGTTTTAGATAGAACATCTCAGAGAAGACCAGATATAACATACTTATACCCAATTTATGTGGCAGTTTACTACATTATCATTTTGGCTTTAATGGAATTTTATTTTATTTTTTTAAAAAGATTTTTATTTATTTATTTGACAGATAAAGAGAGAGCAAGAGCAAGAATGCAATCAGGGGGAGTGGGAGAGGAAGAAGCAGGCTTCCCAGTGAGCCACCCAGGCACCCTGGCTTTAATGGAATTTTAAAGGTCAAAAACAACTTGAGTATGGCTCTTGGAATTCTAGCATTGACCATTCTTTTTGGAAACTTCTTCCAAAATGCAACATTTTTCTCTATAGCTATCATAGTGTTAAAATAGTATAAAAGCCACAGTTTCCCTCTCCCCTTCCCCCACTAATATTAATCTTCATGAGGAGAAAAGAGTAGAAGTTGGAGCCTCAAAGCCTGGTACATTTCCTACTCCGCACTCCTGATAATGCGGTGTGCCACAGTGATCCTTAAGGAACCTGTGGCCTCCACATTGCCTCAGAGCTGTTAGCGATGCAAATCCATGTCCCCACCCTGCACTGAGAATCAAGCTTTTGACAAGCTCTCGACAAGCTCTCCTGGTGATTCTGATATTCAGTAAAGCTTGGGGAGCACTGGCTGAATAGGCATTTGACAGAGTACGAGGTGGTGGGAAGCACCACCACCTATTTAAGGATTAAACGCGGTGCATGCATTAAGAAGAGGGCTGGTTCCCCTCTATTGATTTTAAAATACAAAAAAAAAAAAAAAATACACTCTGTTGTCAGCTGCACTGTGAACCATAGAAAAAGGCGCAGGATATTTGCAGCAGGAAGCGTGCTCTTGGGCACCTTCCTTCTTTATTACCCATTTATGCCTTCTGCCTAACGTGACCCTGGGGAAAAAAAAAAAAAAAAAAAGCAGACTTAATGGAGAGCATACAGAAATTTGTTTCAAAACCAGATATTCAGGAATCTGGGTTCTGGGTCTCTCCTGCATTTTTCATAATAGCCAGCACATTCAACTGTCAAATGCTTACTGAATATTCAAAAACTTGCCATTATTTAATGGGCTTGTTCTTTTCTTGCTAGGTATACATTCTTCTCACTCCCCTTCGAATTACTAGTGTAGTAGAATTTTTTAATTCAAAAATTCAAAACCTGACCTAGAAAGGAAAAGATGAATCATACTAAACTCCTCTAATATCAGCTTCTTGATTTTATCCCCACCCTCACTCAAAGCCTGTTCTTAATTTACCTTAACGTTGTCTAATGTCTGTTATTACTCTGTACTCTCTTCTAAAGAAGTGTGATCTTTCCATGGTACACGTTGCATCATTATACTCACAAATTAAGTCAAAGGAGTTTAAAGATCAGAATCCTTTAATTTAGGGAGAAAATACAAGAATAAAAGAAATGAAGGATGATTAATTCTTGCTAATAGTATTTGCAGTTTAAATGCCCTAAAAACAATAGCAGGTCATGTGTGACTCAGCTGATGTGAGGACCTTTACTAGGCAAATAATGTATTTGAAATGATGGTAGGGAAAAAAACTATTTTTTTCCAGAGAGAAATAATATATAATGTCTTTTTATAATGAAACACAATAGAATCTGAAATCCAATCTCATTGGCTTTGGGCCATGGGAGTCAAGGAGTCTCTTTATTTATTATTACAATTATTGATCTGATAACCCTAATTAGATTACACTAGGGTCTGGCTGCTCGGAATAGAAAATGGATTTATTTACCTATTTATTCTGATAGGAGATTACTATTCAGTTTTATAAAAGAGCTAGGGCATTTGTGTGTCTGCTCAGTCAGTTATATAAAGTTTTGTTACTGTGTATCAGAAAATGCATCTCTGCATAAGAAAAATATTCTTTAGTGAAATATCATAGCAGATTTTTAATGTGCCCGTGGTTCTCTAACTTGCAAAATACTGAATACTGCCTAACATGCTTTCAGAAGTCAATAGATAGGCACACCTGGGTGGCTCAGTTGGCTAAGCATCTGACTCTTGACTTTGACTCAGATCATGATTTCAGGGTTGTGAGATGGTTGTAAGATGGAGGCCTGCATCAAGCTCAAGATTCTCTCTCTTTCTCTCCCCTTACCCCTCCGCACTGTGCTCATCCTCTCTCTCTTTCTCTCTCTCTCTCAAATAAGTAAATCTTTAAATAAACAGATAAATATAAAAAGTCAACAGATGCATCTGCTATTGAGGGTCTGCAATTCTGTTCACTTAAAAGCTAACAAGTTAACTAGCCACCTAAGACCACTGGGACTTTATTACTCAGGAATCATGAGCTTCTATCCTTGGTTATGTTTCCACTGGTTCAGTTCTACTCCACCCCACAAGTCCCGTGGGGGACATGGGAAATGACCCAAATGGATGAAGCACACGTAATGGTTTTGTGTCACTGATTGAGGACAACGAGCTTAGGGAGGCTGTCCCCCTCCAATGCCTCCAATCTTCTAAAAAGACTGCTAGCAAAACCTTGCTTACCTTTGCTCCATAGGAAGACATAATCTTTATTATTCTGGATAGGAAACAAATATTCTTCTGCCCCGGAAGGAGACACTCTCTGTCTTCCGAGGCTGTTTGTTGTACAAGCATCATTAGAATGATAGTCCAAGGATGTCCAGAAATGCCATGAAGAATTGTCTGTCAACATTATGTGCTTATAATATCAGGACCTATAAAGGATAAGAAGAAGTCAAAAGACAGGTATGATGTGCTGGTCTTGAGGGAAGGGAACATTCTATATAGAAAGAGCCTATTTTGAGAATCCCTGAGATGGAAGTTGCAATCCTATTTCTCCTGTTGATCTCTGTGTGATTTTGATCCATTTTCCTCAGTTCCCTTTTCTGTAAAATGGACACAAGAGCTATCTTCCAGAATTTCTTGGTGGTTGAAATGAAATAAATAAACAGTGTACTCTGGAACATTCACTGGCTAGTACAATGGGAGTACTGAGATGTTACTGAGAATTAATATTCACTAAGAGGAGTAGAGCTTTCAAATAAGTATAATTAGAGAAGGCAATCCTATGTGGAACATAATTCGGTATATTGTTGAAGGAGGGAATCCTTAGTTATTATGATGTAGCACTGATGTCAGAGAAAATGAATAATTTATTTCTTTTCTAGTGAGAGAAGTTCTCTGCACATGATTATGTACACTAAAATATTTGTTATTGATTCATTTTCTTTTCTTTTGTTCACCAAGTGTTGAATGGATGAAATGTTTTAAAATAATGATGTGTCTGAAATAGCGTAAAATGTTGGACAGGACTCTAGATACGGGAATGCCACACAGCACGTCATACCCATGAATTTCCTAGGCAACGGTAGACTTCAGCGACAAAATCTATATTGGCAGAGCTAAACCAGGAAAACATTTGCCTTGTTAGGACAGCTGACAATAGCTGACGAAGGGCAGCTTTCTATACAGTCTTCTGTATGGGAGCACTTCTGTGATCATTCAATGACAGCTTGAAATGGAAAAGGGAGGGGTTGCCAGGAGGTAATAAGAAACTGTATACTCTATCATCATAATTCCTATTGCATAAATCTGCCCACTTTTTGCAAAATCAATTGTTATGAAACCAGATGACATGGTTTTGACTGACCCATGGAATTACATTGTCATGAGAAATTACAGCATGCTACATTAAACGCCCATGTACTGTGTTATGTGACAGTCCACCATGCTGAAATGCTGTCTTTTTTTTTTTTTTTTAAGATTTTATTTATTTATTTGACAGAGAAAGAGTGAGTGAGAGAGAGCACAAGCCCAGGGGTGAGGGTGGAGAGACAGAGGTAGAGGGAGAAGCAGACCCTCTGCTGAACTGGGAATCCAGCGCGAGGCTCCATCCCAGGACTCGAGGATTATAACCTGAGTGGAAGGCAGACACTTAACTTACTGAGCTATCCAAGTGCCCCTGAAATGCTGTCTTTTAATATTGCTAAAATGAAGTTAGGTTTTTCTTTACAAGTAAATGGGACTTTAAGTATTTCCTCAAAACTTTACGTTACAAGGCCAATATTTTAATGCTTAGAATAACACAGTTTGATTATTTAAGAGTAAGCCTTAGAAGTTGATTTGTGGAAAAACATTTAATTAAAAAATAGATAATCTTCTGCTAGATTTCAAAAATGAGACAAGAGCAAAATGAGAGTAAGATGTCTGCTTAATAGGAATGTTCTATTGGGGAAGTCTTGATTTGTAAATATCATTGACAGTTACCTAAAGGCTATGGAGTACCTAAATGATATCCTCCAGTGAGACTATACTCAGATTATTTTTTGTGGCAGTATTTGCATGTTAGAATGAACCCCCTCCTCTAGAATCCTGTGTAGGCTAGCTTTATTACGGCAGTGCCCACTGCCACCACCACCACCCCTGGAATACATTTTAAATGCCTTCTGAGAACCAGGTTCTGGGATGGCTTCTTTATTTCCTATCTATTTAAATTTTTATTTGTATTTTGGATATATCATTCATTCACATTATTTACTACTATTTTGTTGTATGTCTCCCTCTTGTTCTTTGCTCCTTTTTACCAAATTCCAATTGTTTACACTTCCACAGAAGTAACCACTGTAATCAGTTTATTATCCATCAGAGATTTTTTATGTGTGATCAAATATAGAAGATGCCTATTTCTACAAATGGCCTCACCAAATACAGTGCATTAGTAGACTTCATTTACACATCAATATTTTATTGCCATTTTATAGATGAAAACTGGTACCCCATAAAGTTTCATAACTTGGTCAACATCATGTAATGAAAAATTGCAAGTTAGAGGATTTAAAATGAGGCCAGTTTATGCAACTGAAAAATCCATGTCATTCCCCTACAAAATACTAGCAACTTATTTTACTGTGGATGAAACTGAGAGAGTCAAGGGACTTCTCCAAGCATACACAAGAAGGTGGCACAAGTTTAAGACTGAATCTTCTGATATTTTCTCTAATAGTCTTTCTATTACATCATGCAGTCTTTTTGGATATTTAAATTTCTGTCGGTATGGGTGAATTTCTATACAGCCTGCCTTCCAATGAGATTGAAAATTCAAAATTAATATCTCTAGTATATTTTTCATTCTTTGAGCCTTTAAAAATTACTTCATATAATTTGATCTCTATTTACTTAAAAAATCTTTTTTAAATGTTCGTGATGGTAAAATTCATACTTTGTGGTGTATGACTCTATAGATAGAGTACTGTATTTATACAATGATTATGTTACAAAACAGTTTTATCAACCCCTAAAATTTCTTCTGGTTACCTCCTTGAAGTCAGCACTTTTTTTCACCCCAACCCCTGACAACCACTGATATTTTCTAGAAAGTCATGTAAGTGGAATTGCTCACTACGTATTTTGGTTGGGTGTTTTTCAATTAATAAGTTGCAGTGAGATTGACCTATATTGTTTCATGAATCAATATTTCATTCCTTTTTAATTGATGGGTAGTATTCCATTATATCAGTATTCCCCAGTGTTTTTTTTCTTAAATCCATTCATTAGTTGCATCAGTTTTTAGTAATAATGGATAAAGCTGGTATAATAACTTCTATACAGGTTTTTGTGAGAGAATGTTTTTATTTCTCATGGGTAGGTACCTAGGAGTGAAATTGCTGGGGTGTATATTTACCTGTATGAGAAACTTCCAAATTGTTTTCCAAAGTGGCTGTACCATATCTTCCCATTAGCAGTACATGGGATTTCCAGTTGCTCTGTATCTTTGCCAGCATGTGGTAGTGTTGTCTTTTTTTTTTTTTTTCCTAATTTGACCATTTTAATAGGCATATGAAGGTATCTCATTGTGTTTTTAATTTACATTTCCTGAGCTATTGATGAAGTTGAACACTTTTTCTTGTGCTTATTCACCAACTGTGTAACCTCTTCAGTGAAATGTCCTAATCATTTAACCATTTTTAGATAGGATTGTTTGTTTTCTACTGTTGCCTTTGAGAGTCCCTTATGTATTCTGGAGTCAAGCCTCTTGTCAGTTTTGTGATTGGTAAATATTTTCTCCTAGTCTGTGGCTTTTTTGCCCTGTTCATTTAATAATGTCTCTCACAGAGTAAAGGTTTTTTATGTTAGTGAAGTTCAATATTTTTCTTCTATGGGTCATACTTTAGTGATATACCTATGAAAATTTGGCCTAATCTATTGTCACAATAATTTCTCTGTTGTTCTCTCTTATAGAATTCTTTTGGAGTCTTAGCTTTTAGAGGTAGGTCTACAATTTGAGTTAATTTTCATAGATAGAATGAGGTAATGATCAAATTTCCTTTCCTTTTTTTTTTTTTGCATATGAATATACAATTTTCCGACACCATTTGTTGAAAAGTCTCTCTTTATTCGTTCAGCCGCCTGCATACCTTTGCCCAAAGTCCATTGTCCTTACCTGTGTGGATATATTCTGAACTCTATTTTGTCTCTTTGATTTGTTCATCTTTTTTTCAGATTCTGACTCAATAGATTTGTTTTATTTCCCCCACCTTTATTGAGATATTATTGACATAAAACACATTTTTAAAGTTTATTTAGTTAAGCAATTTCTACACCCAGCGTGGAGCTCAAACTCACAATCTTGAGATCAAGAGCAACATGGTCTACCAAGTGAACCAGCCAGGTGCTCCAGCATGTGTTAAGTTTTAGATGTACAATATGATGGTGAGATTTACATATATATTGCAAAATGATACCGCAATAAAGTTAGTAAATTGATCTATCCCCTCATACCCCACACACCTTGTGTCTGTGTGTGTGTGTGTTGTGTAACATTTAAGATCTATTGTCTTAACTTTTAAGTATATGATATAGTATTGTAAATTATATTCACTCTATTGTGCATTAGATCCCCAGATCTTATTTATCTTATAGCTGGGAATTCGATTTGGCCAGGGTCTCCCCATTTTTCCCCACCCACTCTGGAAACCACCATTCTGCAGTCTATTTCTGTGAGTTCAGCTTTTTTTAGATTCCACATATAAGTGAGAATATACAGTATTTTTCTTTCTCTGTCTTACTTCACTTAGCATAATATTCTCAAGATCCATCCATGTTGTCACAAATGGCAGGATTTCATTCTTTTTATGGCTAATTGATATTCTATTTTTTTGTATATAGCACATCTTTATCCGTTTATCTGTCAGTGGCTACTTAGGTTGTTTTTAAGTTTTGGGAACTGTGAATAATGCTTCAGTGAACTGGGGTACTGATATCTCTTTGAGATGGGATTTTATTTCCTTTGGATATATCTCAGAAGTGAGATTCCTGGATCATATGGAAGTTCTATGTTGAATTTTTTGAAGAAACTCCGTACTGTTTTCCACAGTGGCTGAACCAATTTACACTCCTACCAACAGTGCACAAGGATTTCCTTTTTTCCACATCCTTGCCAACGTTTGTTATCCCTTGTCTTTTTGATGTTAGCCATTCTTACAAGTGTGAGGAGATATGTCGTCGTTTTAATTTGCATTTCCTTGATAATTAGTGACATTGAGCAATGTTTCATGTACTTTTTGGCCATTTGAATCTCTAATTTGGAGACATGTCTATTCAACTCTCTTACCCATTTTTAAATCGTTTTGTTTGGGATTTTTGCTGTGGAGTTGTGTGAGTTCCTTATATATTTTTGGGTATTAGTCCTTTATCATGGCTTGCAAATATTTTCTCTCATTTAAGTTGCCTTTTCATTTGGTGATTATTTATGTTGCTGTACAGAAGATTTTAAATTCAATATAGTCCCCACCTGTTTATTTTTGCTTTTGTCACTTGTGCTTTCTGTTTCATATCCAAAAATATTACGCCGAGACCAATGTCAAGGAGATTTTTCTTTGTTTCTGATGGTAATTTTACACTTTCAGGTCTTACATTTAAGTCTTCAGTCCATTTTGAGTTAATTTTTGTGAGTGTTGTACAATAGGGGTCCAATTTTATTGTTTAGCATATGATTGTCCAGTTTTTCCAGTGCCATTTATTGAAGAGACTATCCTTTTGCCATTTCATCTTTTTGGTTCTCCTGTCAAATCCTTGATTGTATTTGAGTGGGTTTATTCCTAGAATCTATCTTTGTCTTTCATTTAAGGCAGCTTTTTATGTGTCTCAGAGATCATTTGGGGTGAAATTTCAGGGTGACTTATTAGCTTCATGAACTTGGATGTCTCTACCTCTCCCCAGATTTGGAAAGTTAGCCATTATTTCTTCAGATAAGTTTTCTGCTCCTTTCTCACTTCGCCTGGGACTCCAATATATAGATTGTTTCTTTTGTGGTATCTTATTATTCATGTAGGCTTTTCCCACTCTTTATCATTGTTTCTTCTTTATGTTTCCCTGATTTCAAATAACCTGTCTTCTAGTTCATTAATTCTGCTTTAATTTGTCACTGAAGCTTTTTAGTGAATTCTTCAGTTCGGTCATTGTTGTCATCAACTCCAAGATTCTGCTTTTTTTAAAAAAATGGGTTCTGTTTGTTGTATTTCTCAGATTCTACATTCATTGTTTTCCTAATTTCATTTAGTTGTCTCTTTGTGTATTCCTATATTTCACCAAACAGTTTCAAGAAGATTAATCTGAATCATTTGTCAGATAGGTCATAGATTTCCCTTTAGGTCGGTCATTGATATTTTATTAGTTTTCTTTGGTGATGTCTTATTTCTTTAATTATTCATGAGTATTATATCCTTGCATTGGTGTCTACACATTTGAAGATGTAGAGACCCCTTCTAGTCTTTATAGACTGGTTTCTTCTGAAAGGAAAACCTTTTATCAGTCTGCCCATCTAGTGATTCTGGGTGGGCAGTTTGGTGATGTCCATGGATGCACTTGCTGTTTTAGTCCTTAGGTGGCCTGGTCCTGATACAGGTCAAATCCTGGGAAGCTGGTAGTCAGCTTGGCACTGGGCCCCTCAGGGACCCTGGATTCATAGGCACCGGCTGGAACCTGGGTTTGCAAATGTTGATTGGAAACCTAATGTCACAGGAGCCATTCAGGACTATGGGGATGTGGGCTCCAGTAGCTAGCAGATGCCAGGTGAGGTAGAATTTAATATGCTCACCATTTTTAATTTGTTAAGATGAATGATAAAATTATTAATTTGGTAACTTTTTTTTTCTCACATAGATATTTAGTGCCATGACTTTTCCATGGTATCTTATAAATTCTGATTATGTTGTATTTTCATTTCCTTTCAGTTCAAAATATTATAAGTCCTCTTGGTGTCTTATTTAATCCATGGATTATTTAACATTTCACTGTTAACCTAACTATATTTCATATTTAAAGTGAAATTCTTTTCACCAGCATATAATTGGGTCTTGCTTTTTTATTCAACCTGAAAGTCTGTCTCTTAATTGTTATTTTTATAGTAAATATTTTGTGTAATTGCACTGATTAAAACCTACCATCTATATGCCATTTTTTTCAACTTTTCTGCTCTTGCTTGGTCTGATTGAGCCATTTTTTCTTATTTGACTTACTATTTTAAAAAAGTTCAGCTGCTACCCTGGACTTTACAAAATAAATTTTTAAATAATCAGAGATTATTTTCAAGTTGCATTATACAATCTTTCATATAACGTAAAGATCTTACCACAGTACATTCCCAGTTTCTACCTTTCATTCTCTGTACTTATGTTGGCAGATATTTCACTTTTATATATGCTATAAACACAGAATACACTACTACTATTTTAAATGTTTACTTTTTAGAGACTTTAAATGCAAGAAAACACATTTCATTTTTATTTTCATTTATTATCTTCCCAATTCTCTTTATTTGTGTAGATCAACTGTTCCATATGGTATCATATTCCTTCTGCCTGAAGAACATCTTTTAACAGTGCAAGTTTTTTATAAATGTGTATTCTAAATTTTTGTTTCTTCAGAAAGTTTTCATTTCTTCATTTTTTGAAAGATTTTCTTCTAGGTATAAAATTCTGGGGTGGTAAATTTTTTCTTTGAGCTCCTTAAGATTGTGATGCCATTATCTTCTGTCTTTTACTCTAACGAGAAGTGTGCTATAATATTTCCTCTGTATGTAATGTGTTATGTAATAGTGTTTTTTTATATCTACTTTCAATATTTCCTCTGACTTTGTTTTTAGTAGTTTGAATATGATATGCTTCTGTGTGTTTGTTCATATTTGTACTTTTTGGTGTTCTTTGAACTTTTTGTATCTGCAGTTTGATGCATGTTATTAATTTTGGAAAATTCTATTTCATAAATTTTTTTCAAGTATTTCTTCCACCTTCTTTCTTTCATCCCTATGATTCCAGTAATGTGTGTTTTAGAATATTTGCTATTATCTCAATGCTATGTTTTATTTTTAATATTTTACTCTTTCTTTTTGTGTTTCAGTTTTATTAACCTATCTTCAAGGTCACTGATTCTTTCCTCAACTGCTTTCAGTGTAAAATTATCCATTTTATCCTATATTTTTTCCACTTTTTCCATTAAAGTTTTAAAATGTAAATTATAGTTATTTTCAGTTTCAATACTATTGGATATATATTTCCATTATCTGTGGTGTACATAAGTCTGATTCTATTGGATGTCTTTTCACATAGTAATGTGCTGGTTTTTCTTGCTTTTTCATATGCCCCATCACTTTTGTTGTTAAAATTGTATGTATTATTTATGGCAGTAAAGACTCAGGTAAATAGTTTTTATACCAGAAAATGGTGATGCTTTTCCTTCTGTTAACTCTATAGTGTGGTGATGTTAGTCAGTCTAGTTTGGAATTGAGCTGAGTTAGGGTTTGCTGTTGCTATGGATACCTTAAGAGAACCATAGGTTTTAAATTTTTCTTAGGGTATTTTGTATTTAGGGCTGGAGATTACTTACCAGAGGAATTTTCTTATTATATAGTCATTTATGAGCTCTGGGTCTTCCCTATGAGTTTTTTATTGTTGTTGTTGTTGTTTCATTTTAGTTTTTGTTTTTTGAAAGAAGAGAGGGAGTGGGGAGTGGCAGAGAGAAAGAGAGAGAATCTTAAGCAGGCTGCACGATGTGGGGCCCTATCATGACCTGAGCTGAAGTCAAGAATCAGATGCTTAACTGACTGAGCCACCCAGATGCCCTTAGTTTATTTTTTTAAAATATATTATTTATTTATTTGAGAGAGAGAGAGTAGGAGAGATAGAACAAGTGTAGGGAGGGGTAGAGGGGGAAGGAGAGGGAAAGCATATCAAGTAGACTCCTTGCTGAGTGGAGCCTATCTCAGGGCTCAATTTCATGACCTTGAGATCAAGACCTGAGCCACAATCAAAAGTCAGATGTTTAAGTGACTGAGCCACCCAGGCACCCTTTCCTATGAGTTTTGCCTCAGATAGCTTCTCTTTCTCCTATCCCTCTTCCAGCAACACTTCAGTGTTGCTTGTAATATTTGTTTTTCTGGTGGTGGTGGAGAGGGGAGAAATAGTCTCTTGTTCTAAAGAAGTCTCAGCTTTGGGTAAGCGCTGTGCCCTTGGAACTCTGGAAGGCAGCACTTTTGTGCTCCTGCTCTTCTTCCAGCTATTTTTCTGAGTGTAGTGTGCATTTCTATCTCCCTCCCGTGGACAGGATATGTTTGCCCCTATTTTCTTCTCCAGGTGGAATGGGTTTTACCAGAGTCCTAAGGGCAACAGTATTTGTCTTCCCTCCACAATCCAAAACATTTTTTCATTAGTGATGGTAGGGAGAAAGAATCTAAGTAGGGTTTCATGCTCTCCTATAGTGCCTGATGTTACCCCTTTCTAAGCCTATATCTTTAGGGAATTGCCCAGATCTTTCTGCTCTTCTTTCCTTCCCTCCTTCCTTTTGTAATTTTTAGTTTTTTTTTTAAGTATTTGGTGAGGTTCATGAAGAAGAGATTATAAAAATTTATGAACTCATTCTGTATCTCTAGCCCCTAAGTTCTTCACACTTTCTCCAGCCCACACATGACCTCTGTCAGTTTGTTAACAGTTTTGACAATTCTTCTGTTTTGTAGCAACATCTGCCCCTTGGTAAGAAAATGCTCATGTTCTGTACTTTATCTCATTAGACTCTGGACTATTTGATTGTCCTGTGACCTCAACTCTTTGATGGGTTGAAAAAAAGTAAAATACAAAAACAAAAACTTTGTGCTTTCTTTGGCTTTTGTTTTTGTTGCTGTTATTTTAAGAGAAAGGGAGGGACGCTCTTTATAGCTTTCTACATTCTAGGCAGAAACTGCATGTAAGTCTTAATTTCAGTTTACAGGTACAACAAAATAGTTGTTAATTTCAGGGTCCCTCTCTGGGATGACCACCTAATCAGGTAATAAATAGATTATGCATCCCAAGGCATCCAGTCCAATAAGGAATTTATCCTTTACCCATTAAATCATCACTTCTGAATTTTCTTCAGGAAACTAACAGGGAGCTAGGTGCTCTGGGATAGTAGCATTGTATTGCTAAGTATTGATGGAAACTTAAAAAATTAGTTTTGAAGATGTTTTTGGTAAGACAATATAATCTCCCTGTGAGTTGAATGTGATCTGGTGCATTGGCAGAAAATGGGAAACTCCCCTTTGAAGTCTAGATCATTTTTCTCACTCACTTCATGTCAAATCTATAACCTGTTTTTTCATTGTATGTAGAGTATTATGATCTTCAGTAAAGAGAAACTGATAATTTAATCCATTATTTCTCAGTAGAGTAGCTATCTCAGGGATTTTAGAATTGCCTTTTTTGCACTGCAGATGATTTAAGTGCTGAACTGAGTCCAGTTTTCCAATTTTATACCCACTCCAGTCTATGTTGGTATTTTGACTCCTGTAAGATCAAGTTTCTCATTCATTTTATAGTGTACAGTCTATTCTCTACTTTGGGTATGATTCAGTTTAGAACTGGGAAAAAATATACTAGAAAAACTAGTTATTTCAATATGATCATTTTTCATTTGAAGCTTTTAGCTGATGTAGAAAGCTCTAGATGACAAATTTTGTTTCAAAATAATATGGGAAATTATTATCCTTTTCTGCTTGAAAGTGCTCTAAGATGAGTGATTGCTGAATCTTAGAGAAAAAAAAAAACACAATCTCTCATTTTGTTATATAGAAGTAAGAATATTTAATTTGGATCATTAGGAGTTGCTGTAAAATTTATGTGTCCTGAAAATTGTCTTTTTTCTTAGAGCTGATTGTAAGGACTTGGGCAAGTCAGTTGTCCTGCTTGATCATCACTTTTCTTAAAATGAAAATAATACTACTTGCTCTTTCTGCTTCTGAAGATCAAAATAACAAACTAAAGCTGTGGTTAAGTATTAATAATGCCTTACTCCAGTGCTAGCCAAGTAATTGGGTGCTAGATCAATATTGGCTAGTTAATTTATTAATAATTTTATTAGGAAATAATACATCAGACATTCCTGTTATACCTTTTCTTACTCTCTCCAGGCAGTTAGATGCAACTATTATATATTATAACAATTATCATTGTATATATTTATCTGTTTAGATCTGTCTTCTGGACAGTCAGCTCCTTGAGGCAGTTTTGGTTATTTCTGTATTCCTCAAATATAATGTAGGACCTTGAGCAGTTACTATAACAGTAAAATTGGCCATTGTGAATTATGTACCAGTAATAAGGTCAATGACTTAGGTACAGTATCATATATAATGTTTTCAATTACTTTGGGTGATAGCCTAATCCTAGGGCACAAAGGATGCTCTTTGTGTGGGTTCCCCCCACACTTTCATCATCTCTAGCTCCAGGAATTCATGGTGAAGATCTGAAAAATATCCCCTTATGGCTGTGGCAAAAGAAACTAGTGAGGAGTATTTGAAACACATCCAGAGCATTCTCCTTAAATAGCAAAGATGTGTGTAATCACTAGGCAAAAGAGAGCTGGGGAAAGAGAGTTGCTTCAATCCAAGGCCCCTCTGGCTTTCCTGGATCAACAAAGGGAAGAGAATAGTCAACATAGGTTAGGGCTTCAGATAAATAGATTGTGAATACTGCTGCCAGAGAAGTGGGTAGAGGGCTGGCACTGGAGAAGCACATGTGAAAGTCATAACCCAAAGATATGGGCCACAAAAGTACTGAGATTTGGGGACACCTGGCTGTCTCAGTCAATTGAGTAACTGACTCTTGGTCTTGGCCTAGGTAATGACCTCCTGTGTTATGAGATCAAGCCCAGCTATGGGCTCCACACTCAGTAGTGAATCTGCTTGAAGATTCTCTCTCTCTCTCTATCTGTGCCTTCCCCACTTTCTCTCTCTAGAGTAAATAAATAAATGTTCCAAAAATATTTTTAAAAGACTGAGATTTGATCAGATTATGGAATGCTCACCTCCCCTATACCTTACCATCATACCAGCAGGGCTCTAGTATAAAAACAGTGGATTGCGGGGCTACAGGGGTGGCTCAGTCAGTTAACTGACCAACTCTTGATTTCAGCTCAGGCATGATTTTAGCTCCTCATCAGGCTCTGTGCTCAGTGGAGAGTCTGTTTCTCTCTCTTTTTCTCCCTCCTCTCCCTCTGCTCCTCCCCCTGCTAGTTCTCTCTTTCTCTAAAATAAATAAAGAAAGAAATCTTTAAAATGAAATGAAACAAAAACAAAAGGCAGTGGATTACAGCTGAAAGAGCTGCAAGATTCAGACTTTCTCTGAGGGAGGAGTAGTTAGGGAAGCCCAAAGTCAAGAGAAGACCAAAACCAAAAAAAAAAAAAAAAAAAAAAAAAGGATTTGAGAGAAATTCAAACCCTCGGGCAAACATTAAACACAATTTAACTTATAGCCAGATAAATTTAAATCCTCACTGTAAAAGCCTATTTAGTTTGGGGTCCCTATAAATGGGATACACACACACACACGCACACACCTTAGTAGCTTTACCACAAAAAATTACAAGGCATGCCAAAGGCAGGAAAAAACATTCTGAAAGGCAAAGCAATCATCACAATCAGACTCAGATGTTAAAATTATCAGACAGGGTTTTTTAAATAACTATAATTTATGTGCTAAGGGCTATGATAAAAAAAAGTAAACACCACACAAGAACAAATGATTATGCAAGCAGAAAGAATTAAAAGAAATTCTATAAATTAAAAATAGTGTAACAAAAATGAAGAGTGCCTTCTAGGTTCATATCAGTAGACTTGATATGGCTGAGGAAAATAATCAGTGAGCTTGAGCTTGAAGACAAGACAATAGAAACATTCCAAACTTCAATGCAAAGAGAAACTAGAATAAAAGTAATCTAGGGGCAATATCAAAATGTATAACATAGGGGAGGAGTCAAGCTGGCAGAGAAGTAGCAGGCTGAGACTACTTCAGTTAGCAGGAGATCAGCTAGATAGCTTATCTAAAGATTGCAAACACCTACAAATCCATCAGCAGATCGAAGAGAAGAAGAACAGCAATTCTAGAAACAGAAAAACAACCACTTTCTGAAAGGTAGGACTGGCAGAGAAGTGAATCCAAAGCGAGGGGAAGATAGACCCTGGGGGGAGGGGCTGGCTCCCTGCAAGCGGCGGAGCAACGGAGCACAAAATCAGGACTTTTAAAAGTCAGTTCCGCTGAGGGACATCACTCCAGAGGCTAAACCGGGCTGAAGCCCACATGGAGTCAGCTTGGCCTCAGGTCCCGCAGGGCCACAGAAATAGGGGGTGTCTGAGTGTGGCTGAGCTTGCAGGTATTAGAACAGGAAAGCCGGCTACAGAGACAGAGCCGAGGAGTGAGCTCCCAGCTTGGGGTTACCTTGAACCGGTCGCAGGCTCGGTGAGTTCAGAGTGTGGCCGGAGGCCAGGTCGCAATGAAGAGTGGAGCCCCGTGCTCTCAGCTCCTGCAGGCCAGAGACCAGGAAGCCGCCATTTGTATTCCCATCCTCCGGAACTCTATGGAAAGCCCTCAGGGAACAAAAGCTATCGAAAGCAAACCCCAGCGGATTACTCAGCCTGGCCCCTGGTAAGGGCGGTGCAATTCTGCCTGGGGCAAAGACACTTGAGAATCACTACAACAGGTCCCTCCCCCAGAAGATCAACAAGAAATCCAGCCAGGACCAAGTTCACCTACCAAGGAGTGCAGTTTCAATACCAAGGAGAGCAGCAGAATTCCAGAGGAGGATAAAGCAAAGCACGGAACTCATGGCGTTCTCCCTATGATTCTTTAGTCTTGCAATTAATTTAATTATTTTTCTTTTTTATCTTTTTCTCTTCTTCTGCTAAAATTTTTTTAACTTTTACCCTTTTCTTTTTTAACGTTTTTTAACTAGTTTATCTAATATATATATGTATATATATATTTTTTCTTTTTTATACTTTTCTTTATTCATTTTCTTTTTTTTAAATTCTTTATTTTATTTCTTTCTTTTTTTTTCTTTCTTTCTTTCTGAACCTCTTTTTATCCCCTTTCTCCCCCCTCACGATTTGAATCTCTTCTGATTTGGTTAAAGCATATATTCCTGGGGTTGTTGCGACCTTTTTAGTATTTTACTTGCTCCTTCATATACTCTTATCTGGACAAAATGACAAGGCAGAAATATTCACCACAAAAAAAAAAAAAAAAAAAAAA
>NC_081559.1:50630874-50632390 GCF_022355385.1 Mustela nigripes
ATGGATAAAGAAGAGGTGGTATATATACACAATGGAATACTATGCAGCCATCAAAAGAAATGAAATCTTGCCATTTGCGACAACGTGGATGGAACTAGAGCGTATCATGCTTAGCGAAGTAAGCATATCATATGATCTCCCTGATATGAGGAAGTGGAGAGATGCAACATGGGGGGTTAAGGGGGTAGGAAAAGAATAAATGAACCAAGATGTGATTGGGAGGATAACAAACTATAAGTGACTCTTAATCTCACAAAACAAACTGGGAGGAGGGTGGTTGGGAGAAGGGGGGTTGCGTTATGGACATTGGGGAGGTTGTGTACTATGGTGAGTTCTGTGATGTGTGTAAACCTGGCGATTCACAGACCTGTACCCCAGGGGATAAAAATATATGTTTATAAAAAATAAAAAATTAAAAAAATTTTTTTAAAAATGTATAACATACTTGTAATTGGAAAACCAGAAATAGAAGAAAGAAAGAAGGAAGCAGAACTATTTGAAGTAATAATAGTTGAGAGATTTCCAAAATTTAGTACAGATAACAAACAATAGATTCAAGAAGCTCAGAGAACACTAAGCAGGATAAATTCCAAACCAAGCCAAATCAAACATACCTAGGTATACTGCATTTACACTAAAGAAAATTAAAGACAAAAGGAAACTCTTGAGAGATGCTAGAAGAGAAAACGTATATTACCTATGGAGGAGTTAGGATAAGAAGCAAACTTCTAATCAGAAATCATGTAAGAAGGGATGAGTGAAATATTTGGTATTTAAAACCATAAAACCACCAACTTAGAATTCATCATCTAGCAAAATTATTCTTTAGAAGTAAAGATAGATACTTTCTCAGACAAAAACTGAGGGTATGTATCACCAATAGACCTTTCCTGCAAGAAATGCTGACAGAAAAATTTTAGGAATATGGAAAATAGTATGGGTCAAAACTATGGATCTATATATAGAAAGGCAGAGCATTGAAGAAGTAATGAGAAAAAGAAAGTATTTTTCTCATTCTTAGCTAAAGATATCTCTGTTTAAAGCAATAATAGTAATAGTGTTTTGGTGATTATAGGATATGGATAATTCAGTGTCAATAATGTCATAACAAATCAAAGGGAGGAATTGGGAATATTCTAAGGTACTTGTACTACAGGTAAAGCAGTATAATATTATTTAGAAGTGGACATAGATTAGTTCAAAATATATATTGTAAAGTTAAAACTAAAATTTTACTTTTTATTATTAAAATAAAATTAAGTTCCATAGTAATTAAAAAAATAAAATATATATTATAAACTCTAGGGCAATGACTAAAGTAATTTTTAAAAGTATAAGAGATTATGCTGAGTGAAATAAGTCAAGCAGAGAGAGTCAATTATACCGTTTCACTTATTTGTGGAGCATAACAAATAGCATGGAGGACATGGGGAGTTAGAGAGGAGAAGGGAGTTGGGGGAAATTGGAAGGGGAGGTGAACCATGAGAGACTATGGACTCTGAAAAACAATCTGAGT